>NC_080383.1:55778521-56111433 GCF_014773155.1 Arachis stenosperma | reverse complement strand
GACTATTACTGAGCTTTAACCAAGTCTCAGTTTTGAGCATTCTTGCTCAAAATTGCCTTCAAGATAATGTTTAACTCTCTGTCCATTAACAATAAACTTTCTTGCCGTTCTTTGGGGGCCGTAGTGGCCACCTCCTTCGGAAGCATGGCAAGCGTCCAAGATTGCTTGGAATTCGGTTTGAGGTATGCACCGTCGCACTATTTGGTTAGCTCCACACCTCCACAAATAGGGATCGTCCCAAACATAGTATTTGGATTCGCTTTTCAGCTTATCCTTTTGATGTTTGTTGAGATTGAGAGGGAGAGTGCGTGAAACCAAGTAGTTTACTATTGCGGCATACCAAGGAACTACTTCCAAGATTGCGTGCAAACCATCTAGAGGAAAGGAGTCATTGATAGAAGTGGTGTCGCCTTTTGTGTGTTCGAGGTGACTTAGATGGTCCGCCACTAAGTTTTGGGAACCACTCCTATCTTTGATCTCCAAGTCAAATTCTTGTAATAAAAGCACCCAACGAATTAATCTCGGTTTTGATTCCTTTTTGGCCAACAAATACTTTAGTGCCGCGTGGTCCGAGTACACTACTACCTTAGAACCAAGAAGATAGGCTCGGAATTTGTCCAAAGCAAAAACAATAGCTAGGAGTTCCTTTTCGGTAGTAGTGTAGTTGGATTGGGCTCCGTCTAGTGTTTTGGAAGCATAAGCTATGACATAGGGAATCTTACCCTCGCGTTGTGCTAACGCGGCTCCTATCGCATAATTCGAGGCATCGCACATGATTTCAAATGGTTGAGTCCAATTTGGTCCTCGTACAATAGGAGCTTGTGTCAGCGCCACTTTAAGTTTGTCATATGCTTCCATACATTCCTTGCTTAGCTCAAATTCAGTGTCCTTTTGTAGTAGTCGAGAGAGAGGTAAGGCCACCTTGCTAAAGTCTTTGATAAATCTCCGGTAGAATCCTGCATGTCCAAGAAAAGGACGGACTTCCCTCTCGGAGGAGGGATAAGGTAAACTAGATATGACATTTATTTTTGCCGGATCTACGGAGATGCCTTCTTTTGAAACTATGTGTCCCAAAACAATTCCTTGTTTGACCATGAAATGACATTTTTCAAAATTTAAGACAAGGTTTGTTTTGGTGCATCTCTCTAAGACTTTTTCAAGGTTACCTAAGCAATGATCAAATGAATCACCGTACACACTAAAGTCGTCCATGAAAACTTCCATACATTGTTCTAGAAAGTCCGCAAATAAGCTCATCATGCATCTTTGAAACATTGCCAGTGCATTGCATAGGCCAAATGGCATACGCTTGTAAGCATACGTTCCAAAGGGGCAAGTAAATGTGGTTTTTTTCTTGGTCCTCTAGAGCAATGTGAATTTGGAAGTATATGGAGTAACCATCAAGAAAACAATAATATGATTTACCGGCTAGTCGATCAAGAATTTGATCAATGAACGGTAGTGGGAAGTGATCTTTTCTTGTGGCCGCATTCAACCTTCGGTAGTCTATGCATACTCTCCAAGAATTTTGCACTCTTGTTGCTATAAGTTCACCGCTTTCATTTTTGATTGTGGTCACCTCGGATTTCTTTGGCACCACTTGGACCGGGCTTACCCATTCGCTATCCGAGATAGGATAGATGATGTCCGCTTCAAGTAGCCGAGTGACCTCTTTTTTCACAACCTCAAGAATGGTTGGATTAAGTCTCCTTTGAGGTTGTCAGACCGGTCTTGCTCCTTCTTCAAGAAATATCCGATGCTCGCATACTTGGGGGCTTATTCCCACTAGATCCGCTAAACTCCACCCAATTGCCCTTTTGTTTTTCCTCAATACATCTAGCAACTTTTCTTCTTGTTGAGGGGTTAACTCTTTTGCAATTATCATGGGGAGCTTTTGGGCTTCATCAAGATATGAGTACCTTAGGTGGGGTGGTAGTGGCTTCAATTCCATCTTTTTGTCATTCTTTGAAGTTTGAGTTTCCGGATGGTTTGTATGGTGTGTGGTGTTTAGTTTGCTTGGACCTTCATTTGCTTCTTCAATCATGTACTTCTCATCTAACTTTGCAAGGTGCACTTCGGCAACCATGTTGTCAATTGGGTCACACCGGAATAGAGAGTGATTCTCCGGTGGATGCTTCATTACTTCTTCTAGGCTAAAACTTACGACTCTCCCATCTATTTCAAATGAGTAGGTTCCCGAGTAGGCATCTAGCTTAAATCTAGAAGTTCTCAAAAATGGTCTTCCAAGTAGGATAGATAATGCTCTCTCGGTTTCGCTTGATGGCATTTCAAGGACATAGAAGTCAATCGGAAACACCAACCCTTTGATATTCACCAATACATCTTCCGCGACACCCGTCACGGTTATTATGCTTTTATCCGCTAGGACAAATCATGTCGTCGACCTTTTTAGTGGTGGCAACTTCAATACCCGGTAGACGGAAAGCGGCATGATGCTAACACATGCTCCGAGGTCACACATACAATCTATAAATTGAACTCCATTGACGGTGCAAGTGACCATACAAGGGCCCGGATCATCACACTTCTCGGGCAATGTTCCCATTAAAGCGGAAATAGAACTCCCCAATGGGATGGTTTCCAATTCAAGAATTCTATCCTTGTTCATGCATAGATCTTTAAGGAATTTTGCATATCTAGGAACTTGATGGATAGCATCAAAGAGGGGGATGGTTACCTCAACTTTCTTGAACATTTCTATCATTTTGGGGTCGAGTTCTATGCGCTTTCTAGCTTTCTTTGCAAGTGTTGGAAATGGGAGTGTGATGAGCGGATAATTTATACGCTTTTTGGCATTGTTTTTACATAGTTTTTAGTAAGTTCAAGCTACTTTTAGGGATGTTTTCATTAGTTTTTATGTTAAATTCACATTTCTGGACTTTACTATGAGTTTGTGTGTTTTTCTGTGATTTCAGGTAAATTCTGACTGAAATTGAGGGATTTGAGCAAAACTCTGAAAAGGCTGACAAAAGGACTGCTGATGCTGTTGGATTCTGACCTCCCTGCACTCGAAATGGATTTTCTGGAGCTACAGAACTCCAATTGGCGCGCTCTCAACGGCGTTGGAAAGTAGACATCCAGGGCTTTCCAGCAATATATAATAGTCCATATTTTATTCGAAGAATGACGACGTAACTTGGCGTTGAACGCCAAGTACATGCTGCTGTCTGGAGTTAAACGCCAGAAAAACGTCATGATCCGGAGTTGAACGCCCAAAACACGTCATAACTCGGAGTTCAACTCCAAGAGAAGCCTCAGCTCGTGGATTGATCAAGCTCAGCCCAAACACACACCAAGTGGGCCCCGGAAGTGGATTTATGCATCAATTACTTATTCATGTAAACCCTAGTAGCTAGTCTAGTATATATAGGACATTTATCTATTGTATTAGACATTTTTTGACCACTCTAAGTCTTTTATCATTCGGTCACTTGATCAAGGAGAGGGCTGGCCATTTGGCCATGCCTGAACCTCTTTTACTTATGTATTTTCAACGGTGGAGTTTCTGCACACCATAGATTAAGGGTGTGGAGCTCTGCTGTACCTCAAGTATCAATGCAATTCTATTTTCTTTTATTCGGTCTCTATCTTATTCTTATTCCAAGATATTCATTCGCACCCAAGAACATGATGAATGTGATGAGCTAGATAACCCTCATTATCATTCTCACTCATGAACGCGCGTGATTGACAACCACTTACGTTCTACATGCAACAGAGCTTGAATGTGTATCTCTTAGATTCCCCAACAGAATCTTCGTGGTATAAGCTAGATAGATGGCGGCATTTATGAGGATCCGGAAAGTCCAACCTTGTCTGTGGTGTTCCGAGTAGGATCCTGGAAATCCGGAAAGTCTCACCTTGTCTGTGGTATTCCGAGTAGGATTCCGGTAATGAATGACTGTGACGTGCTTCAAACTTGCAAGTGCTGGGTGGTGGACGAAATTGTGATTCAAATTCTTGTATCATTTGTGATCAATGTTCTAATTATGGCTCTGGTGGAATTCACAACTCCGTTCAACTAACCAGCAAGTGTACTGGGTCGTCCAAGTAATAACCTTACGTGAGTAAGGGTCGAATCCACAGAGATTGTTGGTATGAAGCAAGCTATGGTCGCCTTGCAAATCTCAGTTAGGCGGATTGAACATTTGTAATAGTGATAATTGGATTGTTCTAATAAAAAGGAATAATAAAAGGGATAGAGATACTTATGTAGATCCATTGGTAGGAATTTCAGATAAGCGGAATGGAGATGCTGTAGAGCTCTAAGACGCCTGCTCTCCTATTCCTTCTACCCAATCCTTCTTACTCCTTTCCATGACAAGCTTTGTATAGGGGTTCACTATCAGCTGTGGCTACTTTCATTCCTCTCGGGGAAATAACCTGTACGGCTGTCACTCGCACAGCTAACCAGTCTGGAGGCATCACCCATGGTTGATAGCTACATCCCATCCTCGCAGTGAAAGCTAATGCACGCACTCTGTCACAGTACGGCCAATCACCGGTTGGTTCCCGCTCCTACTGGAATAGAATCCCTCTTTTGCGTTTGTCACTAACGCCCAGCAGGTTAAAGTTTGAAGCACGTCACAGTCATTCATGAACGGAATCCTACTCGGAATACCACAGACAAGGTGAGACTTTCCGGATTCCCAGGATCCTACTCGGAACACCACAGACAAGGTTGGACTTTCCGGATCCAGATGAATGCCGCCATCTATCTAGCTTATACCACGAAGATTCTGTTGGGGAATCTAAGAGATACACATTCAAGCTTTGTTGCATGTAGAACGGAAGTGGTTGTCAGTCACGCACGCTCATAAGTGAGAATGATGATGAGAGTTATTAGCTCATCACATTCATCATGTTCTTGGGTACGAATGAATATCTTGGAATAAGAATAAGAGAGGAATTGAATAAAAGAAAATAGAACTTCATTAATCTTTGAGGTACAGCAGAGCTCCACACCCTTAATCTATGGTGTGCAGAAACTCCACCGTTGAAAATACATAAGTAAAAGAAGGTTCAGGCATGGCCGAATGGCCAGCCCTCTCCATGATCAAGTGACCGAATGAATAAAGAGTTTAAAGTGGTCAAAAGATGTCTAATACAATAGATAAATGTCCTATATATACTAGACTAGCTACTAGGGTTTACATGAGTAAGTAATTGATGCATAAATCCACTTCCGGGGCCCACTTGGTGTGTGCTTGGGCTAAGCTTGATCTATCCACGAGCTGAGGCTTCTCTTGGAGTTGAATTTCGAGTTATGATGTGCTTTGGGCGTTCAACTCCGGATTATGACGTTTTTCTGGCGTTTAACTCCAGAAAGGAGCGTGTACTTGGCGTTCAACGCCAAGTTGCGTCGTCATTCTTCGAATAAAGTATGGACTATTATATATTGCTGGAAAGCCCTGGATGTCTACTTTCCAACGCCGTTGAGAGCGCGCCATTTAGAGTTCTGTAGCTCCAGAAAATCCATTTCGAGTGCAGGGAGGTCAGAATCCAGCAGCATCAGCAGTCCTTTTGTCAGCCTTTTTCAGAGTTTTGCTCAAATCCCTCAATTTCAGTCAGAATTTACCTGAAATCACAGAAAAACACACAAACTCATAGTAAAGTCCAGAAATGTGAATTTAACATAAAAACTAATGAAAACATCCCTAAAAGTAGCTCAAACTTACTAAAAACTATATAAAAACAATGCCAAAAAGCGTATAAATTATCCGCTCATCACTGGGCGTTAGTGACAGACGCAAAAGAATCAAGGGATTCTATTCCAGTAGGCGCGGGAACTAACCAGTGATTAGCCGTACTGTGACAGAGTGCGTGAGCATTAGTTTTCACTGCGAGAATGGGATGTAGCCATCAACCATGGGTGATGCCTCCAGATGATTAGCTGTGCGAGTGACAGCCGCATAGGATATTTTCCCGAGAGGATTGAAAGTAGCCACCGCTGATGGTGAACCCCTATACAAAGCTTGCCATGGAAAGGAGTAAGAAGGATTGAGTAGAAGCAGTGGGAAGGCAGACGTCCGTGAGTCATACAGCACCTCCATCCACTTATCTGAAATTCCTACCAATGAATCTACATAAGTATTCTATCCCTTTTATTATTCCTTTTTATTTATTATTTATTCCAATAATCACAATTACCCTTTAATCTCCCTAACTGAGATTTGCAAGGTGACCATAGCTTGCTTCATACCAACAATCTCTGTGGATTCGACCCTTACTCACGTAAGGTTTATTACTTGGACGACCCAGTACACTTGCTGGTTAGTTGAACGGAGTTGTGAAAATAAACAGTGCCATAAGGTAGCGTTTGGTGGAGAGACAGAGACAGAAAGACTGAGACTGAGAGACAGAGACTAAGAGACAGGGATTGAAACAAATCTCAGTATTCTGTTTGGTGCAAAATGGGAGACAGGAATTGAAATAGGAATGAAACTCTAATTTAATTTGCACAAAGAGTAAAATTGGAATTAATTAATTGAAATGAAAGTATTTTAGGTATAAAATGTTATTAAAGTTTCAGTCTTCATTTCTAAAAATTTCAGTCTCCTGTGTCCCTACTTTTTGGAGGTACTGAAATACTGAAATTTTGGAGACAGAGACAAAAATTTTAGTACCAGCCTCTGAACTAACAAACACAATACTGAGTCTCAGTCTCTCAGTCTCTGTCTCAGTACCTGAAAACAAACGCTACCTAAGAGTATACAAAAGAACATGTGATCACAATTGATACAAGAATGAATCACAATTTCGTCCACCAAGTTTTTGGCGCCGTTGCCGGGGATTGTTCGAGTATGGACAACTGACGGTTCATCTTGTTGCTCAGATTAGGTAATTTTCTTTTCAAAAATCTTTTTCAAAATTTTTCTTTTATTTTTCGTTTTTCTCTAATTTTATTTTCGAAAATATTAATAAAAATCCAAAAAAAAAATTAGAAAATCATAAAAATAAAAAATATTTTGTGTTTCTTGTTTGAGTCTTGAGTCAATTTTTAAGTTTGGTGTCTTGCATGCTTTTAAAAATTTTTCTTGCATTTTTCGAAAACCCCATGCATTCATAGTGTTCTTCATGATCTTCAAGTTGTTCTTGATAAGTCCTCTTGTTTGATCTTGATGATTTCTTGTTTTGTGTCTTTTCTTGTTTTTCATGTGCATTTTTGCATTCATATCTTCCATGCATTAAAAATTTCTAAGTTTGGTGTCTTGCATGTTTTCTTTGCATCAAAAATTTTTTCAAATTCATGTTCTTGATGTTCATCATGATCTTCAAAGTGTTCTTGGTGTTCATCTTGACATTCATAGCATTCTTGCATGCATTCATTGTTTTGATCCAAAAATTTCATGCATAAAGTATTTTTGTTGTTTTTCTCTTTCATAATTAAAAATTCAAAAATAAAAAAAAAATATCTTTTCCTTAATTCCCTCCAAATTTTCGAAATTTTGGGATTGACTTGGTCAAAAATTTTCAAAATTAGTTGTTTCTTACAAGTCAAGTCAAAATTTCAATTTTAAAAATCTTATCTTTTCAAAATCTTTTTTTCAAAATCATATCTTTTTCAAAATTTTTTTTTTTTCGAAAATTTCAAAAAAATATTTTTCAAATTATTTTCAAAATCTTTTTCTTATCTTTATATATAATTTTCGAAAATTAGCTAACAATTAATGTGATTGGTTCAAAAATTTGAAGTTTGTTACTTTCTTGTTAAGAAAGGTTCAATCTTTAAGTTCTAGAATCTTATCTTGTAGTTTCTTGTTATTGAAGTAAATAATTTCAAATTATTTTTGAATTAAATCTTTTTATCTTTTAACTTATCTTTTTCAAAAATTTTATCTTTTTCAAAATTTGATTTCAAAATATCTTATCTAACTTCCTATCTTCTTATCTTTTTCAAAATTTGATTTCAAATCTTTTTCAATCAACTAACTAACTTGTTGTTTGTTTCTTATCTTTTTCAAAACCACTTAACTACTTCTCCCTCTCCTATTTTCGAAAATATCTCTCTCTTTTTCAAAAATTCTTTTTAATTAATTAATTGTTTCATGTTTAATTTTAATTACATTTTATTTCTAATTTTCGAAAATTACTAACATCTTTTTCAAAATTATTTTCGAAAATTCCTTTTTATTTTCTTCTATTTAATTATTTAATTACTAACACTTCTCTTCACCTCTCTTCATCCAAAATCCGAACCCTCTTCTTCATTCTTCTACCTCTTTCTTTTTCTACTAACATAAAGGAATCTCTATACTGTGACATAGAGGATTCCTCTTTCTTTTCTTGTTCTCTTCTCTTTCATATGAGCAGGAACAGGGATAAAGGCACTCTTGTTGAAATTGATCCAGAACCTGAAAGGACTCTGAAGAGAAAATTAAGAGAAGCTAAATTACAACAATCCAGAAGAAACCTTCTAGAAATTTTTGAACAAGAGAAAGAGATGGCAGACGAAAATAATAATAATAATGCAAGGAGAATGCTTGGTGACTTCACAAAGCCAACGCCCAAGTTTGATGGAAGAAGCATCTCCATTCCTGCCATTGGATCCAATAACTTTGAGCTTAAGCCTCAACTAGTTGCTTTAATGCAACAAAACTGCAAGTTTTATGGACTTCCATCTGAAGATCCTTATCAGTTTTTAACTGAGTTCTTGCAGATCTGTGAGACTGTAAAGACGAATGGAGTTGATCCTGAAGTCTACAGACTCATGCTTTTCCCTTTTGCTGTAAGAGACAGAGCTAGAGTATGGTTGGATTCACAACCCAAGGATAGCCTGGACTCATGGGATAAGCTGGTCAATGCCTTCTTGGATAAATTCTTTCCTCCTCAAAAGCTGAGCAAGCTGAGAGTGGATGTTCAAACCTTCAAACAAAAAGATGGTGAATCCCTCTATGAAGCTTGGGAAAGATACAAGCAGCTGACCAAAAGATGTCCATCTGACATGTTTTCAGAATGGACCATATTGGATATATTCTATTATGGTCTCTTTGAATTTTCGAAAATGTCATTGGACCATTCTGCAGGTGGGTCTATTCACCTGAAGAAAACGCCTGAAGAGGCTCAAGAACTCATTGACATGGTTGCAAACAACCAGTTCATGTACACCTCTGAGAGGAATTCCGTGAATAATGGGGTACCTCAGAAGAAAGGAGTTCTTGAAATTGATGCTCTGAATGCTATATTGGCTCAGAACAAAATGTTGACTTAACAGGTCAACATAATCTCTCAAAATCTGAATGGATTGCAACATGCATCCAACAGTACTAGAGAGGCAGCTTCTGAAGAAGCTTATGATCCTGAGAACCCTGCCATGGCAGAGGTTAATTACATGGGTGAACCTTATGGAAACACCTACAACTCATCATGGAGAAATCATCCAAATTTCTCTTGGAAGGATCAACAAAAGCCTCAACAAGGCTTTAACAATGGTGGACGTACTAGGCTGGGCAATAGCAAGCCATATCCATCATCTTCTCGGCAACAGACAGAGAATTCTGAACAAAATACTTCTAATTTAGCCAATATAGTCTCTGATCTGTCAAAGGCCACTTTCAGTTTCATGAATGAAACAAGATCCTCCATTAGAAATCTGGAGGCACAAGTGGGGCAGCTGAGTAAGAAAGTCATTGAAACTCCTTCCAGTACTCTCCCAAGCAATACAGAAGAGAATCCAAAAGGAGAGTGCAAAGCCATTGACATAGTCAATATGGCCGAATGCACAAGGGAGGAGGAGGACGAAAATCCTAGTGAGAAAGACCTCCTGGGACGTCCCTCAAGCAAGAAGGAGTTTCCTATTAAGGATCCTGAGGAATCTGAGGCTCATCTAGAGACCATAGAGATTCCTTTAAATCTCCTTCTGCCATTCATGAGCTCTGAAGAATATTCATCCTCTGAAGAGAATGAAGATGTGACTGGAGAGCAAGTTGCTCAATACTTAGGAGCTATCATGAAGCTGAATGCCAAATTGTTTGGTAATGAGACTTGGGAAAGTGAACCTCCCTTGCTCATTAGTGAACTAGATACTTGGATTCAGAAAACTCTACCTCAAAAGAGACAAGATCCTGGCAAGTTTCTAATACCTTGTACCATAGGCACCATGAGCTTTGAAAAAGCTCTATGTGATCTGGGGTCAGGGATAAATCTTATGCCACTCTCTGTAATGGAGAAACTGGGAATCATTGAGGTACAACCTGCCTTGTTCTCATTACAACTGGCAGACAAGTCCATGAGACAAGCTTATGGAATAGTAGAGGACGTGCTAGTAAAGGTTGAAGGCCTTTACATCCCTACTGATTTCATAATCCTAGACACTAGGAAGGAAGATGATGAATGCATCATCCTAGGAAGACCTTTCCTAGCCACAGCAGGAGCTGTGATAGATGTCAACAGAGGAGAGTTAGTCCTTCAATTGAATGGGGACTACCTTGTGTTCAAAGCACATGGCCATCCCTCTGTGACAAAAGAGAGTAAGCATGAAGAGCTTCTCTCAGTTCAGAGTCAAGAAGAGCCTCCACAGTCAAACTCTAAGTTTGGTGTTGTGAGGCCACAACCAAACTCTAAGTTTGGTGTTCAAACCCCATATCCAAACTCTAAGTTTGGTGTTGGGACCACACTTAAATTGACCTGACCACCTTGTGGCTCCATGAGAGCCACTGTCAAGCTATTGACATTAAAGAAGCGCTTGTTGGGAGGCAACCCAATTTTATTTATCTAATTTTATTTTATTTTGTTTCTTTGTTATTTTTATGTTTAATTAGGTACATGATCATGAGGAGTCACGAAAAAAATCAAAAAAATTAAAAACAGAGTCAAAAACAGAAGAAAAAAAAATTTTCACCCTGGAGGTAGCGCAGACTGGCGTTCAACGCCAGTAAGATGCATCTGTCTGGCGTTCAACGCCAGAACAGAGTACCATTCTGGCGTTGAACGCCCAAAACAAGCAACAACCTGGCGTTAAACGCCAGGATGGTGCACGAAGAGGACAAGCTGGCGCTGAACGCCAGGAATAAGCATGAAACTGGCGTTCAACGCTAGAAACATGCATTACATGGGCGTTGAACGTCCAGAACATGCACCAATGGGCGTTTGAACGCCAGAATGATGCATGAAGGCATTTTACATGCCTATTTGGTGCAGGGATGGAATTCCTTGACACCTCAGGATCTGTGGACCCCACAGGATCACCTCAGGATCTGTGGATCCCACATGATCCCCACCTACCATATTCTCACCTTACCTCCTAATCCTAGTTTTTGTGATGACTATTCCCCATGTCACAATTCCCAACATTCTTCACCACCTACATCTATCCACTCTTCCCCATACACCCCACCTACCTTTACAATTCAACTTCTCTTTCCCACCCATTCCCACCCATATAGCCGAATCCATCCCCCCTCACTCACCTCCATTTTTCTTCTTCTTCTCTTCTTTCTTCTCTTGCTCGAGGGCGAGCAATATTTTAAGTTTGGTGTGGTAAAAGCATAGCTTTTTTGCTTTTCCATTACCATTAATGGCACCTAAGGCCAGAGAAACCTCAAAGGGAAGACAAAAGCTTCCACCTCTGAGTCATGGGAGATGGAAAGACTCATATAAGTTGGAATAGCTCAGTTGGGTAGAACATGTGGCTGCAAATCAAGAGATCCCTGAGATACCTCAGGGGATAAGTTATCCTCCACAAAAATATTGGAAGCAACTAAGGGGAGGAACACAAAAATTACTAGGAATCATTCAACAGAAGCAAGGAAGAGACATAGAGGAGCTCAAAGAGCACCATTGGTTCTTCAAAAAGGCGCCACCCTCACTCAGGTGGATTCCTTCCTTGATTCTTTATTTCTTTCTGTTTTCGGTTTTTAATATTGTGTTTATCTATGTTTTGTGTCTTTATTTCATGATCTTTAGTATGTAACCATGCCTTAAAGCTATAAATAAAATCCATTAATCCTTCACCTTTCTTAAAAGAAAAATGTTTTAATTCAAAAGAACAAGAAGTACATAAATTTCGAATTTATTATTGAATTTAGTTTAATTATATTGATGTGGTGACAATACTTTTTGTTTTCTGAATGAATGATTGAACAGTGCATATGTCTTTGGATATTGTTGTTTATGAGTGTTAAAATTGTTGGTTCTTGAAAGAATGATGAACAAAGAGAAATGTTATTGATGATCTGAAAAATTCATGAAATTGATTCTTGAAACAAGAAAAAGCAGTGAAAAAAAAAGGCTAAAAAGAGTATATAGAAAAAGAAGGAGCAGTAGAAAAAGCCAATAGCCCTTAAAACCAAAAGGCAAGGGTAAAAAGGATCCAAGGCTTTGAGCATCAATGGATAGGAGGGCCCAAGGAAATAATTCCAGGCCTAAGCGGCTAAATCAAGCTGTCCCTAACCATGTGCTTATGTCATGAAGGTTCAAGTAAAAAGCTTGAGACTAAGTGGTTAAAGTCGTGATCCAAGGCAAAAGAGTGTGCTTAAGAGCTCTGGACACCACTAACTGGGGACTTTAGCAAAGCTAAGTCACAATCTGAAAAGGTTCACCCAGTTATGTGTCTGTGGCATTTATGTATCTGGTGGTAATACTGGAAAACAAAGTGCTTAGGGCCACGGCCAAGACTCATAAGTAGCTGTGTTCAAGAATCAACATGCTTAACTAAGAAAGTCAATAACACTATCCCAAATTCTAAGTTCTCCAGAGACGCCAATCCCTCTAAACTACAAAGGAAAAAGTGAGATGCCAAAACTGTTCAGAAGCAAAAAGCTACAAGTCCCGCTCATTTAATTAAATTAATATTCAGTGATATTCTGGACTTTATAGTATATTCTCTTCTTTTTATCCTGTTTGATTTTCAGTTGCTTGGGGACAAGCAACAATTTAAGTTTGGTGTTGTGATGAGCGGATAATTTATACGCTTTTTGGCATTGTTTTTACATAGTTTTTAGTAAGTTCAAGCTACTTTTAGGGATGTTTTCATTAGTTTTTATGTTAAATTCACATTTCTTGACTTTACTATGAGTTTGTGTGTTTTTCTGTGATTTCAGGTAAATTCTGACTGAAATTGAGGGATTTGAGCAAAACTCTGAAAAGGCTGACAAAAGGACTGCTGATGCTGTTGGATTCTGACCTCCCTGCACTCGAAATGGATTTTCTGGAGCTATAGAACTCCAATTGGCGCGCTCTCAACGGCGTTGGAAAGTAGACATCCAGGGCTTTCCAGCAATATATAATAGTCCATATTTTATTCGAAGAATGACGACGTAACTTGGCGTTGAACGCCAAGTACATGCTGCTGTCTGGAGTTAAACGCCAGAAAAACGTCATGATCCGGAGTTGAACGCCCAAAACACGTCATAACTCGGAGTTCAACTCCAAGAGAAGCCTCAGCTCGTGGATTGATCAAGCTCAGCCCAAACACACACCAAGTGGGCCCCGGAAGTGGATTTATGCATCAATTACTTATTCATGTAAACCCTAGTAGCCAGTCTAGTATATATAGGACATTTATCTATTGTATTAGACATCTTTTGACCACTCTAAGTCTTTTATCATTCGGTCACTTGATCAAGGAGAGGGCTGGCCATTCGGCCATGCCTGAACCTCTTTTACTTATGTATTTTCAACGGTGGAGTTTCTGCACACCATAGATTAAGGGTGTGGAGCTCTGCTGTACCTCAAGTATCAATGCAATTCTATTTTCTTTTATTCGGTCTCTATCTTATTCTTATTCCAAGATATTCATTCGCACCCAAGAACATGATGAATGTGATGAGCTAGATAACCCTCATTATCATTCTCACTCATGAACGTGCGTGATTGACAACCACTTACGTTCTACATGCAACAGAGCTTGAATGTGTATCTCTTAGATTCCCCAACAGAATCTTCGTGGTATAAGCTAGATAGATGGCGGCATTTATGAGGATCCGGAAAGTCCAACCTTGTCTGTGGTGTTCCTAGTAGGATCCTGGGAATCCGGAAAGTCTCACCTTGTCTGTGGTATTCCGAGTAGGATTCCGGTAATGAATGACTGTGACGTGCTTCAAACTTGCAAGTGCTGGGCGTTAGTGACAGACGCAAAAGAATCAAGGGATTCTATTCCAGTAGGCGCGGGAACCAACCAGTGATTAGCCGTACTGTGACAGAGTGCGTGAGCATTAGTTTTCACTGCGAGGATGGGATGTAGCCATCAACCATGGGTGATGCCTCCAGATGATTAGCTGTGCGAGTGACAGCCGCATAGGATATTTTTCCGAGAGGATTGAAAGTAGCCACCACTGATGGTGAACCCCTATACAAAGCTTGCCATGGAAAGGAGTAAGAAGGATTGAGTAGAAGCAGTGGGAAGGCAGACATCCGTGAGTCATACAGCACCTCCATCCACTTATCTGAAATTCCTACCAATGAATCTACATAAGTATTCTATCCCTTTTATTATTCCTTTTTATTTATTATTTATTCCAATAATCACAATTACCCTTTAATCTCCCTAACTGAGATTTGCAAGGTGACCATAGCTTGCTTCATACCAACAATCTCTGTGGATTCGACCCTTACTCACGTAAGGTTTATTACTTGGACGACCCAGTACACTTGCTGGTTAGTTGAACGGAGTTGTGAAAATAAACAGTGCCATAAGAGTATACAAAAGAACATGTGATCACAATTGATACAAGAATGAATCACAATTTCGTCCACCAGAGTGGTTGAGCAATTTCTTCTTCCAAGGTTCTCTTGGCCTTGGGGGTCTCCTTTGTTGGTTGAGCTTCATCCTCAACTATGACTTGTGGTGTCTCCTCTTCCACTACCTCTTCTATATCTATTCTCTCCTTCTCTTGAGCGATTGTGATAGGATTTGAGTCCTTTACTCCCTTCTCTTTTAATTGTGTTCCGGATCTAAGGGTGATGGCATTGATGCCCCCCTTAGGATTGGGTTGAGGTTGAGAGGGAATGACGCTTTGGATTGGGGATTGAGGAGTGGGATTTGTTGATGTGTCCATTCGTGCAAGAAGAGCTTGTAGTGTAGAGGTGAGGCCGGTGAGACCGGAAGCAAGTGTGTTTTGTAGTTCCTTTTGGCCTTGGATGATGGTCCGGAGTGTTTCATCTTGGTTGGAGGGGGTGGTTGCATATGTGAGTTGAGGGGTTTGTGATTGGTTGGGTGATGGTCTTTGATGTGGTGGTTGGTATGTTTGGTAGTTTCTTTGTGGGTTTTGTTGGTTGTATGGTTGATTTTGTTGGTTGTATGATGGCCGGTTTTGTGAGAAATTTTGTGAGTTGTTGCTCCATCTTTGACCTCCTCCATTGTTGTTGTTGTCCCTATTCCCTTGTTGATGATTGTCTCTCCAATTTTGATTGTGATACCCACTCCCTTGATTGTAGCTCCCTCCTTGATAAGGGTGCCCTTGGTTGGGATTACCGCCTTGGTAGTACCCTTGATTTGGGCGGTCATAGAAATTATGGGTAGCCGCTAAAGTGTTGTCCTCTTGAAGGCTTGGGCACTCATCCGTGTAATGGGAATAGCAAGAGCAAATGCCACACACTTTTTGAGGGACCAATTGTTGATTGTATTGTTGAGGGGGTGGGGAGTGTTGTTGACATGGTTGGGGTTGTTGTGGTTGTTGTTGGCTCAATTGGAGTTGCTTTAAGATGGATGTCATTTCGCTCAAGGATTGAGTTAGAGCGGTGGTTTCACTACTAGTTGATACCTCATTCATGGTTCTTGAGCGGTTGACTCTTCGTCTCATATGTTGATTGGATTCGGCTAGGTCAATAATGAGTTGCCACGCCTCTTTCGCTGTTTTATATTTAGACAAAGAACCATTGCTAGAGGTGTCCAAGAGAGTTCTATCTTGTTCTCGCATCCCTTGACATATGTATCCAAGCAATACTTGAGTGTCAGGCATGTGATTAGGGCATGCGTCTAGTAGCTTACGAAACTGTTCCCAATACTCGTATAGCGGTTCCGTTTCACCTTGCACAATACAAGACATTTCCTTCCTTAGCCTATACATCTTCTCCGGAGGCAAGAATTTATCCAAGAATCCTCTTCTAAGTAAGTCCCAATCGGAGGTGACTTCACTAGATAAAGTGTAGAACCATTCTTTAGCCTTGTCCTCAAGAGAGAAAGGGAAAGCAAACAACCATATAGCAACCTCATCGGATCCTTCCCGTCTAGTTGTTGAGCATATCCGATGAAAGTCTTTGAGATGTCGAATAGGGTCTTGTGCGGGAAGCCCATGAAACTTAGGTAGGAGATTGATCAAAGCGGTCTTAAGTTCAAAGTTTGCATTCAAGTTGGGGTGAGTTACATGAAGGGGTTGAAGGACATAATCCGGTGCACCCGCTTCCTTGATGGTAACTCTCCTCGGAGCATCCATGGCGTTAATACCTAAAACAAAAGAAGAGTTGTTAGTGATATTGATGGAAGAATGACTAATGCCTTCTTTGAGTGACGGTTCAATGTTCACTTTTAGTAAGGTGGTTGAGGTGGTGAAAACCTCTTCACCTTTTCCAAACTTTAGCCGCCTCCGAGCTTGTCTAATATGAAACAAAGTTCGTTCTATTTCCGGATCAAAGGGGACTAAGCTCGGATTCAATTGTGAACGCGTCATGCAATGAAGGGGAAGTGAGATTCATGGTAACGATGAGGGGTTAGTCACTTGAACAATTTACAATGAAATGCAACTATGTACATATATACATATATTTATTCTAAACAATAACATGGCACACAAAGCAAGTCCCCGGCAACGGCGCCATTTTGATAAACGAAATTTAGCATGTCGATTTAGAATTCAATGATGAATATGATCGTGAGTATAGTCTAATCGACACTTAAACTTCGCATCAAACAATCCTACAATCTATAACCGAGAGTACTAGTCCCCCGAGTCGTCCTCCCTTGGAATTGCTAGAGCATGCATCTTATTGATTAGGAAGCCTTGTTATGATTCCTTGAAGGTTTTAGCAAAATAGAAGACAAACAATCAATCTTTAAAAGACTTGGCCTAGGGTTGGCATTAGAAATTTTATCCTTATAGTTCCTTCAATGATGACAACAATTAGGCCTTGCTTCATTTAGTTAACCCCTAGGTATAGAGGAAAGTCAAATGAGAGTAATTAACTTGAGTCACAAGTCCTAGTTTTACCTTAGGGAAATCTAGCTTTAGTGCACTCCAAGTCAATTAGCAATTTCTAATCCCAAATCAACAATTGACACAAACTATTCAACTCCTTCTAATGGCCCAGACCCTATGCCAAGTAAGAAACTTTTACTCCATAACTAGTGTTGGCATTTTATCAAACAATTGATGAGCAAGAATGAAAGTCATAGTAAAAATGAGAAGAAAGTAGAATTAAAAGTATTTCAACACAAGGAATTAACAACAATTAACAAAGAACAACAATGGAAATGAGATTCTAAAGGAATTAATAAAATCCAAAACTACAAAATTGAATCTAAGATCTATGAGAGTCGAGCAATTACAAGCATTAATTGAGATTGGAGAAGAAGATCTATGACATGAACAAAGTAAATTGAGAATTGCAATGGATCTCACCAAAGAGTGATTGAAAATTCAGAAATTGGATGAAGATGAACCCTAATGAGAGCTTGGAATCTCTCTCTCCTTCTCCAAGAGTGTAACTAACTATCTCAAAATATCTAGAACAATCTAAAAATGAGTGATGAGCGGATAATTTATACGCTTTTTGGCATTGTTTTTAGTATGTTTTTAGTATGTTTTAGTTAGTTTTTAGTATATTTTTATTAGTTTTTAATTAAAATTCACTTTTCTGGACTTTACTATGAGTTTGTGTATTTTTCTGTGATTTCAGGTATTTTCTGGCTGAAATTGAGGGACATGAGCAAAAATCTGATTCAGAGACTGAAAAGGACTGCAGATGCTGTTGGATTCTGACCTCCCTGCACTCAAAGTGGATTTTCTAGAGCTACAGAAGTCCAATTGGCGTGCTCTCAACGGCGTTGGAAAGTAGACATCCTGGGCTTTCCAGAAATGTATAATAGTCCATACTTTGCCCAAGATTTGATGGCCCAAACCGGCGTTCCAAATCAGCTCAAGAATGCCCGGCGTTAAACACCGGAACTGGCACAAGAATGGGAGTTAAACGCCCAAACTGGCACAAAAGCTGGCGTTTAACTCCAAGAAGAGTCTCTACACGAAAATGCTTCAATGCTCAGCCCAAGCACACACCAAGTGGGCCCGGAAGTGGATTTTTATATCATTTACTCATCTTTGTAAACCCTAGGCTACTAGTTCTTTATAAATAGGACCTTTTACTATTGTATTCTCATCTTGGTAGCTATCTTTAGTCTTATGCTATCTTAGATCATGGGAGGCTGGCCTCACGGCCATGCCTAGACCTTGTTCTTATGTATTTTCAACGGTGGAGTTTCTACACACCATAGATTAAGGTGTGGAGCTCTGCTGTACCTCGAGTATTAATGCAATTACTATTGTTCTTCTATTCAATTCAGCTTGTTCTTATTCCAAGATATTCATTCGCACTCAAGAACTTGATGAATGTGATGATTATATGACGCTCATCATCATTCTCACTTATGAACGCGTGCCTGACAACCACTCCCGTTCTACAAGCAAACAAGGCTTGAATGTTTATCTCTTGGATTCTTTAACCGGAATCTTCGTGGTATAAGCTAGAATTGATGGCGGCATTCAAGAGAATCCGGAAGGTCTAAACCTTGTCTGTGGTATTCTGAGTAGGATTCAATGATTGAATGACTGTGACGAGCTTCAAACTCGTGATTGTGGGGCGTTAGTGACAGACGCAAAAGAATCACTGGATTCTATTCCGACATGATCGAGAACCGACAACTGGATAGCCGTGCCGTGACAGGGTGCGTTGAACATTTCCACTGAGAGGACGGGACTGTAGCCATTGACAACGGTGATGCCCAACATACAGCTTGCCATGGAAAGGAGTAAGAAGAGTTGGATGAAGACAGTAGGAAAGCAAAGAGACGGAAGGGACAAAGCATCTCCATTCGCTTATCTGAAGTTCTCACTAATGAATTACATAAGTATCTCTATCTTTATCTTTATGTTTTATTCATATATCATCCATAACCATTTGAGTCTGCCTGACTGAGATTTACAAGGTGACCATAGCTTGCTTCATACCAACAATCTCCGTGGGATCGACCCTTACTCGCGTAAGGTTTATTACTTGGACGACCCAGTGCACTTGCTGGTTAGTTGTGCGAAGTTGTGTTTATGCCATGGTATCGAGCACCAAGTTTTTGGACTCATTACCGAGGATTATTTGAGTTGTGAAAAGTAGTGATCACAATTTCGTGCACCAATGAGCCAAAAGTCCCTTAACCCTTCAACCTTTGGTCTTCTTAAGCTTTTCCCGCCAAGGCACTTCTCAAGATGGAATCCCCAACTGTCTCCACGCCCAAGTCACGTGGCTCTTTAAAAAAAATCACATTCGAACATCGGCGCGCACGCGCAAAGCACGCGTGCGCGCCACTGAGGCATCTTGTAATGTGCGCGGAGGCGTAATGTACACGTGCACGCCCATGAAGATCATGGCCTAGCCGCTACACAAGCCGGCTCGTGGCTTGGCTCTTGGCTTCGACTTCTAGCTGCTCAATCCACGCGGACGCGTCAAGTGCGTGCACGCGCCCTTGCTGAAGTTTCCAAAGCTCAATTCTCATGCTCCCTTCCTTTGTGCCCATTCTCCTTCTCTCTTCCAGTCCATCCCTGCCCTATATTCTGAAACCACTTAGCACACAGGTCACGGCATCGAATGGCACCAAGAGAAGATTAGAAATGTATCTAATTTAGTGCAAAATAAGCATGTTTTCATCCATGATGCCAAGATTAGGAAGGGAACACAAAATCTTGTATTTTCATATAAAAAGCGTGTGGAATCATTGATAAAACCCCTGAAATCGATACAAGATAAACCCTCAAAATGGGGTTTATCAACCTCCTCACACTTAGATTCTAGCATGTCCTCATGCTTAGAGAAATGTAAAAGAAACACAAAAGACCGAGGGATCATAAAGGTATAAGACTCATGAAGTGCAACCTACTTATATGAATGCAACTATGATTAGTGTTATTATTTACTTGGTTAGGAACAAATCAACCTTCCTAAGATATATGCAAGCATATAGGGTGCGATGGTGGTCGATATATGGGACTTACCAATTTTTTTCAAGCATCAAGTGCAATATATGCAACCTTGCATGAAGAACGCTCGTGAGAGCCGGGAATCATGAATTAGAGCCTTCGAACCCTCACCGGAAGTGTTTACACTCTATTCGCTCAAGTGTCTAGGGTTGATTTCCTCAATTTTCTCCTAATCATGCTCTCCAAGATTTGTTCTCCATCTAACAATCAACATTTATTCCATGCATGTGTACAAATATCATGAGGTATTGTCTTTAGGTTGTAATGGGGCTAGGGTCAAGGTGGGATGCATATTTGGTTAAGTGAGTTGAAATTTGAATCTTTGATAAGCTTAAACTTTCCACCTAACCTATGACATCCTATACAATTAAATTCTAACCTAACTACCCATTTTTCACTCTTTCACATACTCATGCATTTTCTTTCTCATTTCACAACACCTATGCATTGATTTTATTGGATTATACTTTGATTTGGGGCATTTTGTCCCCTTTTTTCCTTTTCCATATTATATTTTTTTTTCTTTTTTTTTAGATACAAGAATCTCAATGCATAAGGTTTTACGTTTGATCGATACATGAGTATGTACCCAATTTCCAATATTTTCAATAACAATACAAGATTACCCTTTTATTCACCCAATGTCCCAAAGTTCCCACACTTGAATGATACTCTCACACACTAGTCTAAGCCAATCAAAGATCCAAATAAGGACATTTATTGTTTTTCGCTTTAGGGCTTGTAATGTGTTAAATTAAGAACAAAGTGGGGTTAAGCGTAGGCTCAAAGTTGGCTAACAATGGAAGATAAAAGGTAAGGTCATTTAGGTAAGTGAGCTAATAAAATGATGGCCTCAATCATATAAATGCATGAATACAAGGAATAATGGACATATAGACTTAAACAAAGCAAGGATCACACTCATAGAGAGAAAACGATTGCACACAAGAAGGAGAATAAGTGACTATAAGATGTAGTCACAGAACAAGGCTCAAAGCTCACTAGCTTGTGTTCTTAACTCAAAATCCATGTTCCAAAATACACTTCTTCAAGCAAGTTTGACATCAAAAATACTCAAGATTGGCAATGTCACGGTTGCCCCAAAGTATTAGTTCCTAAGAAAGAGTTTCATTGTTCCAACCAAGTAAACTTATCATGCAATTGGTATCAAAGAAAACCTAATTATGCAACCTATCCTAATTACAAAGGAGTTCAAAGAACAAAAATTTATTCGGGTGTTACCTACGGAGATCGGTCGGCCGACCTCCCCACACTTAAAACTTAGCACGGCCCTCTGGTGTACGAAATTGTGATCACTACAACTTTGCACAACTAACCAGCAAGTGCACTAGGTCGTCCAAGTAATACCTTACGCGAGTAAGGGTCGATCCCACGGAGATTGTTGGTATGAAGCAAGCTATGGTCACCTTGTAAATCTCAGTCAAGCAGACTCAAATGGGTATAGTGATAAACGAATAAAGCATAAAGATAAAGATAGAGATACTTATGTATATCATTGGTGAGAACTTCAGATAAGCGTATGAAGATGCCTTCCCTTCTGTCTCTCTGCTTTCCTACTGTCTTCATCCAATCCTTCTTACTCCTTTCCATGGCAAGCTTATGCAAGGGTTTCACCGTTGTCAGTGGCTACCTCCCATCCTCTCAGTGAAAATGTTCCTATGCTCTGTCACAGCATATGGCTAATCAGCTGTCGGTTCTCGGTCAGGCCGGAATAGAATCCAGCGATTCTTTTGCGTCTGTCACTAACGCCCCGCCTGCTAGGAGTTTGAAGCACGTCACAGTCATTCAATCATTGAATCCTACTCAGAATACCACAGACAAGGTTAGACCTTCCGGATTCTCTTGAATGCCGCCATCAGTTCTCGCCTATACCACGAAGACTCTGATCTCACGGCATGGCTGGCTCGTTTGTCAGGCGAGCACTCGGTTGTCAGGCGATCAACCATGCATCGTGTATCAGGAATCCAAGAGATAAACACTAGAGCCTCAGATGCTTGTAGAACAAGAGTGGTTGTCAGTCACTTTGTTCATGAGTGAGAATGATGATGAGTGTCACGGATCATCACATTCATCAAGTTGAAGAACAAGTGATATCTTGGACAAAGAACAAGCGGAATTGAATAGAAGAACAATAGTAATTGCATTAATACTCGAGGTACAACAGAGCTCCACACCTTAATCTATGGTGTGTAGAAACTCCACCGTTGAAAATACATAAGAACAAGAGTGATCATTGGTTTCGGCCCCAGAGAGGGAACCAGAAGAACCAAGATGTCTAATACAATAGTAAAAGGTCCTACTTATAGAAAACTAGTAGCCTAAGGTGTACAAAGATGAGTAAATGACATAAAAATCTACTTCCGGGCCCACTTGGTGTGTGCTTGGGCTGAGCAATGAAGCATTTTCGTGTAGAGACTCTTCTTGGAGTTAAACGCCATCTTTTATGCCAATTTGGGCGTTTAACTCCCATTTTGGTGCCAGTTCCGGCGTTTAACGCTGGAATTCCTGAGGGTGACTTTGAACGCCGGTTTGGGCCATCAAATCTTGGGCAAAGTATGGACTATCATATATTGCTGGAAAGCCCAGGATGTCTACTTTCCAACGCCGTTGAGAGCGCGCCAATTGGGCTTCTGTAGCTCCAGAAAATCCACTTCGAGTGCAGGGAGGTCAGAATCCAACAGCATCTGCAGTCCTTTTGAGTCTCTGGATCAGATTTTTGCTCAGAACCTTCAATTTCAGCCAGAAAATACCTGAAATCACAGAAAAACACACAAACTCATAGTAAAGTCCAGAAAAGTGAATTTTAACTAAAAACTAATAAAAATATAATAAAAACTAACTAAAAGATACTAAAAACATACTAAAAACAATGCCAAAAAGGGTACAAATTATCCGCTCATCACAACACCAAACTTAAATTGTTGCTTGTCCTCAAGCAACTGAAAATCAAATAAGATAAAAAGAAGAGAATATACTATAGACTCTAAATTATCAATGAAACTTAGCTCCAAATTAGATGAGCGGGACTAGTAGCTTTTTGCCTCTGAACAGTTTTGGCATCTCACTCTATCCTTTGAAATTCAGAATGATTGGCTTCTTTAGGAACTCAGAATCCAGATAGTGTTATTGATTCTCCTAGTTAAGTATGATGATTCTTGAACATAGCTACTTATTGAGTCTTGGCCGTGGCCCAAAGCACTCTGTCTTCTAGTATTACCACCGAATACATACATGCCACAGACACATAATTGGGTGAACCATTTTCAGATTGTGACTCAGCTTTGCTAGAGTCCCCAATTAGAGGTGTCCAGGGTTCTTAAGCACACTCTTTTTGCCTTGGATCACAACTTTATTCCTTTCTTTTTCTTTCTTTTTCTTTCTTTTTCTTTTTCTCCCTTTTTTTTCGTTTTTCTCCTTCTTTTTCTCTCTTTTTTTTTTGTATTCACTGCTTTTTCTTGCTTCAAGAATCATTTTTATGATTTTTCAGATCCTCAGTAACATGTCTCCTTTTTCATCATTCTTTCAAGAGCCAACAATTTTAACATTCATGAACAACAAATTCAAAAGACATATGCACTGTTCAAGCATACATTCAGAAAACAAAAAGTATTGTCACCACATCAAACTAATTAAGCTAGTTTTAAAGATGAATTTGAAATCCTGTACTTCTTGTTCTTTTGTGATTAAAAACAGTTTTCATTTAAGAAAGGTGATGGATTCATAGGATATTCATAACTTTAAGGCATAGACACTAAGACTCTAATGATCATAAGACCAAAACATAGATAAACATAAGCATGAAAATTTCGAAAAACAGAAAATTAAAGAACAAGGAGATTAAAGAACGGGTCCACCTTGATGGCGGCTTGTTCTTCCTCTTGAAGGTCTTATGGAGTGCTTGAGCTCCTCAATGTCTCTTCCTTGTCTTTGTTGCTCCTCTCTCATGATTCTTTGATCTTCTCTAATTTCATGGAGGAGGATGGAATGTTCTTGATGCTCCACCCTTAGTTGTCCCATGTTGGAACTTAATTCTCCTAGGGAGGTGTTTAGTTGCTCCTAATAGTCTTGTGGAGGAAAGTGTATCCCTTGAGGTATCTCAGGGATCTCATGATGAGAGGGGTTTCTTGTTTACTCCATCTTTTTCTTAGTGATGGACTTGTGGTCATGCCTTCTCAGTTGAACCGGCTTCCCTCTTGAGTTTCTCTTCCATTGAGCGCCCTCTTCACAAATGTTTATGAGGACTTGGTCCAACCTTTGATCAAAGTTGACCCTTCTTCATGGCCACAACTTCATAGAAGTGGTCTTGATGCACCCTTGAGATGAATCTATCCATCTCCCATGACTCGGAAGTGAAAGCTTTTGCCTTCCCTTTCCTCTTTCTAGAGGTTTCTCCGGCCTTGGATGCCATAAATGGTTATGGAAAAACAAAAAGCAATGCTTTTACCACACCAAACTTAAAAGGTTTGCTCGTCCTCGAGCAAAAGAAGAAAGAAGAGAGTAGAAGAAGAAGAAATGAGGAAGAAGGGAGTGGCTTATGTATTCGGCCAAAGAGGGGGAGAAGTGGTGTTTAGGTTGTGTGAAAATGAAGGGGTGAAGAAGGGTATATATAGGAGAGGGGGGCTTATGGTTCGGTCATTTATGGGTGGTTGTGGGAGGGAAAGTGGTTTGAATTTGAATGGTGAGGTAGGTGGGGTTTTAGGAAGGATGGATGTGAGTGGTGAAGAGAGAGATGGGAATTGATAGGTGAAGGGTTTTTGGGGAAGAGGTGTTGAGGTGATTGGTGAATGGGGGAAGAAGAGAGAGAGTGGTGGGGTTGGTGGGGATCCTGTGGTGTCAAGGAAAAGTCATCCCTGCACCAAATGGCAATCAAAATCACGTTTTGAGCCATTTCTGGCGTTAAACGCCGGGCTGGTGCCCATTCCTGGTGTTTAACGCCAGGTTCTTGCCCTTTCCTGGCGTTTAACGCCAGTCTGGTGCCCCTTTCTGGCGTTAAACGCCCAGAATGGTGCCAGACTGGGCGTTAAACGCCCAACTGCTAGCCTCACTGGCGTTTAAACGCCAGTGGGTTCTTCCTCCAGGGTGTGCTGTTTTTCTTTCTGTTTTTCATTCTGTTTTTGCTTTTTCAATTGATTTTGTGACTTCTCATGATCATCAACCTACAAAATAACAAAGAAAAATAGATAAAATATAACATTGGGTTACCTCCCAACAAGCGCTTCTTTAATGTCAGTAGCTTGACAGATGGCTCTCATGGAGCCTCATATTTTCTCAGAGTAATGTTGGAACCTCCCAACACCAAACTTAGAGTTTGAATGTGGGGGTTCAACACCAAACTTAGAGTTTGGTTGTGGCCTCCCAACACCAAACTTAGAGTTTGACTGTGGGGGCTCTGTTTGACTCTGATTTGAGAGAAGCTCTTCATGCTTCTTCTCCATGGTGACAGAGGGATATCCTTGAGCCTTAAACACAAAGGATTCTTCATTCACTTGAATGATCAGTTCACCTCCATCAACATCAATCACAGCCTGTGCTGTGGCTAGGAAGGGTCTGCCAAGGATGATGGATTCATCCATGCATTTCCCAGTCTCTAGGACTATGAAATCAGTAGGGATGTAATGGTCTTCAATCTTCACCAAAACATTCTCTACAAGTCCATGAGCTTGTTTTCTTGAATTGTCTGCCATCTCTAATGAGATTCTTGCAGCTTGTACCTCAAAGATCCATAGCTTTTCCATTACAGAGAGAGGCATGAGGTTTACACTTGACCCTAAGTCACACAGGGCCTTCTTGAAGGTCATGGTGCCTATGGTACAAGGTATGGAAAACTTTCCAGGATCTTGTTTCTTTTGAGGTAATTTCTGCCTAGACAAGTCATCCAGTTCTTTGGTGAGCAAAGGGGGTTTATCCTCCCAAGTCTCATTTCCAAATAACTTGTCATTTAGCTTCATGATTGCTCCAAGGTATTTAGCAACTTGCTCTTCAGTGACATACTCATCCTCTTCAGAGCTCATGAATGGCAGAAGTAAATCCAGTGAAATCTCTATGGTCTCATTTTGAGCCTCAGATTCCCATGGTTCCTCATTTGGGAACTCAGTGGAGGTCAGTGCACGCCCACTGAGGTCTTCCTCAGTGGCATTCACTTCCTCTCTTTCCTCTCCAGATTCGGCCATGTTGATGGCCTTGCACTCTCTTTTTGGATTTTCTTCTGTGTTGCTTGGAAGAGTACTTGGAGGGAGTTCAGTAATTTTCTTGCTCAGCTGTCCCACTTGTGCCTCCAAATTCCTAATGGAGGACCTTGTTTCAGTCATGAAACTTTGAGTGGTCTTGATTAGATCAGAGACCATGGTTGCTAAGTCAAAGGGGTTCTGCTTAGAGTTTTCTGTCTGTTGCTGAGAAGATGATGGAAAAGGCTTGCCATTGCTAAACCTATTTCTTCCACCATTATTGTTGTTGAAACCTTGTTGAGGTCTCTCTTGATTCTTCCATGAGAAATTTGGGTGATTTCTCCATGAAGAATTATAGGTGTTTCCATAGGGTTCTCCTAGGTAATTCACCTCTTCCATTGAAGGGTTCTCAGGATCATAAGCTTCTTCTTCAGATGAAGCATCCTTAGTACTGCTTGGTGCATTTTGCATTCCAGACAGACTTTGAGAAATCAAACTGACTTGTTGAGTCAATATTTTATTCTGAGCCAGTATGGCACTCAGAGTATCAATCTCAAGAACTCCTTTCTTCTGATTTGTCCCATTGTTCACAGGATTCCTTTCAGAAGTGTACATGAATTGGTTATTTGCAACCATTTCAATGAGCTCTTGAGCTTCTGTAGGCGTCTTCTTCAGATGAAGAGATCCTCCAGCAGAGCTATCCAAGGACATCTTGGATAGTTCAGAGAGACCATCATAGAAAATACCTATGATGCTCCATTCAGAAAGCATGTCAGAAGGACATGTTCTGATTAATTGTTTGTATCTTTCCCAAGCTTCATAGAGGGACTCTCCATCCTTCTGTCTGAAGGTTTGGACTTCCACTCTAAGCTTACTCAATTTTTGAGGTGGAAAGAACTTTGCCAAGAAGGCATTGACTAGCTTTTCCCATGAGTCCAGGCTTTCTTTAGGTTGTGAGTCCAACCATGTCCTAGCTCTGTCTCTTACAGCAAAAGGGAATAGCATAAGTCTATAGACCTCAGGGTCTACCCCATTAGTCTTGACAGTGTCACAGATTTGCAAGAATTCAGCTAAGAACTGATGAGGATCTTCTAATGGAAGTCCATGGAACTTGCAATTCTGTTGCATTAGAGAAACTAATTGAGGCTTAAGCTCAAAGTTGTTTGCTCCAATGGCAGGGATAGAGATGCTTCTCCCATAGAAGTCGGGAGTAGGTGCAGTAAAGTCACCCAGCACCTTCCTTGCATTGTTGTTGTTTTCGGCTGCCATGTGTTCTTCTTCTTTGAAGAATTTGGTTAGGTCCTCTACAGAGAGTTGTGCTTTAGCTTCTCTTAGCTTTCGCTTCAAGGTCCTTTCAGGTTCAGGGTCAGCTTCAACAAGAATGCCTTTGTCTTTGTTCCTGCTCATATGAAGGAGAAGAGAACAAGAAAATATGGAATCCTCTATGTCACAGTATAGAGATTCCTTGAGGTGTCAGAGGAAAAGAAAAATGGAAGACAGAGGTAGAAAATTCGAACTTATCAAAGAAGATGGAGTTCGAATTTTGCATTAAGGGATAGTGTTAGTCCATAAATAGAAGGATGTGAGAAGAAGGGAAGTAATTTTCGAAAATAAAGTAAAAGATTTTAAAAACATTTTGAAAAATACTAATTAATTTTCGAAAATAAGAGTGGGAAAGAAATCAATTGATTTTTGAAAAAGATTTTGAAATTAGAAATCAAAAAGATTTGATTGAAAACTATTTTGAAAAAGATGTGGTTAAGAAGATATGATTGGTTTTAAAAAGATGTGATTGAGAAGATATGATTTGAAAACAATTTTAAAAAGATATGATTTGAAAACAATTAAAAAAAAAATTGATTTTAAAAATTAATGACTTGCCTAACAAGAAAAGATATGATTCAAACATTAAACCTTTCTCAACAGAAAAGGCAACATACTTGAAATGCTCAATCAAATCATTAATTGTTAGCAAGTATCTTTGAAAAAGGAAAGAAATTGATTTTGAAAACATTTGATTGAAAAGATTTGATTTGAAAAAGATTTGATTTTGAAAAACTTTGAAATCTTGAAAAAAAAATTGATTTGAAAAAAACAAAATCTTCCCCCTTGTGCCATCCTGGCGTTAAACGCCCAGAATGGTGCACATTCTGGCGTTTAACGCCCAAACTACTACCCTTTTGGGCGTTAAACGCCCAGCCAGGCACCCTGGCTGGCGTTTAAACGCCAGTCTGTCTTCTTCACTGGGCATTTTTGAATGCCCGGCTTTTTCTGTATAATTCCTCTGCTGTATGTTCTGAATCTTCAATTCTCTGTATTATTGACTTGATAAGACACAAATTAAAAATATTTTTTGATTTTTAATAATAAGGAATAATCAAAATGCACTTAAAATCAAATAACAATGCATGCAAGACACCAAACTTAGCAGTTTGTATACCATTGACACTAACAAAATGAGAATGCATATAACAAAACACTCAAGTCAATAGAATTCAAAGATCAAAACAAGGAAATCATCAAGAACAACTTGAAGATCAATGAGGACACATGCATGAATGCAATAAGAACAGAAACATGCAATTGACACTAAACTTAAGATGAGACTCTAGACTCAAACAAAAAATATTTTTGGATTTTATGATTTTGTAATTTTTTTGGGTTTTTCGAAAATTAAGTGAAAAGGAAAATAAAGGTATCAAAATTCTTAATGAGAATTCCAGGAATCATGCAATGTTAGTCTAAAGCTTTAGTCTAAAGGAATTAGACATGGCCGGCTAAGCTTCAGCGGGACATTGCATTCAAGAGCTAAATTGATGAGAATCAATCAGCTTTGGTGATGATAAGAACATCACCTTGAAACACTAGAATTCATTCTTAAGAACTCTGAAGAAAAATACCTAATCTAAGCAACAAGATGAATCGTCAGTTGTCCATACACAAAACAATCCCCGGCAACGGCGCCAAAAACTTGGTGTACGAAATTGTGATCACTACAACTTCGCACAACTAACCAGCAAGTGCACTGGGTCGTCCAAGTAATACCTTACGCGAGTAAGGGTCGATCCCACGGAGATTGTTGGTATGAAGCAAGCTATGGTCACCTTGTAAATCTCAGTCAGGCAGACTCAAATGGGTATAGTGATAAACGAATAAAGCATAAAGATAAAGATAGAGATACTTATGTATATCATTGGTGAGAACTTCAGATAAGCGTATGAAGATGCCTTCCCTTCCGTCTCTCTGCTTTCCTACTGTCTTCATCCAATCCTTCTTACTCCTTTCCATGGCAAGCTTATGCAAGGGTTTCACCGTTGTCAGTGGCTACCTCCCATCCTCTCAGTGAAAATGTTCCTATGCTCTGTCACAGCATATGGCTAATCAGCTGTCGGTTCTCGGTCAGGCCGGAATAGAATCCAGCGATTCTTTTGCGTCTGTCACTAACGGCCCGCCTGCTAGGAGTTTGAAGCACGTCACAGTCATTCAATCATTGAATCCTACTCAGAATACCACAGACAAGGTTAGACCTTCCGGATTCTCTTGAATGCCGCCATCAGTTCTCGCCTATACCACGAAGACTCTGATCTCACGGCATGGCTGGCTCGTTTGTCAGGCGAGCACTCGGTTGTCAGGCAATCAACCATGCATCGTGTATCAGGAATCCAAGAGATAAACACTAGAGCCTCAGATGCTTGTAGAACAAGAGTGGTTGTCAGTCACTTTGTTCATGAGTGAGAATGATGATGAGTGTCACGGATCATCACATTCATCAAGTTGAAGAACAAGTGATATCTTGGACAAAGAACAAGCGGAATTGAATAGAAGAACAATAGTAATTGCATTAATACTCGAGGTACAGCAGAGCTCCACACCTTAATCTATGGTGTGTAGAAACTCCACCGTTGAAAATACATAAGAACAAGAGTGATCATTGGTTTCGGCCCCAGAGAGGGAACCAGAAGAACCAAGATGTCTAATACAATAGTAAAAGGTCCTACTTATAGAAAACTAGTAGCCTAAGGTGTACAAAGATGAGTAAATGACATAAAAATCCACTTCCGGGCCCACTTGGTGTGTGCTTGGGCTGAGCAATGAAGCATTTTCGTGTAGAGACTCTTCTTGGAGTTAAACGCCAGCTTTTATGCCAGTTTGGGCGTTTAACTCCCATTTTGGTGCCAGTTCCGGCGTTTAACGCTGGAATTCCTGAGGGTGACTTTGAACGCCGGTTTGGGCCATCAAATCTTGGGCAAAGTATGGACTATCATCTTGGGCAAAATATTGCTGGAAATCCCAGGATGTCTACTTTCCAACGCCGTTGAGAGCACGCCAATTGGGCTTCTGTAGCTCCAGAAAATCCACTTCGAGTGCAGGGAGGTCAGAATCCAACAGCATCTGCAGTCCTTTTGAGTCTCTGGATCAGATTTTTGCTCAGAACCTTCAATTTCAGCCAGAAAATACCTGAAATCATAGAAAAACACACAAACTCATAGTAAAGTCCAGAAAAGTGAATTTTGATGACAAGCCATCATATACCCATTTTTCAAGCTAATTTCAATTGTTTTGTTAGCATTTATGCACTTTCTTGCATCCTAAGTAAGTGATTTGGAGTGAAAATGCACAACTTCTCTAAATCAAGCAACCACCATGAAATTAATGTTAATCCATGAGGTTTAAGCTAATTTTAATTGAATTTTAATTGATTTATAAGCCTCTTGAATTTAGTGATACTTTGAGTGGTTGTTTTGGTTTATTTTAGGTGAAGAAAAGAAAAGAAAAGGAAAAGCGTGGCCTAAGAAGTGTAGCCCAAGGAAAGGAAAGTGTGGTCAAAGCAAGAGGAAGTGTGCCGCATGCAAAGGGGAGGCAAACATTGCCCTCCACAAGGGCACACTGCCCTCTAGGAGGGCAACATAAGAGAACCAAGAAGAGAAGGCAATTCTGCTCTGCCCACTCCAAGGGCAGAGCACAAAATGGTGCCTTGGAACCAAAAAGAAGAGAACCTTGCCCTGCCCTCCACAAGAGCAGAATCGGGCTCTCCAAGGAAGAAAATCAAAGGAAAAATGTCACCCATGCATGCCACAAGAATCGAACACGGAATAAGGAAGAAGCAAGGAACTAAGGTTGAGTGCCGTGCCAAGAAACCAAGGAAATTAATGTAGCGTGTGCGTCCGCCCAGGTTCGAACACGGGAATGCATTTTGTGTGTGGCGTACCAAGAAAAAATTCTAGCGCACCAACTCTCGACCCTGGCAGCACCATTCGCGCACCACGCACAATCTGGCAGCACCATATTTTTCTCCCCTGCCCTTGGCGCGGGCAGGGCAGCGTTTTGCGCGCCAAGCATGCACCAGCCGCACCAATCTTCCGCACCAAGGGCGCAAGCAACATTTTCTGCCCTGCCCTCCACAAGGGCAGGGCAGCCTCCTGGGAGCAACTTCTCATGGGCCGAAAATTCAAATTAAATCCCTATTTTAATTCATTTCTTCACCAATTCAAAAGCCCATCCAAATCCAAAAATCCAAGAATAGAAAGTGTATAAATAGGAGTTAGTTTGATGTAATTAGGACTTTTACTTTCACTTTTAAACTTTTGACTTATTTTGCACTCTCTTGGAGCTTTGAATTTTTGGCAATTGTTCTTGAGAGACTTGACCGAGAGTTCAGAGGATTAAGGGAGAATTGACTGATCTCCTTCCTCAATTTTTGCTCGGGCAATTCTACTCTTCTGTTTTTGAGTTTTGGGTGTGAGAAATTGAGGAAATTCTGTCTCAATTCCCATTCAACTCTCTTCAATTCTTTTTCTGCACAATTCAATTTCACTTCTGTTACTTTTACTGCTTCTTCTTCAATTGTCTACTAATTGCTTTGAGAATTTGGATCTAGGAAGGAAAATAGAGATCTAGGCTCTGCTACCTAGTCTCTTGAGACCTGAGACCGAATTTTACTTTTGGTTCTTCTGGGAACCTCTGCTGCATTTTATTTCCTTGCTGTTTGAATTCTCATTGCTCTTAATTCAATTTCTGCTCTCTTAATTGTAGCAATTCACATTCTCTTGTTTAGATTCTGCAATCCCAGTCCTCAAATCCCTTTTACATTCAAGCAATTTATATTTCTTGCCATTTAAGTCACTGCAATTTACATTTCTTGCACTTTAAGTTTCAGTCATTTACTTTCTTGTTCTTTAAGATTCAGTCTATTTTACTTTCCTGTTCTTTAATTTACTGCAATTTCCCCTCTCCCTTTACATTTCAAGCAATTTATCTTCTGTTAAATACAACCCACTCAACCAAAACTTGATTCGCTTGACTAAATCAACCACTAAACTAAAATTGCTCAATCCTTCAATCCCTGTGGGATCGACCTCACTCATGTGAGTTATTATTACTTGATGCGACCCGGTACACTTGCCGGTGAGTTTTGTGTTGGATCGTTTTCCACACATCAAGTTTTTGGCGCCGTTGCCGGGGATTGAAATAGATTGACAATGATTAAGTGAAGTGGAGGTCTAGATTAAGCACTTTTTCTTTTCTATTATTCTAATTCCTACTAACACACTAACTGTTTGAATTTTTGCTTAAACTAACTAAAACCTCATTCTAGCCATAGATTGAAGTTTTATTGATTTTCTGGATCTGTGTGTTTATTGTTGTGTTTTTGTATGTCAGGTACAGGAAGATCTACCCCTGTCCTCTCTGAAATTGACCAAAGAACTCTTCGGAGAATAAGAAGAGCTGAAAGAGGAAAGAACGTTATTGGAGAGGAAGAATCTGAGGAGGAATTCCAAGAAATGGAAGGAGATACCTCAAACCCCAATCAACCAGAAGGAGGAGCCAATAATAACCAACATCAACGAAGAGTCTTGGCTTCATACACGTTTGCAAATGCTAGACATTGTGGAAGCAGCATTCTCCCTCCTAATGTCAATGCAAACAATTTCGAACTCAAGCCACAACTCATCACTCTGGTTCAAAACAACTGTTCTTTTGGAGGAGGACCATTGGAGGATCCAAATCAACATCTGTCTACCTTCTTGAGAATCTGTGACACGGTGAAAACCAATGGTGTACCTCCTGATAGCTACAAGTTGCTGCTCTTTCCATTCTCTCTCAGAGATAAGGCTACTCAATGGCTAGAGACCTTTCCAAAAGAAAGCATCAACACTTGGGATGACTTGGTGAGCAAGTTTCTTGCCAAATTTTATCCCCCTCAAAGAATCATAAGGTTGAAGACTGAGGTTCAAACGTTCACTCAATTGGAGGCTGAGAACTTATATGAAGCATGGGAAAGATATAAGGCTCTATTGAGGAAATGTCCACCAGAGATGTTCACTGAGTGGGACAAGTTGCAGAACTTCTATGAGGGACTCACTCTTAAAGCTCAAGAAGCTCTTGATCACTCTGCCGGAGGCTCATTACAACTCATGAAGACCACAGAGGAAGCTCAAAACCTCATTGATATGGTGGCCAACAACCAATATTTCTTTGCTCATCAAAGACAACGCCAACCATCACAGAGAAGAGGAGTAATGGAGTTGGAAGGAGTTGATTCTATTCTGGCTCAGAACAAGATGATGCAGCAGCAGATTCAACAACAATTTGAGCAAATGGCCAAAAGGATTGATGGCTTGCAAGTGGCAGCAGTGAGCACCACAAGCCAACCTCCAACTACTTGGGTGCAAAGTGAAGAAACTCAAGAGGAGCAACAGCAAGAGCAAGTTCAATACATGCACAACCAAAATCCTGGAACAAATGAAGTCTATGGTGACACTTACAATCAATCTTGGAAGAACCATCCCAACCTCAGATGGGGAGACAACCATAATCAAAACCAACAACCATGGCAGAGAAACACAGGCCAGAACAATTGGAAAAACACAAACCACAACCCCCAGCCAAACACCAGTCAAAATACATACAGAAAACCACAAAATAACTACCCCAATTCTAACCAATACCCACCCAATAACCACCCAGCTAATCAAAACACCTATCATCATCCATCAACACCCCAAAATCAACCCATCTCACAAGACTCGCAGAGAATCACCAATCTAGAGCTGCTCATGGAGAAACTGATGAAGAACCAAGAATTGACAACAAAGAACCAAGAAGCCTCCATGAAGAACCTAGAGAGGCAGATTGGACAAATTTCCAAGAAGATTTCTGTTGAAAAACCATCAAGTTCACTACCTAGTGACACCATCCCCAACCCAAAGGAAGAATGCAAGGTCGTGCAACTAAGAAGTGGAAAAGTGTTAATAGATGGTAACCAAGGGGCAACCAAGCATAATGACACTGAGCCAACAAAGAATGATGAAGCCATCAACAAAGGCATGAGAAGCAAGAATGCTTCAGAGAAACTCACAGAGGAAGACAACAAACCACAGAATTCGAAGACAGGAGAGCAGATCAGGGAAGAACCAAATCCAACACAACATCAAGTGAAGAGGAGCTCAACACCACCACTGCCATATCCACAGAGATTTCACAAAGAGACCAAGGATCAGCATTTCCACAAATTTCTTGAGACTTTCAAGAAGTTGGAAATCAACATACCTTTGGCCGAGGCTTTGGAGCAAATGCCTCTGTATGCCAAGTTCTTGAAAGAGCTCATCAACAAGAAAAGAAGTTGGAATGAAAAGGAAACTGTAATGCTTAGTGAAGAATGCAGTGCACTCATTAGAAAGGGACTCCCTCCCAAGCTTGAAGATCCTGGAGGTTTCTTCTTACCATGCACTATTGGAAACTTATTCATCAACAAGGGGATGTGCGATCTAGGAGCAAGCATAAATCTAATCCCATATTCTCTAGTTAAAAAGCTTGGCATAGAGGAGGTGAAACCAACACAGATGTCCTTGGAATTGGTGGACCAATCAGTAGTATATCCTAAGGGGATGATTGAGAACCTTTTAGTTAAGGTTGGCAAGTTCATCTATCCGGCAGATTTTGTGATCCTGGATTCTTCAGAAAATGGAAGTGACTCCATAATACTTGGTCGACCATTTCTGGCCACTGCTAGAGCTATTGTGGATATAGAACAAGGAGAGCTAACCCTCAGGATGCATGAGGAGAGCATCATCCTGAAAGTCTTTCCAGAATTACAAAGGGATGAAGAAACGAGCAAAATGAGTGATGATCTCCTTCCAAGGCAATCAACCGACAAAGCAGTAGAACAGAAAAACAAGCAGATGCAAGAAGAAAAAGGAATTCAAAAGGAAGCAGGGGTGATAAACAAGAAGGAAGGTATCACAACTCAAGTCACTGTCAAGAAAGAAAGATCAACAAGAAAGAAAAAGATGAAGAGCAAGAAAAAGGCTCACAAAGGGTGGAAGAACAAGAGAATCCCAACTGAAGGATTTTCTAAAGGTGATAAGGTGCAACTAGTATATCAACAGCAGGGAGCAGAAGACTATTACACTGTCAACCAAATACTTTCTTTTGAGCACATTGAAATTGAGCATCAAGGCGCAAAGAGAAAGCTGACAGTGAGAGGTGACAAGTTGAGACATCACCAACATCAACCACCTTAAAGGGGAGTCCAATGTCAAGCTAGTGACAATAAAAGAGCGCTTCATGGGAGGCAACCCATGATTTAAAATTTCTGTCTTCTCTTTAATAAGCTATGATTTCCTGAGTATGATTTTGAACTTTCATATTTGATAAATGCACATTTTAGAGCATAAGTCAGACTTCTAAGTTTGGTGTCCCTTAAGGCACACTCAATTTTTGCTTTGCAAAAAGAAAGGGAGCTATTCTTAGAACATATGCATAATTCTTTTTGAGGAAGCGTATGACCAAACACTAAGTTTGGTGTCTGCATGTGTAACAATGTTCAGAGGATCATTTCCCATTTATGGAATCAAAACCATACACAAATGAATCATGCATCAACTAATTTCTTCAAAAATATATCAATTGTGAAGAATGGTTTGCATTGTTAAGCCACTCCCTCAATAAAAGATAAGTTTGGTGTTCACCAACTTTTAGCATCTTTAATTAAGGGACACAATTGACCATAAATTTTTTTTTAATAATAATAAACAAAACAAAACAATTCTTTTCCTCTAATACAAATTAATGGCCAACGACTATATTGATGATCTAAGGCTAGTTGTTTTGGTTCATGCAGGAGAAAAAAAAGATTGAGACAAAAGCTAGGAGAGGTCACGGCCAGGAGAAGCTATGTGAGGGAGGTCACATGTGCCTAGGAGAACGCGCTCATGGAGAACAAAATCTGCATGCATGCAACATTGAACACCGAGATACATGCAGCCAATAGAAGAAGGGAGAATCAAGCAGTAGCCATGACCATTAGAAGGTGGCAAAGTTCTTTCATATTTCTTCTTTCATGTCTTTAATAAGGAGATGCATGTCTGAAACATGATATGCCTCCATCATTTATTTCCTTTACTTCATGCAATTTTTGTTCTTTGCTTTTCATTTTGGTTAGTTAATAAATAGCTAGAAAAATGCTAAACCTGCATAATGCTTGTTATCCATCACTTAGCTTTAAATTTTGTCTTGTTTCCCATATGCTTGAATAAAAGAGCTTTGGTTTGAATTGAAAAGTGAAATATCCAATGTTGCATAAGTATGAATGGAAGTTGGTGGTGGTATATGTGTTTGATTAAATGCATAACTCATGAAATAATTGTTGCATAATATCATTTTCATTCAAGTGTGAGTTAGCTTGCTGTTGTAAAGACTCTTATCAATAATGAAAAACCCCTTGGTAACGAAAACAGAAAGAAAAGGAAGAAAGAAAAAGCCAAAATGGCAAGAAAAACAAAGAATAAAGGTTGGACACCAATAGCTTGGACCCTAGGACATATGCCTGTGGTGTTCTTGTACTAAGATCTGCTTGGATGAGTAAATTCTAAGGGGTATTTTAAAACCCGGTCACTTAGATCAACTGATTTGGGATGGCCAATTGAAAATCCACAATAAAGAGCAACTTAGATACAGAACATTTAGTTATCCAAAGAGATGCTGGGCATCAATGATCCTAGGAAGAATTAGTGAGCCAAGTGTCTGTGGTGGAGAGATGTTGAGTAAAAGAAAGAAACAAATAAAGCCAAAGACTAATACTGCAACATTTGACACCAAACCTCTAAAAGAATAATAAGCTTGTTAAGCAAAGAAAAGTTAGCAAGGGAGTAATTAAAAAGTGAGTCTTCTAACAGCAAGTTTAGCAAGCCTTTGAGGAAAGATGTGTATTATGTAGCGGCAACAATAAGTGAGTTATCATTGTCTGCATAAAAACCCCATAGATAAAGTTCTGCTATATGCCTAATAAGGATATGTGTTCTTTTCTTATTCATTTCAATTTCTCTTAGTTTTGATGCTTGCTTGGGGACAAGCAAGATTTAAGTTTGGTGTTGTGATGACAAGTCATCATATACCCATTTTTCAAGCTAATTTCAATTGTTTTGTTAGCATTTATGCACTTTCTTGCATCCTAAGTAAGTGATTTGGAGTGAAAATGCACAACTTCTCTAAATCAAGCAACCACCATGAAATTAATGTTAATCCATGAGGTTTAAGCTAATTTTAATTGAATTTTAATTGATTTATAAGCCTCTTGAATTTAGTGATACTTTGAGTGGTTGTTTTGGTTTATTTTAGGTGAAGAAAAGAAAAGAAAAGGAAAAGCGTGGCCTAAGAAGTGTAGCCCAAGGAAAGGAAAGTGTGGTCAAAGCAAGAGGAAGTGTGCCGCATGCAAAGGGGAGGCAAACATTGCCCACCACAAGGGCACACTGCCCTCTAGGAGGGCAACATAAGAGAACCAAGAAGAGAAGGCAATTCTGCTCTGCCCACTCCAAGGGCAGAGCACAAAATGGTGCCTTGGAACCAAGAAGAAGAGAACCTTGCCCTGCCCTCCACAAGAGCAGAATCGGGCTCTCCAAGGAAGAAAATCAAAGGAAAAATGTCACCCATGCATGCCATAAGAATCGAACACGGAACAAGGAAGAAGCAAGGAACTAAGGTTGAGTGCCGTGCCAAGAAACCAAGGAAATTAATGTAGCGTGTGCGTCCGCCCAGGTTCGAACACGGGAATGCATTTTGGAAACACTGCCCTGCCCTCCACGAGGGCAGGGCAGCATTTTGTGTGTGGCGCACCAAGAAACAATTCTGGCGCACCAACTCTCGACCCTGGCAGCACCATTCGCGCACCACGCACAATCTGGCAGCACCATATTTTTCTCCCCTGCCCTTGGCGCGGGCAGGGCAGCGTTTTGCGCGCCAAGCATGCACCAGCCGCACCAATCTTCCGCACCAAGGGTGCAAGCAACATTTTCTACCCTGCCCTTGAGCAACTTCTCATAGGCCGAAAATTCAAATTAAATCCCCATTTTAATTCATTTCTTCACCAATTCAAAAGCCCATCCAAATCCAAAAATCCAAGAATAGAAAGTGTATAAATAGGAGTTAGTTTGATGTAATTAGGACTTTTACTTTCACTTTTAAACTTTTGACTTATTTTGCACTCTCTTGGAGCTTTGTATTTTTGGCAATTGTTCTTGAGAGACTTGACCGAGAGTTCAGAGGATTAAGGGAGAATTGACTGATCTCCTTCCTCAATTTTTGCTCGGGCAATTCTACTCTTCTGTTTTTGAGTTTTGGGTGTGAGAAATTGAGGAAATTCTGTCTCAATTTCCATTCAACTCTCTTCAATTCTTTTTCTGCACAATTCAATTTCACTTCTGTTACTTTTACTGCTTCTTCTTCAATTGTCTACTAATTGCTTTGAGAATTTGGATCTAGGAAGAAAAATAGAGATCTAGGCTCTGCTACCTAGTCTCTTGAGACCTGAGACCCAATTTTACTTTTGGTTCTTCTGGGAACCTCTGCTGCATTTTATTTCCTTGCTATTTGAATTCTCATTGCTCTTAATTCAATTTCTGCTCTCTTAATTGTAGCAATTCACATTCTCTTGTTTAGATTCTGCAATCCCAGTCCTCAAATCCCTTTTACATTCAAGCAATTTATATTTCTTGCCATTTAAGTCACTGCAATTTACATTTCTTGCACTTTAAGTTTCAGTCATTTACTTTCTTGTTCTTTAAGATTCAGTCTATTTTACTTTCCTGTTCTTTAATTTACTGCAATTTCCCCTCTCCCTTTACATTTCAAGCAATTTATCTTCTGTTAAATACAACCCACTCAACCAAAACTTGATTCGCTTGACTAAATCAACCACTAAACTAAAATTGCTCAATCCTTCAATCCCTGTGGGATCGACCTCACTCATGTGAGTTATTATTACTTGATGCGACCCGGTACACTTACCGGTGAGTTTTGTGTTAGATCGTTTTCCACACATCAAGTTTTAACTAAAAACTAATAAAAATATAATAAAAACTAACTAAAAGATACTAAAAACATACTAAAAACAATGCCAAAAAGGGTACAAATTATCCGCTCATCACCCTCCGTGCTATAGGTGAGGCGCAAGGGTTGGTCGAGTCCCGAGTGTCCCTCGTCTCCATTGTCATCGCTATATCCGCTTGAAGTTGCGGTGGATGTGGAGATATCTAGTTCCTCCATAGGTGGGTTGACAATGCTTAGAAGTTTCTTCACGTGAGCATATCGGCGTTGGTTACGCCTCTCATAATGGTCCAACTTCTTGTGAAGGTCTTCAAGGTGTTGGGTGGCTGATTTTGTGGTGTGGATGATGTGGTGGTGTTGCGAGTTGGTGTGGGTAGTCCAATGTCCTTGGTGAATTCCGGAGGCTTGAGGCACCGCTTGGTCGGAATAATATCACCCTCGACCGGAATTGAGGTTCTCCTATCCTTAGCCTCTCGGTGGACGCCGGCCATTGCAACTAATTCGGTCACCATAGCGGGGAATGGTAGATTTCCTTTGGCATGGATGCGCCCCATGGATTAGCGAATGGCATGCGAAATATCGACCGGTTTCTCGGTTAAGATGCACCATATCAATAAGGCAAGCTTGGCGGTAATGGATGACCCATGGGTGCTCGGGAGCACGTAGTGAGCTAGAATTTGGGCCCATGCCGTGGCTTCTTGAGTGAGGTAACGTGCATCCAAACCTTTTGGTCTTTGCTTTATGGTCCCCCGAATCCAACATGCGTCGGGTAAAGCAATTACGCGTAGGATCGCGCTCCAATCGAACACACGGTCATCGCATGCAGTCAAGACTTCTTGATAGGCATCATATCCATCCGCTAACGGCCCAATCCCAAGGACTTCTCGGATGGTTTCCACTGTGACTGACACTTGCTTCCGGCGCACAAATATTGATGTGAGAAGGGGTGAGTGGTAGTTGGAGTAGAATTCCACCACCCATGACAAATTGGCCTCCTTTGGTTGCCTCAAGAGGAACCTCCATTGCCTCCGGTCAACGTGTGGTATCACTATTGGAGTGAGGTGGGCTGGGAGGACTAGAAGAGGCTCTGGGTGATAATTCCTTTCAATCATTCTTGAGTAAACAAGTTCGGAGTAGCGGTTAGGGAACTTGTTTGAATCCTTTGGAGGGTTGTCCTTCTCTAGAATATCAACGGGGCCCTTAGCCTTCTTTAGAAGTGGCTTGGCCGTTAGTTCTTGGCGCGCTCTATTGGACGCTGGCTTCTTCAGGGCTTTCCCTTTGTTCTTTTTGATAACCATCCTGCGATAGTAAAAAGGGAGATAATGTCAAACCCAAAGAGGCGTAATTTAATGTGAATATGCCAAGAAAAATTTGTGCCCAAGAATATGGGTATCCGTATTACATGACAGTTGCAATATGTAACTAAGATAACATGTGATAAGCAAGGCAAATCATTGGCATATGGTATAGGGGTGGTTTAAGCATGCAAGTAAGAGGCATGAGAAGCATACACCCGCAACTACCAAAAGTGGAAAGCAAGTTATGAAAAGGTAAGTGAATGGATCGGAGAATATGGGGATGCACCCAAAAGTGATTAGTTAAGAGGCAATTAGTCAAAATGAGCTCAAAACTCATGTATGCCTTTCCTCAAACACTTGGGGTGCATCCTTTTTGTAGTATGTAAATAGACGAAGGGGAAAGCAATGTAACATTCCACAATCCAATATTAATCACTACAATGCACAGTGGTTGTAAGAAAATCAAGCAACACATCTCATCTACCAATGCAAGAGAAGTTAGGATCCAAATGCCTATGAAGAGTTAAATGAAAAAAAAAAACAAAAACACCCCAAAGAAGTAACTAAAAAGAGGTAGGAGAAAAAGAAAGAGACTACCTAAGACAATTTGAAATTAAAGACTAAGAATCAAAAAGAGAGAAGTAGAGCAAGATGGAAGTCTAGTAAAGTACCTTGAGAGAGATGGAAATGGGTATGGGAGAGGAAGTTGTAGAGTGGAATGATGAAAAATGGAGGGGCAATGTAGGGGCCACCGGAGGTAGGTGGTAGGGGTGGTTGAATGGAAGAAGAAATGGTAGTAGGTAGATGGGTAGTAGAGGGGGTGAGAAGAAAAAGGGAGAAGAAGAATGAAGGGGGCAAGTGTGCTCCCTATTATATTGACGTCGATCACCCACGCATGCGCGCATGGTGCGCGCTCGCGCAAGGAAGCGGGGTGGGGCGGTGGCGCGCGCGCGCACGTTGCGCGTACGCGCCCATATGCTTGTGCTGGTAGCACAAGGGTGGCTTAGAGGTGGCACAACTCTCTGGACGAAGTACCAGAAGTTGGCTGTGCGGGCAATGTGGTTATGCCCCAGGCATGAGATGGGCCTGGGGGGCTTAACTCTCTGTAGAGTGGCCTAGAGGAGGCTGCAGAACGAGAGACGCGTGCGCGGCATAGGCGCGCGCGCGCACATCGTGTTGTGAGCATATGGACGCGTGCGCGCTAGGTGCGCGCACGCGGCAGAGATGGTGGGCTGGTGGCTTAGTGTAGGCCCGAGAGTTGCCTAACTCTCTGGAAAATGTACCAGGAGTGCACAAGGGTGATCGGCACGCGCGCGCACGGTGCGCTGGCGCGTCGATCTGCAGATTTGTCAAAGCGTGCGTACGCGCCATGTGCGCGCACGCGTGATTGGCCTGTGCCTCAGGCATGGGGCTGGCGTGGTGTGGGCGCAACTCTCTGTAAAATGTATGGAGGGGTTCTTTTTTGCGATCCACGCGTGCGCGGCATGGGCGCGTCCGCGTGGATGGTGGACAAATGCTTCATGGACGCGCGCGCACCAGGTTCACGCACGCGCAGAAGGGTGCCTTTTTCAATGTTTGCATGTTTTCGCACCACTTTTAGCATTCCAACCCTCCAAACAGCCACTTAAGCATTATAGAATGATGTTTTAACTTGATAAATTACCAAATGAACTCAACAAATGAAGCAAAATTAGAATTGAAATCTAGCTACAACTACATCTATTACCTAGCTACCAAACATGAAGTCAAGTGTTAAGCAAGTGTCAATCAAAGAATGATTCAATGGCTATGTACGAAGGAAGATCTTACCATGGTGGGGTGTCTCCCACCTAGCACTTTTGTTTACCGTCCTTAAGTTGGACTTCCACTGGCTCAAAGTTCTTGTTCAAGAGATGCATCCCTCAAGAGGAATACTTCAAATTCCTTGGAGTTCTTTCTTTGCTCACCATGGTACAATTTGAGACGGTGCCCATTTACCTTGAAAATGTCCGGACTTGATGGGTGGCGCAAGTGGTAGACCCCATAGGGTTCTACTTTCTCTACTTGGTAGGGTCCATCCCATCTTGATCTAAGCTTTCCGGGTAGTAGTCTCAACCTTGAGTTGTAAAGGAGGACTAGTTCACCGGGTCTAAATTCCCTTCTCCTAATGTTCTTGTCATGAATGGCTTTCATCTTTTCCTTGTAGAGTCTAGAATTGTCATAGGCTTCTAGTCTCAAGCACTCCAATTCCGCCAATTGAAGCTTTCTCTCTACTCCGGCTCCACCCAAGCTCATATTGCATTCCTTTATGGCCCAATAAGCTTTGTGTTCGATTTCTACCGGTAAGTGGCATGCTTTACCATATACAAGCCTAAAGGGGCTCATGCCAATGGGTGTTTTGTAAGCCGTTCGATATGCCCAAAGTGCATCGGAGAGTTTAGCACTCCACTCCTTCCGATTCGGCTTCACAATCCTTTCCAACACATGTTTGATTTTCCGGTTAGAAACCTCAGCTTGGCCGTTTGTCTGAGAGTGGTAGGCCGTGGCGACTTTGTGTATGATGCCATACTTTCTCATGAGGCCGTCCATTTTTTTGTTGCAAAAGTGGGACCCTTGGTCACTTATGATTGCTCTTGGGGAGCCAAAGCGACAAATGATATTGTTCCTCACAAAAGAATAAACAACATGAGCATCATCCGTCAGGGTGGGGATTGCCTCCACCCATTTTGACACATAATCGATGGCTAAAAAGATATAGAGAAAGCCATTGGAATTTGGAAATAGTCCCATGAAGTCGATTCCCCATACATCAAAGATTTCACAAAAAAGCATATTTTGTTGGGGGATTTCGTCCTTCTTAGAAATATTTCCAAACCGAATGCATTGGGGACAAGATTTGTAATAGAGAGAAGAATCTTTGAGAAGGATTGGCCACCAAAATCCGCAATCAAGGACCTTTCTTGCCGTTCTTTGGGGGCCGTAGTGGCCACCTCCTTCGGAAGCATGGCAAGCGTCCAAGATTGCTTGGAATTCGGTTTGAGGTATGCACCGTCGCACTATTTGGTCAGCTCCACACCTCCACAAATAGGGATCGTCCCAAACATAGTATTTGGATTCGCTTTTTAGCTTATCCTTTTGATGTTTGTTGAGATTGGGAGGTAGAGTGCGTGAAACCAAGTAGTTTGCTATTGGGGCATGCCAAGGAACTACTTCCGAGATTGCGTGCAAACCATCTAGAGGAAAGGAGTCATTGATAGGAGTGGTGTCGCCTTTTGTGTGTTCGAGGCGACTTAGATGGTCCACCACTAAGTTTTGGGAACCACTCCTATCTTTGATCTCCAAGTCAAATTCTTGTAATAAAAGCACCCAACGAATTAATCTCGGTTTTGATTCCTTTTTGGCCAACAAATACTTTAGTGCCGCGTGGTCCGAGTACACTACTACCTTGGAACCAAGAAGATAGGCTCGGAATTTGTCCAAAGCAAAAACAATAGCTAGGAGTTCCTTTTCGGTAGTAGTGTAGTTGGATTGGGCTCCGTCTAGTGTTTTGGAAGCATAAGCTATGACATAGGGAATCTTACCCTCGCGTTGTGCTAACGCGGCTCCTATCACATAATTCGAGGCATCGCAAATGATTTCAAATGGTTGAGTCCAATTTGGTCCTCGTACAATAGGAGCTTGTGTCAGCGCCACTTTAAGTTTGTCATATGCTTCCATACATTCCTTGCTTAGCTCAAATTCAGTGTCCTTTTGTAGTAGTCGAGAGAGAGGTAAGGCCACCTTGCTAAAGTCTTTGATGAATCTCCGGTAGAATCCTGCATGTCCAAGAAAAAAACGGACTTCCCTCTCGGAGGAGGGGTAAGGTAAACTAGATATGACATTTATTTTTGCCGGATCTACGGAGATGCCTTCTTTTGAAACTATGTGTCCCAAAACAATTCCTTGTTTGACCATGAAATGACATTTTTCAAAATTTAAGACAAGGTTTGTTTTGGTGCATCTCTCTAAGACTTTTTCAAGGTTACCTAAGCAATGATCAAATGAATCACCGTACACACTAAAGTCGTCCATGAAAACTTCCATACATTGTTCTAGAAAGTCCGCAAATAAGCTCATCATGCATCTTTGAAACGTTGCCGGTGCATTGCATAGGCCAAATGGCATACGCTTGTAAGCATACGTTCCAAAGGGGCAAGTAAATGTGGTTTTTTTCTTGGTCCTCTAGAGCAATGTGAATTTGGAAGTATCCGGAGTAACCATCAAGAAAACAATAATATGATTTACCGGCTAGTCGATCAAGCATTTGATCAATGAACGGTAGTGGGAAGTGATCTTTTCTTGTGGCCGCATTCAACCTTCGGTAGTCTATGCATACTCTCCAAGAATTTTGCACTCTTGTTGCTATAAGTTCACCGCTTTCATTTTTGATTGTGGTCACCCCAGATTTCTTTGGCACCACTTGGACCGGGCTTACCCATTCGCTATCCGAGATAGGATAGATGATGTCCGCTTCAAGTAGCCGAGTGACCTCTTTTTTCACAACCTCAAGAATGGTTGGATTAAGTCTCCTTTGAGGTTTTCGGACCGGTCTTGCTCCTTCTTTAAGAAATATGCGATGCTCGCATACTTGGGGGCTTATTCCCACTAGATCCGCTAAACTCCACCCAATTGCCCTTTTGTTTTTCCTCAATACATCTAGCAACTTTTCTTCTTGTTGAGGGGTTAACTCTTTTGCAATTATCACGGGGAGCTTTTGGGCTTCATCAAGATATGAGTACCTTAGCTGGGGTGGTAGTGGCTTCAATTCCATCTTTTTGTCATTCTTTGAAGTTTGAGTTTCCGGATGGTTTGTATGGTGTGTGGTGTTTAGTTTGCTTGGACCTTCATTTGCTTCTTCAATTATGTACTTATCATCTAACTTTGCAAGGTGCACTTCGGCAACCATGTTGTCAATTGGGTCACACCGGAATAGAGAGTGATTCTCCGGTGGATGCTTCATTGCTTCTTCTAGGCTAAAACTTACGACTCTCCCATCTATTTCAAATGAGTAGGTTCCCGAGTAGGCATCTAGCTTAAATCTAGAAGTTCTCAAAAATGGTCTTCCAAGTAGGATAGATGATGCTCTCTCGGTTTCGCTTGATGGCATTTCAAGGACATAGAAGTCAATCGGAAACACCAACCCTTTGATATTCACCAATACATCTTCTGCGACAACCGTCACGGTTATTATGCTTTTATCCGCTAGGACAAATCTTGCCGTCGACCTTTTTAGTGGTGGCAACTTCAATACCCGGTAGACGAAAAGCGGCATGATGCTAACACATGCTCCGAGGTCACACATACAATCTATAAATTGAACTCCATTGACGGTGCAAGTGACCATACAAGGGCCCGGATCATCACACTTCTCGGGCAATGCTCCCATTAAAGCAGAAATAGAACTCCCCAATGGGATGGTTTCCAATTCAAGAATTCTATCCTTGTTCATGCATAGATCTTTAAGGAATTTTGCATATCTAGGAACTTGATGGATAGCATCAAAGAGGGGGATGGTTACCTCAACTTTCTTGAACATTTCTATCATTTTGGGGTCGAGTTCTATGCGCTTTCTAGCTTTCTTTGCAAGTGTTGGAAATGGGAGTGGTTGAGCAATTTCTTCTTCCAAGGTTCTCTTGGCCTTGGGGGTCTCCTTTGTTGGTTGAGCTTCATCCTCAACTATGACTTGTGGTGTCTCCTCTTCCACTACCTCTTCTATATTTATTCTCTCCTCCTCTTGAGCGATTGTGATAGGATTTGAGTCCTTTGCTCCCTTCTCTTTTAATTGTGTTCTGGATCTAAGGGTGATGGCATTGATGCCCCCCTTAGGATTGGGTTGAGGTTGAGAGGGAATGACGCTTTGGATTGGGGGTTGAGGAGTGGGATTTGTTGGTGTGTCCATTCGTGCAAGAAGAGCTTGTAGTGTAGAGGTGAGGCCGGTAAGACCGGAAGCAAGTGTGTTTTGTAGTTTCTTTTGGCCTTGGATGATGGTCCGGAGTGTTTCATCTTGGTTGGAGGGGGTGGTTGCATATGTGAGTTGAGGGGTTTGTGATTGGTTGGGTGATGGTCTTTGATGTGGTGGTTGGTATGTTTGGTAGTTTCTTTGTGGGTTTTGTTGGTTGTATGGTTGATTTTGTTGGTTGTATGATGGCCGGTTTTGTGAGAAATTTTGTGAGTTGTTGCTCCATCTTTGACCTCCTCCATTGTTGTTGTTGTCCCTTGTTGATGATTGTCTCTCCAATTTTGATTGTGATACCCACTCCCTTGATTGTAGCTCCCTCCTTGATAAGGGTGCCCTTGGTTGGGATTATCGCCTTGGTAGTACCCTTGATTTGGGCGGTCATAGAAATTATGGGTAGCCGCTAAAGTGTTGTCCTCTTGAAGGATTGGGCACTCATCCGTGTAATGGGAATAGCAAGAGCAAATGCCACACACTTTTTGAGGGACCAATTGTTGATTGTATTGTTGAGGGGGTGGGGAGTGTTGTTGACATGGTTGGGGTTGTTGTGGTTGTTGTTGGCTCAATTGGAGTTGCTTTAAGATGGATGTCATTTCGCTCAAGGATTGAGTTAGAGCGGTGGCTTCACTACTAGTTGATACCTCATTCACGGTTCTTGAGCGGTTGACTCTTCGTCTCATATGTTGATTGGATTCGGCTAGGTCAATGATGTGTTGCCACGTGGTGCACGAAATTGTAATAACACTTTTGCAATCCCGCACAACTAACCAGCAAGTGCACTGGGTCGTCCAAGTAATACCTTGCGTGAGCAATGGTCGATCCCACGGAGATTGTCGGCTTGAAGCAAGCTATGGTTATCTTGTAAATCTTAGTCAGGATATCAGAAATTATCAGGATTGATTGTAAAAAGCAAAAGAACATGAAAAAGGTACTTGTTTTGCAGTAATGGAGAATAGGCTGAGGCTTTGGAGATGCTCCATCTTCCGAATCTCTGCTTTCCTACTGTCATCTTCATCAAACACGCAAGGCTCCTTCCATGGCAAGCTGTATGTAGGGTTTCACCGTTGTCAATGGCTACCTCCCATCCTCTCAGTGAAAATACGTCCCTGATGCTCTGTCACAGCATAGGCTAATCATCTGTCGGTTCTCAATCAGACCGGAATAGAATCCAGTGATTCTTTTGGCGTCTGTCACTAACGCCCTGCCTTCAGGAGTTTGAAGCACGTCACAGTCATTCAATCATTGAGTCCTACTCAGAATACCACAGACAAGGTTTAGACCTTCCGGACTCTCTTGAATGCCGCCATCAGTTCTAGCTTATACCACGAAGATTCCTATTAAAGAACCCAAGAGATATCTACTTAGTCTAAAATAGAACAGAGGTGGTTGTCAGGCACATGTTCATAGTTGAGAATGATGATGAGTGTCACGGATCAACACATTCATCCGGATTAAGAGCAAGTGATATCTTAGAATGGAAGCAAGCATGATTGAATAAGAAACAGTAGTAATTGCATTAATCCATCAAGACACAGCAGAGCTCCTCACCCCCAACCATGGGGTTTAGAGACTCATGCTGTGGAAGGTATACAAGAAACGTGTAAAAATGTCATGAGGTCATAAGGTACCGATTACAATGTCAAAAGATCCTATAAATAGTAAACTAGTATCCTAAGGTTTACAGAAATGAGTAAATGACAGAAAAATCCACTTCCGGGCCCACTTGGTGTGTGCTTGGGCTGAGCATTGAAGCTTTTATGTGTAGATACGTTTTCTGGAGTTAAACGCCAGCTTTCATGCCAGTTTGGGCGTTTAACTCCAAGTTTTATGCCAGTTCCGGCGTTTAACGCTGGAATTTCTGTAGGTGACTTTGAGCGCCGGTTTGGGCCATCAAATCTTGGGCAAAGTATGGACTATTATATATTGCTGGAAAGCCCAGGATGTCTACTTTCCAATTCCGTTGAGAGCGCGCCAATTGGGCTTCTGTAGCTCCAGAAAATCCACTTCGAATGCAGGGAGGTCAGAATCCAACAGCATCTGTAGTCCTTTTCAGTCTCTGGATCAGATTTTTGCTCAGAACCTTCAATTTCAGTCAGAAAATACCTGAAATCACAGAAAAACACACAAACTCATAGTAAAGTCCAGAAAAGTGAATTTTAAATAAAAACTAATAAAAATATACTAAAAACTAACTAAAAGATACTAAAAACATACTAAAAACAATGCCAAAAAGTGTATAAATTATCCGCTCATCACAACACCAAACTTAAATTGTTGCTTGTCCCCAAGCAACTGAAAATCAAAATAGGATAAAAAGAAGAGAATATACTATAGACTCCAAAATATCAAAGAAACATAGTTTCAACTAGATGAGCGGGACTAGTAGCTTTTTGCCTCCGAACAGTTTTGGCATCTCACTCTATCCTCTGAAATTCAGAATGATTGGCTTCTTTAGGAACTCAGAATCCAGATAGTGTTATTGATTCTCCTAGTTAAGTATGGTGATTCTTGAACACAGCTACTTTATGAGTCTTGGCTGTGGCCCAAAGCACTCTGTCTTCCAGTATTACCACCGGATACATACATGCCACAGACACATAATTGGGTGAACCTTTCTAGATTGTGACTCAGCTTTGCTAAAGCCCCCAATTAGAGGTGTCCAGGGTTCTTAAGCACACTCTTTTTGCCTTGGATCACAACTTTATTTCTTTCTTTTTTTCTTTTCTTTTTCTTTTCTTCCCTCTTTTTCGAAATTTTTTTTTTGTATTCACTGCTTTTTCTTGCTTCAAGAATCATTTTTATGATTTTTCAGATCCTCAATAACATGTCTCTTTTTCCATCATTCTTTCAAGAGCCAACAATTTTAACATTCATGAATAACAAATTCAAAAGACATATGCACTGTTCAAGCATTCATTCAGAAAACAAAAAGTATTGTCACCACATCAAACTAATTCAACTAGTTTCAGAGATAAATTTCGAAATCCTGTACTTCTTGTTCTTTTGTGATTAAAGCATTTTTCATTTAAGAGAGGTGATGGATTCATAGGACATTCATAACTTTAAGGAAGAATGTTTAAATTTTATTAATTATGAACTAAGAACAAGACTCAAAACTAAATATAAGATTAAACTAGAAAATAAAAATAGAGAACAATATAAGATAAAAAAACGCAAAAAAAAAAATAGGCTACTAATGATAGAGGTTTTCACAGAGTTAGGACTCAACAACCTTGATTTTGAGAAGTGGATGCTCCCTCAGCTTGAGAGGAGAGCTTTTGGCGTTTCATCTCTTGAATTTCACGCCCCTGCTTCTCTTGTTCCTTCAGCAATTTGCAGAGCATGCAGTTTTGATTCTGCTGTTCTTCCTTCAGTTGCTCCATAGTCTCTTGCAACTTGTTAATGGATGCTTCTAGGCTGGCCCAGTAGCCAATTTCAGGGAGTTCAGGGAGGAACTCATGCGCCCTCCTCTTGATAGAGTTGACTTGCACTTGTCCTTCCATTGACTTCTTGGTGATTGGATGTTCAATGGGTATGAACTCATCTACTCCCATCTTTACCCCAGCCTCTTTACAGAGCAAGGAGATCAAGCTTGGGTAAGCCAATTTGGCTTCAGTGGAATTCTTATTTGCAATTGTGTAGATCTCACAAGCAATTACATGATGCACCTCCACTGCTTTTCCAAGCATAATGCAATGAATCATCACTGCTCTCTTGATAGTAACCTCAGAACGGTTGCTAGTGGGCAATATGGAATGCCCAATAAAGTCTAGCTAACCTCTTGCAATTGGTTTGAGGTCTCCCCTCTTGAGTTGGTTAGGGACACCTTTAGAATTGGTTATCCACTTAGTTCCAGGGAGGCATATGTCCTCTAGAACTTGATCCAACCCTTTATCTACTCTCACCATCCTCCTATTAAAGGAGTCAGGATCATCTTGCAGTTGAGGCAACTTGAAGATTTCTCTTATTTTGTCCAGATGGAAGTATATAACTTTCCCTCTGACCATGGTTCTATAGGTATGGTAAGCGGTTCCAGTCATTCTCTGCTTATCTGTCAGCCACAGATTTGAGTAGAATTCCTGAACCATGTTCCTTCCAACCTTTGTCTCAGGATTGGTTAGAACTTCCCAACCTCTGTTTCGAATTTGCTCTTGGATCCCCGGATATTCATCTTCTTTCAGATCAAATTTTACTTCCGGGATCACTGACCTCAGACCCATTATTTTGTGATAATGGTCTTCATGTTCTTTGGTTAAGAACTTCTCTTGATTCCAAAGATTCTTTGGATTAGTCTCTTTCTTTCCTCTTAAATTGGTTTGTTTTCCCTTAGGGGCCATGATCTTGATGAATCTTGGCTTAGTGATCACGGAAAAGCACACCAAACTTAGAGGGTTGCTTGTCCTCAAGCAAAAGAAAAGAGAGAAGAGAGGGGGAGGAAGAGGAAATTCGAATGGTGTGATGGAATGAGGGAGCCAAACGTGTATTTATAAGGTGGGGAGGGGAGTTTTCGAAAAAGAAGAGAGAAATTTGAAAGGAGATTAGGGAAGATATGGAGAGAAATTGAGAAGAGGGTGAAATTTTTTGAACAATGTTTGTAATTGATTTAAAATAAATTTGAAGATTGGTTTTGATTTTTGAAGATTTGAAAGTGAATGATGAATGATTGAAGTGTGATTTTTGTAGAAAAGTATGGGTGAGAAAAGGAAAGTTTGAAAAAAATTGAATTGAAAACAAAATTGTGGTCCCCCCACCAAACTGGCGTTAAACGCCCAGAATGGCACCCATTCTGGCGTTTAACGCCCATTTGCTACCCTTTTTGGGCGTTTAACGCCCAGCCAGGTGCCCTGGCTGGCGTTAAACGCCAGAAATCCTTTGTCACTGGGCGTTTTTCAGAACGCCCAGGACGCTGCACACCTGGCGTTAAACGCCCAGAATGGTGCCCATTCTGGCGTTTAACGCCCAAAATGGCACCATTCCTGGCGTTAAACGCCCAGAATGGTACCCATTCTGGCGTTTAACGTCCAAAATGCCCCTTACTGGCGTTTTTTCGCCAGTAAGCTCATTTTCTCTGCTTTTTGAGCTGAATCCTTCTGTAACTCTGTGAATTCCTTCATTTTTGATGCTTGCCTCTGTAAGAACTAATCATACACCCTCCTAATGACTGGGTTGCCTCCCAGCAAGCGCTTCTTTACTGTCTTTAGCTGGACTTCTGCTAAGAATCACTCAAGTCTCAGTTTTGAGCATTCCTGCTCAAAATTTCCTTCAAGATAGTGCTTGATTCTCTGTCCATTAACAATGAACTTTCTGTCTGAATCAATATCCTGAAGCTCAACATATCCATATGGTGACACTTCTGTAATCACATACGGACCCTTCCATCGGGATTTGAGTTTTCCTGGAAACAATTTGAGCCTGGAGTTGAAGAGCAGAACTTTTTGTCCTGGCTCAAAGACTCTGGTTGACAATCTCTTGTCATGCCACTTCTTTGCCTTTTCCTTATAAATTTTTGCATTTTCAAAGGCATTGAGTCTGAACTCCTCTAGCTCATTTAGCTGGAGCAGTCTTTTCTCACCAGCTAACTGAGCATCTATGTTTAGGAATCTGGTTGCCCAGTAGGCTTTATGTTCCAGTTCCACAGGCAAATGACAGGCCTTCCCGTACACCAATTGGTATGGAGAGGTGCCTATAGGAGTCTTGAATGCTGTTCTGTATGCCCACAGAGCATCATCCAAGCTCTTTGCCCAATCCTTTCTTCGGGCTATCACAGTCCGTTCTAGGATTCTTTTTAGCTCTCTGTTAGAGACTTCTGCTTGCCCATTTGTCTGTGGATGATACGGAGTTGCCACTTTATGGCTAATTCCATATCTAACCATAGCAGAGTATAGCTGTTTGTTGCAGAAATGAGAGCCCCCATCACTGATTAGTACTCTGGGAACACCAAATCTACTGAAGATGTTTTTCTGGAGGAATTTCAGTACGGTCTTGGTATCATTGGTGGGTGTAGCAATGGCTTCTACCCACTTAGATACATAGTCCACTGCCACCAGAATGTAAGTGTTTGAGTATGATGCTGGGAATGGCCCCATGAAGTCAATTCCCCATACATCAAACAATTCTATCTCTAATATTCCTTGTTGAGGCATGGCATATCCGTGAGGTAGGTTACCAGCTCTTTGGCAACTGTCACAGTTACGCACAAACTCTCGGGAATCTTTATAGAGAGTAGGTCAGTAGAAGCCACACTGGAGGACTTTAGTGGCTGTTCGCTCACTTCCAAAATGTCCTCCATATTGTGATCCATGGCAGTGCCATAGGATCCTTTGTGCTTCTTCTCTGGGTACACACCTGCGGATCACTCCGTCAGCACATCTCTTAAAGAGATATGGTTCATCCCAGAGGTAGTACTTGGCATCTGAAATTAATTTCTTTCTTTGCACATTGCTGTACTCCTTGGGTATGAACCTCACAGCTTTATAGTTTGCCATATCTGCAAACCATGGAGCTTCCTGAATGGCATAGAGTTGCTCATCTGGGAAGGTCTCAGAGATCTCAGTAGAAGGGAGGGACGCCCCAGCTACTGGTTCTATTCGGGACAGATGATCAGCTACTTGGTTTTCTGTCCCTTTTCTGTCTCTTATTTCTATATCAAACTCTTGCAGAAGCAACACCTATCTGATAAGCCTGGGTTTTGAATCCTGCTTTGTGAGTAAGTATTTAAGAGCAGCATGGTCAGTGTACACAATCACCTTTGATCCTACTAGATAAGATCTAAACTTGTCAAAGGCATAAACCACTGCAAGTAATTCTTTTTCTGTGGTTGTGTAATTCTTCTGTGCATCATTTAGAACACGGCTAGCATAGTAAATGACATGCAGAAGTTTGTTATGCCTCTGTCCCAACACTGCACCAATGGCATGATCACTGGCATCACACATTAATTCAAATGGTAATGCCCAATCTGGTGCAGAGATGACTGGTGCTGTGACCAGTTTATCTTTCAGGGTCTCAAATGCCTGCAGACACTGTGTGTCAAACACAAATGGTGTGTCAGCAGCTAGCAGGTTACTTAGAGGTTTGGCAATTTTTGAAAAATCCTTTATAAACCTTCTGTAGAATCCTGCATGCCCAAGAAAGCTTCTGATTGCCTTAACATTGGCAGGTGGTGGTAATTTTTCAATTACCTCTACCTTTGCCTTATCCACCTCTATTCCCCTGCTTGAAATTTTGTGCCCAAGGACAATTCCTTCAGTCACCATAAAGTGACATTTCTCCCAGTTTAAAACCAGGTTAGTCTCTTGGCATCTCTTCAGGACAAGTGATAGGTGGTTAAGACAGGAACTGAATGAGTCTCCATATACTGAAAAGTCATCCATGAAGACTTCCAGAAATTTCTCTACCATGTCTGAGAAGATAGAGAGCATGCACCTCTGAAAGGTTGCAGGTGCATTGCACAGACCAAAAGGCATTCTCCTATAGGCAAACACGCCAGAAGGGCAGGTAAATGCTGTTTTCTCTTGGTCCTGAGGATCTACTGCAATTTGGTTGTAGCCTGAATAGCCATCCAAAAAGCAGTAATAGTCATGACCAGCTAGTCTTTCTAGCATTTGGTCTATGAATGGTAAAGGAAAATGATCCTTTCTGGTGGCTGTATTGAGCCTTCTGTAGTCAATACACATACGCCACCCTGTGACTGTCCTTGTAGGAACCAGTTCATTTTTTTCATTATGAACCACTGTCATGCCTCCCTTTTTGGGAACAACTTGGACAGGGCTCACCCAGGGGCTATCAGAAATAGGATAAATAATCCCAGCCTCTAGTAATTTAGTGACCTCTTTCTGCACCACCTCCTTCATGGCTGGATTTAGCCGCCTCTGTGGTTGGACCACTGGTTTGGCATTATCCTCCAATAGGATTGGTGGACGAAATTGTGATCATCATTATATGTTTCTTGGATTTTGAATGAATATACTCTTAGGGCACTGTTTATTTTCTTCACAACTCCGTTCAACTAGTTTTTGGCGCCGTTGTCGGGGATTGTTCGAGTATGGACAACTGACGGTTCATCTTGTTGCTCAGATTGGGTAATTTTCCTTTCAAAAATCTTTTTCAAAATTTTTCTTTTTATTTTTCGTTTTTTTCTAACATTAATTTCGAAAATAATTAATAAAAATCCAAAAAAATTATAAAATAATAAAAATCAAAAATATTTTGTGTTTCTTGTTTGAGTCTTGAGTCAATTTTTAAGTTTGGTGTCAATTGCATGTTTTAAAAATTTTTCTTGCATTTTTCGAAAATCCCATGCATTCATAGTGTTCTTCATGATCTTCAAGTTGTTCTTGATAAGTCCTCTTGTTTGATCTTGATGATTTCTTGTTTTGTGTCTTTTCTTGTTTTTCATGTGCATCTTTGCATTCATATTTTTCATGCATTAAAGATTTCTAAGTTTGGTGTCTTGCATGTTTTCTTTGCATCAAAAATTTTTCAAAAATATGTTCTTGATGTTCATCATGATCTTCAAAGTGTTCTTGGTGTTCATCTTGACATTCATAGCATTCTTGCATGCATTCATTATTTTGATCCAAAAATTTCTTGCATAAAGTATTTTTGTTGTTTTTCTCTTTCATAATCAAAAATTCAAAAATCAAAAAAAAATATCTTCTCCTTATTTCTCTCAAAATTTCGAAATTTTGGGATTGACTTGGTCAAAAATTTTCAAAATTAGTTGTTTCTTACAAGTCAAGTCAAAATTTCAATTTTAAAAAAAATTCTTATCTTTTCAAAATCTTTTTCAAAAATCATATCTTTTTCAATTTTTTTTCTATTTTTCGAAAATTTCCAAAAATCTTTTTCAAATTATTTTCAAAATCTTTTTCTTATCTTTATATGTAATTTTCGAAAATTAGCTAACAATTAATGTGATTGGTTCAAAAATTTGAAGTTTGTTACTTTCTTGTTAAGAAAGGTTCAATCTTTAAGTTCTAGAATCTTATCTTGTAGTTTCTTGTTAGCTAAGTAATTTTAAAAATTAAATCTTTTTCCAAAATATCTTTTTCTTAAAAATCTTTTTATCTTTTATTTGATCTTTTTCAAAAAAAAATTTTATCTTTTTCAAAATTTGATTTCAAAAATATCTTATCTAACTTACTATCTTCTTATCTTTTTCAAATTTGATTTCAAATCTTTTTCAATCAACTAACTAACTTCTTGTTTGTTTCTTATCTTTTTCAAAACCACCTAACTACTTTTCTCTCTTCTATTTTCGAAAATATTTCTCCCTTTTTCAAAAATTCTTTTTAATTAATTAATTGTTTCATGTTTAATTTTAATTACATTTTATCTCTAATTTTCGAAAATCACTAACCCCTTTTTTAAAATTAATTTCAAAAATTCCCTCCTCTTTTCTTCTTCTATTTAATTATTTAATTACTAACACTTCTCTTTACCTCTCTTCATTCATATCCTAACATCTCATCTCACATCTCTGCCATCCTCACAGATGTGTTTCTTCCATTACATTACATTCTTTGTCTCCCCTTTCTTCTTCTACTAACATAAAGGAATCTCTATACTGTGACATAGAGGATTCCTTTTTCTTTTCTTGTTTTCTTCTCTTTCATATGAGCAGGAACAGGGATAAAGGCACTCTTGTTGAAATTGATCCAGAACCTGAAAGGACTCTGAAGAGAAAATTAAAAGAAGCTAAATTACAACAATCCAGAAGAGACCTTCTTGAAATTTTTGAACAAGAGAAAGAGATGGCAGACGGAAATAATAATAATAATGAAAGGAGAATGCTTGGTGACTTCACAAAACCAACGTCCAAGTTTGATGGAAGAAGCATATCCATTCCTGCCATTGGAGCCAATAACTTTGAGCTTAAGCCTCAACTAGTTGCTTTAATGCAACAAAACTGCAAGTTTTATGGACTTCCATCTGAAGATCCTTATCAGTTTTTAACTGAGTTCTTGCAGATCTGTGACACTGTAAAGACAAATGGAGTTAATCCTGAAGTCTACAGACTCTTGCTTTTCCCTTTTGCTGTAAGAGACAGAGCTAGAGTATGGTTGGATTCACAACCCAAGGATAGCCTGGACTCATGGGATAAGCTTGTCACTGCATTCCTGGATAAATTCTTTCCTCCTCAAAAGATGAGCAAGCTGAGAGTGGATGTTCAAACCTTCAAACAAAAAGATGGTGAATCCCTCTATGAAGCTTGGGAAAGATACAAGCAGCTGACCAAAAGATGTCCATCTGACATGTTTTCAGAATGGACCATATTAGATATATTCTATTATGGTCTCTCTGAATTTTCGAAAATGTCATTGGACCATTCTGTAGGTGGATCTATTCACCTGAAGAAAACGCCTGGAGAGGCTCAGGAACTCATTGACATGGTTGCAAACAACCAGTTTATGTACACCTCTGAGAGGAATTCCGTGAACAATGGGGTACCTCAGAAGAAAGGAGTTCTTGAAATTGATGCTCTGAATGCCATATTGGCTCAGAACAAAGTGTTGACTCAACAGGTCAACATGATCTCTCAAAATCTGAATGGATTGCAACATGCATCGAACAGTACTAGAGAGGCAGCTTCTGAAGAAGCTTATGATCCTGAGAACCCTGCCATGGCAGAGGTTAATTACTTAGGTGAACCTTATGGAAACACCTATAACTCATCATGGAGAAATCATCCAAATTTCTCCTGGAAGGATCAACAAAAACCTCAACAAGGTTTTAACAATGGTGGACGTACTAGGCTGGGCAATAGCAAGCCATATCCATCATCTTCTCAGCAACAGACAGAGAATTCTGAACAAAATACTTCTAATTTAGCCAATATAGTCTCTGATCTATCAAAGGCCACTTTCAGTTTCATGAATGAAACCAGATCCTCCATTAGAAATTTGGAGGCACAAATGGGCCAGCTGAGTAAGAAAGTTATTGAAACTCCTCCCAGTATTCTCCCAAGCAATACAGAAGAGAATCCAAAAGGAGAGTGCAAGGCCATTGATGTGATGAAAGAGGCCGAATGCACTAGGGAGGAGGAGGACGAAAATCCTAGTGAGGAAGACCTCCTGGGACGTCCCTCAAGCATGAAGGAGTTTCCTATTAAGGATCCAAAGGAATCTGAGGCTCATACAGAGATCATAAAGATTCCATTGAACCTTCTTCTGCCATTCATGAGCTCTGAAGAATATTCATCCTCTGAAGAGGATGAAGATGTGACTGGAGAGCAAGTTGCTCAATATTTAGGAGCCATCATGAAGCTGAATGCCAAGCTGTTTGGTAATGAGACTTGGGAAAGTGAACCTCCCTTGCTCATTAGTGAACTAGATACTTGGATTCAGAGAACTCTACCTCAAAAGAAACAAGATCTTGGCAAGTTCTTAATACCTTGCACCATTGGCACCATGAGCTTTGAAAAAGCTCTATGTGATCTTGGATCAGGGATAAATCTGATGCCACTCTCTGTAATGGAGAAGCTGGGAATCATTGAGGTACAACCTGCCTTGTTCTCATTACAATTGGCAGATAAGTCCATAAGACAAGCTTATGGAATAGTGGAGGACGTGCTAGTAAGGGTTGAAGGCCTTTACATCCCCACTGATTTCATAATCCTAGACACTAGGAAGGAAGATGATGAATGCATCATCCTAGGAAGACCTTTCCTAGCCACAGCAGGAGCTGTGATAGATGTCAACAGAGGTGAGTTAGTCCTTCAATTGAATGGGGACTACCTTGTGTTTAAGGCACATGGCCATCCCTCTGTGACAGAAGAGAGAAAGCATGAAGAGCTTCTCTCAGTTCAGAGTCAAGAAGAGCCTCCACAGTCAAACTCTAAGTTTGGTGTTGTGAGGCCACAACCAAACTCTAAGTTTGGTGTTCAAACCCCATATCCAAACTCTAAGTTTGGTGTTGGGAATACCACACTTAAATTGACCTGATCACCTTGTGGTTCCATGAGAGCCACTGTCAAGCTATTGACATTAAAGAAGCGCTTGTTGGGAGGCAACCCAATTTTATTTATCTAATTTTATTTTATTTTGTTTCTTTGTTATTTTTGTGTTTTATTAGGTACATGATCATGAGGAGTCATGAAAAAATCAAAAAAATTAAAAACAGAGTCAAAAACAGAAGAAAAAAATTTTTCACCCTGGAGGACGCACAGGCTGGCGTTCAACGCCCAGAAGGTGCATCTGGCCGGCGTTCAACGCCAGAACAGAGCACCATTCTGGCGCTGAACGCCCAAAACAAGCAACAACCTGGCGTTAAACGCCAGGATGCGCACACAGAGGACAATCTGGCGCTGAACGCCAGAAACAAGCATAAAACTGGCGTTCAACGCCAGAAACATGCATTACATGGGCGTTGAACGCCCAGAACATGCACCAATGGGCGTTTGAACGCCAGAATGTTGCATGAAGGCATGTTACATGCCTATTTGGTGCAGGGATGGAATTCCTTGACACCTCAGGATCTGTGGACCCCACAGGATCCCCACCTACCATATTCCCACCTTACCTCCTATTCCTAGTTTTTGTGATGACTACTCCCCATGTCACACTTAACCAACACCCATCACCAATCACCTCAATTCCTCTTCCTAATTCCCCTATTCACTATTTTCATTCCCCACTCACCTTCAAAATTCAAAATTCTTTCCCACCCAATCCCACCCATATAGCCGAACCCATCTCCCCTCACTCACCTCCATTTTTCTTCTTCTTCTTCTCTTCTCTTCTTTCTTCTCTTGCTCGAGGGCAAGCAATATTTTAAGTTTGGTGTGGTAAAAGCATAGCTTTTTTGCTTTTCCATTACCATTAAGGGCACCTAAGGCCAGAGAAACCTCAAAGGGAAGACAAAAGCTTCCACCTCTGAGTCATGGGAGATGAAAAGACTCATGTAAACTGGAATAGCTCAGTTGGGTAGAACATGTGGCTGCAAATCAAGAGATCCCTGAGATACCTCAGGGGATAAGTTATCCTCCACAAAAATATTGGAAGCAACTAAAGGGGAGGAACACGAAAATTACTAGGAATCATTCAACAGAAGCAAGGAAGAGACATAAAGGAGCTCAAAGAGCACCATTGGACCTTCAAAAAGGCGCCACCCTCACTCAGGTGGATTCATTCCTTGTTCTTTATTTCTTTCTGTTTTCGGTTTTTAATATTATGTTTATCCATGTTTTGTGTCTTTATCTCATGATCATTAGTATGTAACCATGCCTTAAAGCTATGAATAAAATCCATTACTCCTTCACCTCTCTTAAATAAAAAATGTTTTAATTCAAAAGAACAAGAAGTACATAATTTTCGAAATTATTATTGAATTTAGTTTAATTATATTGATGTGGTGACAATGCTTTTTGTTTTCTGAATGAATGATTGAACAGTGCATATGTCTTTGGATCTTGTTGTTTATGAGTGTTAAAAATTGTTGGCTCTTGAAAGAATGAGGAACAAAGAGAAATGTTATTGATGATCTGAAAAACATCATGAAATTGATTCTTGAAGCAAGAAAAAGCAGTAAAAAAAAAAGGGATCTAAAAAGAGTATATAGAAAAAGAAGGAGCAATAGAAAAAGCCAATAGCCCTTAAAACCAAAAGGCAAGGGTAAAAAGGATCCAAGGCTTTGAGCATCAATGGATAGGAGGGCCCAAGGAAATTAAATCCAGGCCTAAGCGGCTAAATCAAGCTGTCCCTAACCATGTGCTTGTGTCATGAAGGTCCAAGTGAAAAGCTTGAGACTGAGTGGTTAAAGTCGTGATCCAAAGCAAAAAGAGTGTGCTTAAGAGCTCTGGACACCACTAACTGGGGACTCTAGCAAAGCTGAGTCACAATCTGAAAAGGTTCACCCAGTTATGTGTCTGTGGCATTCATGTATCCGGTGGTAATACTGGAAAACAAAGTGCTTAGGGCCACAGCCAAGACTCATAAGTAGCTGTGTTCAAGAATCAACATGCTTAACTAGGAAAGTCAATAACACTATCTGAAATTCTAAGTTCCTAAAGATGCCAATCACTCTGAACTTCAAAGGAAAAAGTGAGGTGCCAAAACTGTTCAGAAGCAAAAAGCTACAAGTCCCGCTCATGTAATTAAATTAATATTCATTGATATTTTGGACTTTATAGTATATTCTCTTCTTTTTATCCTATTTGATTTTCAGTTACTTGGGGACAAGCAACAATTTAAGTTTGGTGTTGTGATGAGCGGATAATTTATACGCTTTTTGGCATTGTTTTTATATAGTTTTTAGTAAGTTTGAGCTACTTTTAGGGATGTTTTCCTTAGTTTTTATGTTAAATTCACATTTCTGGACTTTACTATGAGTTTGTGTGTTTTTCTGTGATTTCAGGTAAATTCTGACTGAAATTGAGGGATTTGAGCAAAACTCTGAAAAAGGCTGACAAAAGGACTGCTGATGCTGTTGGATTCTGACCTCCCTGCACTCGAAATGGATTTTCTGGAGCTACAGAACTCCAATTGGCGCGCTCTCAACGGCGTTGGAAAGTAGACATCCAGGGCTTTCCAGCAATATATAATAGTCCATGCTTTATTCGAAGAATGACGACGTAACTTGGCGTTAAACGCCAAGTTCATGCTGCTGTCTGGAGTTAAACGCCAGAAAAACGTCATGATCCGGAGTTGAACGCCCAAAACACGTCATAACCTGAAGTTTGACGCCAAGAAATGCCTCTACACGTGGATTGATCAAGCTCAGCCCAAACATACACCAAGTGGGCCCCGGAAGTGGATTTATGCATCAATTACTTACTCATGTAAACCCTAGGAGCTAGTTTATTATAAATAGAACATTTAACTATTGTATTAGATATCTTTTGACCACTCTAAGTCTATTATTCATTCGGTCACTTGATCATGGAGAGGGCTGGCCATTCGGCCATGCCTGAACCTTCTTTCACTTATGTATTTTCAACGGTGGAGTTTCTGCACACCATAGATTAAGGGTGTGGAGCTCTGCTGTACCTCAAGTTTCAATGCAATTACTATTTATAATCCTATAAACTTCATTTATTCTTATTCCAAGATATTCATTCGCACCCAAGAACATGACGAATGTGATGAGTTAGATAACCCTCATCATCATTCTCACTCATGAACGCGCGTGATTGACAACCACTTCCGTTCTACATGCAACAGAGCTTGAATGCATATCTCTTAGATTCCCCAACAGAATCTTCGTGGTACAAGCTAGATAGATGGCGGCATTTATGAGGATCCGGAAAGTCTAACCTTGTCTGTGGTATTCCGAGTAGGATCCTGGGAATCCGGAAAGTCTCACCTTGTCTGTGGTATTCCGAGTAGGATTCCGGTAATGAATGACTGTGACGTGCTTCAAACCTGTAACCTGCTGGGCGTTAGTGACAGACGCAAAAGAGGGATTCTATTCCAGTAGGGGAGGGAACCAACCGGTGATTGGCCGTACTGTGACAGAGTGCGTGAGCATTAGCTTTCACTGCGAGGATGGGATGTAGCCATCAGCCATGGGTGATGCCTCCAGACTGGTTAGCTGTGCGAGTGACAGCCGCATAGGATATTTCCCCGAGAGGATTGAAAGTAGCCACAGCTGATGGTGAACCCCTATACAAAGCTTGCCATGGAAAGGAGTAAGAAGGATTGGAAGAAAGAATAGTGAAGCAGAGTTTCAAAGAGGAGCACAGCATCTCCATACGCTTATCTGAAATTCCCACTCTTGATTTACATAAGTATTTCTATCCTTTTTATTATTTAGTTTATTATTTATTTATTATTCCAATAATCACAATTACCCTTTAATCTCCCTAACTGAGATTTACAAGGTGACCATAGCTTGCTTCATACCAACAATCTCTGTGGGATCGACCCTTACTCACGTAAGGTATTACTTGGACGACCCAGTGCACTTGCTGGTTAGTTGAACGAGACTGTGAAGTTGATTTTACCTCATGGTATTGTGCACCAAGTTTTTGGAGCCATTACCGGGGATTGTTTCGAGTTGGAAAAGAACAGTGATCACAATTTCGTCCACCAAGTTTTTGATCAAGTGACCGAATGAATAATAGACTTAGAGTGGTCAAAAGATATCTAATACAATAGTTAAATGTTCTATTTATAATAAACTAGCTCCTAGGGTTTATATGAGTAAGTAATTGATGCATAAATCCACTTCCGGGGCCCACTTGGTGTATGTTTGGGCTGAGCTTGATCAATCCACGTGTAGAGGCATTTCTTGGCGTCAAACTTCAGGTTATGACGTGTTTTGGGCGTTCAACTCCGGATCATGACGTTTTTCTGGCGTTTAACTCCAGACAGCAGCATGAACTTGGCGTTTAACGCCAAGTTACGTCGTCATTCTTCGAATAAAGCATGGACTATTATATATTTCTGGAAAGCCCTGGATGTCTACTTTCCAACGCCGTTGAGAGCGCGCCAATTGGAGTTCTGTAGCTCCAGAAAATCCATTTCGAGTGCAGGGAGGTCAGAATCCAACAGCATCAGCAGTCCTTTTGTCAGCCTTTTTCAGAGTTTTGCTCAAATCCCTCAATTTCAGTCAGAATTTACCTGAAATCACAGAAAAACACACAAACTCATAGTAAAGTCCAGAAATGTGAATTTAACATAAAAACTAAGGAAAACATCCCTAAAAGTAGCTCAAACTTACTAAAAACTATATAAAAACAATGCCAAAAAGCGTATAAATTATCCGCTCATCAAGGATCTTGTGCATGCATCTAGCTGGGCTAATGCCCTTAAGATCACTTATGGACCACCCAAGAGCTGTCTTGTGCGTCCTTAGCACTTGAATCAGTGCTTCCTCTTCCTGTGGGTCTAAAGCAGAGCTTATAATCACTGGAAAAGTGTCACCCTCTCCTAGAAATGCATATTTTAGAGATGGTGGTAGAGGTTTGAGTTCAGGTTTGGGGGGTTTATCCTCCTCCTGAGGAATTTTCGAAAATTCCTTTACTTCCTCTAGTTCTTCTTGATCAGGTTGAGCATCTTTGAAGATGTCCTCAAGCTCTGATTCTAGGCTTTCAGTCATATTGATCTCTTCTACCAGAGAGTCAATAATGTCAGCGCCCATGCAGTCATCTGGTGTGTCTGGATGCTGCATTGCTTTCACAGCATTCAACTTGAACTCATCCTCATTGACTCTCAGGGTTACTTCCCCTTTTTGTACATCAATGAGAGTTCGTCCAGTTGCTAGGAATGGTCTCCCTAGAATGAGAGTTGCACTTTTGTGCTCCTCCATTTCCAGCACAACAAAGTCAGTGGGAAAGGTAAATGGCCCAACCTTGACAATCATATCCTCTATTATGCCTGATGGGTGTTTAATGGAGCCATCAGCAAGTTGGAGGCATATCCTGGTTGGTTTGACTTCTCCAGCCAACCCAAGCTTTCTGATAGTGGATGCAGGTATTAGATTGATGCTTGCTCCAAGATCACATAGGGCTGTCTTGGTGCAAGCTCCTTCTAATGTGCATGGTATTATAAAGCTTCCAGGATCTTGAAGCTTTCTGGTAAGCTTTTTAGTATGACTGCACTGCATTCTTCAGTGAGAAACACTTTTTCAGTTTCTCTCCAATCCTTCTTATGACTTAAGATCTCTTTCATGAACTTAGCATAAGAAGGTATTTGCTCAAGTGCCTCTGCAAACGGAATCTTTATTTCAAGAGTCCTTAGATAGTCTGCAAAGCGGGCAAATTGCTTATCCTGTTCCGCCTTGCGGAGTTTCTGAGGATAAGGCATCTTGGCTTGATATTCCTCAACCTTAGATGCTGCAGGTTTATTCCTTACAGAAGTGGTTGAAGAAGCCTTGTTAGAGGGATAATTATCAGCACTCTCAGGTGTCTGATCCTCCTTGGGCGTTTGAACGCCAGGAATGGGTGAAGATTGGGCGTTAAACGCCAACTTCTCCCCCTTTTCTGGCGTTTGAACGCCAGAACTGGGCAAGGAATGGGCGTTTAACGCCAACTTTCCTTCCCTTTCTGGCGTTTGAACGCCAATAATATTCCTCTCTGGGCTCTTATTGTCCTCAGAGGGATTTTGAACAGTGGTTTGGTTATCCTCTGTCAATTGTTCTTTGTTTGCCTTCTTGCTCCTTGAGCAGTGGTGTTCAGTGTTTTCCCACTCCTTAGTTGAACTGCTTGACATCCTTCTGTTATCTGTTTAGATATTTGCTGTTTTGCTTGATTCAACTGCAGTTCTGTGTTCTTGTTAGCAACTTTAGTATCATGGAGCATTCTTTAAATTCTGCTAACTGTTCTGTCATCAGGAGCAATTGTTGATTAAGCTCATTCATCTGTTCTTGAGGATTAGGATCAGTGACTAATGCCATGACCTCCTCTTTTGGAACGAACTCATTGCTAGAATATAAGTATTGGTTTCTAGCAACAGTGTCTATAAGCTCTTGAGCTTCTTCAATTGTCTTCCTCATGTGTATAGATCCACCAGCTGAGTGGTCTAAAGACATCTGAGCTTTTTCTGTGAGCCCATAGTAGAAGATGTCTAACTGTACCCACTTTGAAAACATTTCAGAGGGGCATTTTCTAAGCATACCTCTATACCTCTCCCAGGCATTGTAAAGGGATTCATTATCCTCTTGTTTAAAGCCTTGGATGTCCAGCCTTAGCTGTGTCATCCTCTTTGGAGGGTAAAAATGATTCAGGAATTTGTCTGATAACTGTTTCCATGTCTTTATGCTTGCTGTAGGTTGGTTATTCAACCACCTTTTAGCTTGATCTTTTACAGCAAATGGAAACAGTAATAATCTGTAGACATCCTGATCTACCTCTTTATCATGTACTGTGTCAGCAATTTGTAAGAACTGTGCCAGAAACTCAGTAGGTTCTTCCTGTGGAAGACCGGAATACTGGCAATTTTGCTGCACTATGATAATGAGTTGAGGGTTTAGCTCAAAGCTGCTTGCTTTGATGGGAGGTATACAGATGCTACTCCCATATGCAGCTGTAATGGGGTTAGCATATGACCCCAGAGTCCTTTTGGACTGATTGATTCCACTTGAGTCCATTATGAACAAAAGGGAAATGATAATAATTGCAAGGAGATAAATTTTGTTTATTATTATTATTATTATTTTTTTTGAAATAACCGAAAAAAACAAAAATAAAATAAAACAAAAGGAAAATAAAAACAAAAAATTCGAAAATCAAAAAGAAAAATAAGATCAAAGCAGATTGAGAACTGAATCAATTAGTTAATTAAAAAGATTTTGAAAACAGCAATTAAAAAGATATGATTGAAAAGTTTTCATGAAAAAGATTTGATTTTTAAAAAGAGGAAAGAGAAAAACAACAAAAGACACCAAACTTAAAATTTTAGAAAATCAAACACTAATCTTTTCGAAAATTTTAAAGAGAAAAACACAAAGAGGACACCAAACTTAGAATTTTTATGAATCAAAAAGGGCTAAGAACATGCAAAATTCGAAAATCAAAAGAAAAACAAAAGCATGCAATTGACACCAAACTTAAAATATGAAACTAGACTCAACTAAAAGACTCTAAACCAACAAAAATAAAAAAGTCCTAATCTAAGCAACAAGATAAGCCGTCAGTTGTCCAAACTCGAACAATCCCCGGCAACGGCGCCAAAAACTTGGTGCACGAAATTGTAATAACACTTTTGCAATCCCGCACAACTAACCAGCAAGTGCAATGGGTCGTCCAAGTAATACCTTGCGTGAGCAAGGGTCGATCCCACGGAGATTGTCGGCTTGAAGCAAGTTATGGTTATCTTGTAAATCTTAGTCAGGATATCAGAAATTATCAGGATTGATTGTAAAAAGCAAAAGAACATGAAAAAGGTACTTGTTTTGCAGTAATGGAGAATAGGCTGAGGCTTTGGAGATGCTCCATCTTCCGAATTTCTGCTTTCCTACTGTCATCTTCATCAAACACGCAAGGCTCCTTCCATGGCAAGCTGTATGTAGGGTTTCACCGTTGTCAATGGCTACCTCCCATCCTCTCAGTGAAAATACGTCCCTGATGCTCTGTCACAGCATAGGCTAATCATCTGTCGGTTCTCAATCAGACCGGAATAGAATCCAGTGATTCTTTTGGCGTCTGTCACTAACGCCCCGCCTTCAGGAGTTTGAAGCACGTCACAGTCATTCAATCATTGAGTCCTACTCAGAATACCACAGACAAGGTTTAGACCTTCCGGACTCTCTTGAATGCCGCCATCAGTTCTAGCTTATACCACGAAGATTCCTATTAAAGAACCCAAGAGATATCTACTTAGTCTAAAATAGAACAGAGGTGGTTGTCAGGCACATGTTCATAGTTGAGAATGATGATGAGTGTCACGGATCATCACATTCATCCGGATTAAGAGCAAGTGATATCTTAGAATGGAAGCAAGCATGATTGAATAAGAAACAGTAGTAATTGCATTAATCCATCAAGACACAGCAGAGCTCCTCACCCCCAACCATGGGGTTTAGAGACTCATGCTGTGGAAGGTATACAAGAAACGTGTAAAAATGTCATGAGGTCATAAGGTACCGATTACAATGTCAAAAGATCCTATAAATAGTAAACTAGTATCCTAAGGTTTACAGAAATGAGTAAATGACAGAAAAATCCACTTCCGGGCCCACTTGGTGTGTGCTTGGGCTGAGCATTGAAGCTTTTATGTGTAGATACGTTTTCTGGAGTTAAACGCCAGCTTTCATGCCAGTTTGGGCGTTTAACTCCAAGTTTTATGCCAGTTCCGGCGTTTAATGCTGGAATTTCTGTAGGTGACTTTGAGCGCCGGTTTGGGCCATCAAATCTTGGGCAAAGTATGGACTATTATATATTGCTGGAAAGCCCAGGATGTCTACTTTCCAATGCCGTTGAGAGCGCGCCAATTGGGCTTCTGTAGCTCCAGAAAATCCACTTCGAGTGCAGGGAGGTCAGAATCCAACAGCATCTGTAGTCCTTTTCAGTCTCTGGATCAGATTTTTGCTCAGAACCTTCAATTTCAGTCAGAAAATACCTGAAATCACAGAAAAACACACAAACTCATAGTAAAGTCCAGAAAAGTGAATTTTAAATAAAAACTAATAAAAATATACTAAAAACTAACTAAAAGATACTAAAAACATACTAAAAACAATGCCAAAAAGTGTATAAATTATCCGCTCATCACCACGCCTCTTCCGCTGTTTTATATTTAGACAAAGAACCATTGCTAGAGGTGTCCAAGAGAGTTCTATCTTGTTCTCGCATCCCTTGACATATGTATCCAAGCAATACTTGAGTGTCAAGCATGTGATTAGGGCATGCGTCTAGTAGCTTACGAAACCGTTCCCAATACTCGTATAGCGGTTCCGTTTCACCTTGCACAATACAAGACATTTCCTTCATTAGCCTATCCATCTTCTTTGGAGGCAAGAATTTATCCAAGAATCATCTTCTAAGTAAGTCCCAATTGGAGGTGACTTCACTAGATAAAGTGTAGAACCATTCTTTAGCCTTGTCCTCAAGAGAGAAAGGGAAAGCAAACAACCATATAGCAACCTCATCGGATCCTTCCCGTCTAGTTGTTGAGCATATCCGATGAAAGTCTTTGAGATGTCGAATAGGGTCTTGTGCGGGAAGCCCATGAAACTTAGGTAGGAGATTGATCAAAGCGGTCTTAAGTTTAAAGTTTGCATTCAAGTTGGGGTGAGTTACATGAAGAGGTTGAAGGACATAATCCGGTGCACCCGCTTCCTTGATGGTAACTCTCCTCGGAGCATCCATGGCGTTAGTACCTAAAACAAAAGAAGAGTTGTTAGTGATATTGATGGAAGAATGACTAATGCCTTCTTTGAGTGACGGTTCAATGTTCACTTATAGTAAGGTGGTTGAGGTGGTGAAAACCTCTTCACCTTTTCCAAACTTTAGCCACCTCCGAGCTTGTCTAATATGAAACAAAGTTCGTTCTATTTTCGGATCAAAGGGGACTAAGCTCGGATTCAGTTGTGAACGCGTCATGCAATGAAGGGGAAGTGAGATTCATGGTAACGATGAGGGGTTAGTCACTTGAACAATTTACAATGAAATGCAACTATGTACATATATACACATATTTATTCTAAACAATAACATGGCACACAAAGCAAGTCCCCGGCAACGGCGCCATTTTGATAAACGAAATTTAGCATGTCGATTTAGAATTCAATGATGAATATGATCGTGAGTATAGTCTAATCGACACTTAAACTTCGCATCAAACAATCCTACAATCTATAACCGAGAGTACTAGTCCCCCGAGTCGTCCTCCCTTGGAATTGCTAGAGCATGCATCTTATTGATTAGGAAGCCTTGTTATGATTCCTTGAAGGTTTTAGCAAAATAGAAGACAAACAATCAATCTTTAAAAGACTTGGCCTAGGGTTGGCATTAGAAATTCTATCCTTATAGTTCCTTCAATGATGACAACAATTAGGCCTTGCTTCATTTAGTTAACCCCTAGGTATAGAGGAAAGTCAAATGAGAGTAATTAACTTGAGTCACAAGTCCTAGTTTTACCTTAGGGAAATCTAGCTTTAGTGCACTCCAAGTCAATTAGCGATTTCTAATCCCAAATCAACAATTGACACAAACTATTCAACTCCTTCTAATAGCCCAGTAGGCCTTATGTTCCAGTTCCACTGGCAAGTGACATGCCTTTCCATACACAAGCTGGTATGGAGAGGTCCCTATAGGGGTCTTGAATGCTGTTCTATATGCCCATAGAGCATCATCCAAGCTTCTTGCCCAATCCCTTCTACGGTTAATTATAGTCTGTTCCAGGATTCTTTTGAGTTCTCTATTTGAGACTTCAGCTTGCCCATTAGTCTGTGGGTGATATGGAGTGGCCACCCTGTGTCTAACTCCATAACGAACCAAAGCAGAATAGAGCTGTTTATTGCAGAGATGAGTGCCCCCATCACTGATTAGTACTCTAGGGGTGCCAAATCTGCTGAAGATGTATTTCTGGAGGAATTTTAACACTGTCTTAGTGTCATTAGTGGGTGTTGCAATAGCTTCAACCCATTTGGATACATAATCCACTGCCACCAGAATATAAGTATTTGAGTATGATGGTGGGAAAGGTCCCATGAAGTCAATACCCCATACATCAAACAACTCAATCTCCAAGATCCCTTGTTGAGGCATGGCATAACTGTGAGGCAAATTGCCAGATCTTTGGCAACTGTCACAATTAAGTACAAACACTCAGAAATCTTTATAGAGAGTAGGCCAGTAGAAGCCACATTGGAGGACTCTTGTGGCTGTTCGCTCACTTCCAAAATGTCCTCCATACTGTGATCCATGGCAGTGCCAGAGGATCTTCTGTGCTTCTTCTTTAGGCACACATCTACGGATTACTCCGTCTGCACATCTCTTGAAGAGATATGGTTCATCCCAAAGATAGTACTTTGCATCCGTGATCAACTTCTTTGATTGCTGCCTACTGTACTCTTTGGGTATGAAGCTCACTGCCTTGTAGTTTGCAATGTCTGCAAACCACGGCACTTCCTGGATGGCAAAGAGTTGCTCATCCGAAAAGGTCTCAGAGATCTCAGTAAGAGGGAGGGACGCCCCTTTTACTGGTTCTATTCGGGACAGGTGATATGCTACTTGATTCTCTGTTCCTTTTCTGTCTCTTATTTCTATATCAAACTCTTGCAGAAGCAACACCCATCTTATAAGTCTGGGTTTTGAATCCTGCTTTGTGAGTAGATATTTAAGAGCAGCATGATCAGTGTACACAATCACTTTTGATCCTACTAAATAGGATCTGAATTTGTCAATGGCGTAAACCACTGCAAGTAGTTCTTTTTCTGTGGTTGTGTAGTTTTTCTGTGCGTCATTTAAAACTTGACTGGCATAGTAAATGACGTGCAGAAGCTTGTCATGCCTTTGTCCCAACACTGCACCAATGGCATGGTCACTGCCATCACACATTAGTTCAAATGGCAATGTCCAGTTTGGTGCAGAGATGATTGGTGCTGTGACCAATTTAGCTTTCAGAGTCTCAAATGCCTGCAGACACTACTTATCAAAGACAAATGGCGTGTCAGCAGCTAACAGGTTGCTCAGAGGTTTGGCGATTTTCGAAAAATCCTTTATAAACCTCCTATAGAATCCTGCATGCCCCAGAAAGCTTCTGATTGCCTTAACATTGGCAGGTGGTGGTAATTTTTCAATTACCTCTACCTTAGCTTGATCCACCTCTATTCCCTTGTTCGAAATTTTGTGCCGAAGGACAATTCCTTTAGTCACCATAAAGTGACATTTCTCCCAGTTTAATACCAGGTTAGTCTCTTGGCATCTCTTTAGAACAAGTGCTAGATGGTCAAGACAGGAGCTGAATGAGTCTCCAAATACTGAAAAGTCATCCATGAAGACTTCCAGAAATTTTTCTACCATATCAGAGAAAATTGAGAGCATGCACCTCTGAAAGGTTGTAGGTGCATTGCACAGGCCAAATGGCATCCTTCTGTATGCAAATACTCCGGATGGACATGTGAATGCCGTTTTCTCTTGATCCTGGGGATCTACTGCAATTTGATTATAACCTGAATATCCATCCAGGAAGCTGTAGTATTCATGACCTGCTGGTCTTTCTAGCATCTGGTCTATGAATGGTAAAGGAAAATGATCATTTCTGGTGGCTGTATTGAGCCTTCTATAATCAATACACATACGCCACCCTGTAACTGTTCTTGTAGGAACCAGTTCATTTTTTTCATTATGAACCACTGTCATGCCACCTTTCTTAGGGACGACTTGGACAGGGCTTACCTAGGGGCTATCAGAAATAGGATAAATAATCCCAGCCTCTAGTAACTTAGTGTCCTCTTTCTGCACCACCTCCTTCATGGCTGGATTCAGCCGCCTTTGTGGTTGAACTACTGGCTTGGTGTCACCCTCCAGTAAGATCTTATGCATGCATCTGGCTGGGCTAATGCCCTTGAGATCACTGATGGACCACCCAAGAGCTGTCTTGTGTGTCCTTAGCACTTGAATTAGTGCTTCCTCTTCCTGTGGCTCTAAGGTAGAGCTTATGATTACAGGAAAGGTATTACCTTCTCCCAGAAATGCATATTTCAGGGATGGTGGTAATGGTTTGAGCTCGGGTTTGGGAGGTTTCTTCTCTTCCTGAGGGAATTTCAGAGGTTCTATTATTCTCTCTGATTCCTCCAAATCAGGCAGAACATCTTTAAAGATGTCCTCTAGCTCTGATTCGAGACTCTCAGCCATATTGACCTCTCTTACCAGAGAGTCAATGATATCAACACTCATATAGTCATTTGGAGTGTCTGGATGTTGCATAGCTTTGACAATATTCAACTTGAACTCCTCCTCATTGACTCTCAGGGTTACTTCCCCTTTTTGGACGTCAATGAGGGTTCGGCCAGTTGCTAGGAAAGGTCTTCCTAGAATGAGAGTTGCACTCTTGTGCTCCTCCATTTCCAGCACCACAAAGTCAGTAGGAAAGGCAAATGGCCCAACCTTGACAATCATATCTTCAATCACGCCTGATGGGTATTTAATGGAGCCATCAGCAAGTTGAAGACATATCCAGGTTGGTTTGACTTCTTCAGTCAAACCAAGCTTTGTGATAATAGATGCAGGTATTAGGTTGATACTTGCTCCAAGATCACATAGAGCTTGCTTGGTACAATTACCCTCTAATATGCATGGTATCATAAAGCTCCCGGGATCTTTAAGCTTCTCAGGTAAGCTTTTCAGAATGACTGCACTGCATTCTTCAGTGATGTAAACTTTTTCAGTTTCCCTCCAATCCTTCTTATGACTTAAGATCTCTTTCATGAACTTGGCATAAGAGGGTATTTGCTCAAGTGCTTCTGCAAACAGAATCTTTATTTCAAGAGTCTTGAGATAGTCTGCAAAGCGGGCAAATTGCTTATCCTGTTCCGCTTGGCGGATGGTGCACGAAATTGCAATCACACTTTTGCAATCCCGCACAACTAACCAGCAAGTGCACTGGGTCGTCCAAGTAATACCTTACGTGAGTAAGGGTCGATCCCACGGAGATTGTCGGCTTGAAGCAAGCTATGGTTATCTTGTAAATCTTAGTCAGGATATCAAAGATTATCAGGGTTGATTGTGAAAAGTAAAAGAACATGAAATAAGTACTTGTTTTGCAGTAATGGGGAACAGGTTGAGGTTTTGGAGATGCTCCATCTTCTGAATCTCTGCTTTCCTACTGTCTTCTTCATCAAACACGCAAGGCTCCTTCCATGGCAAGTTGTATGTAGGGTTTCACCGTTGTCAATGGCTTCTTCATCAAACACGCAAGGCTCCTTCCATGGCAAGCTGTATGTAGGGTTTCACCGTTGTCAATGGCTACCTCCCATCCTCTCAGTGGAAATGTTCAACGCACCCTGTCACGGCACGGCTATCCATCTGTCAGTTCTCAATCAGGCCGGAATAGAATCCAATGATTCTTTTGCGTCTGTCACTAACGCCCCGCCCTCAGGAGTTTGAAGCTCGTCACAGTCATTCAATCATTGAATCCTACTAAGAATACCACAGACAAGGTTTAGACCTTCCGGATTCTCTTAAATGCCGCCATCAATTCTAGCTTATACCACGAAGATTCCGATTAAAGAATCCAAGAGATATCTACTCAATCTAAAGTAGAACGGATGTGGTTGTCAGGCACGCGTTCATAGTTGAGAATATGATGAGTGTCACGGGTCATCACATTCATCCGGGTTAAGAACAAGTGATATCTTAGAACGGAAGCAAGCATGATTGAATAAGAAACAGTAGTAATTGCATTAATCCATCAAGACACAGCAGAGCTCCTCACCCCCAACCATGGGGTTTAGAGACTCATGCTGTAAGAAGTACACAAAGAAACGTGTAAAGTGTCATGAGTTACAGATACAATGTCAAAAGATCCTATTAATAGTGAACTAGTAACCTAAGGTTTACAGAAATGAGTAAATGACAGAAAAATCCACTTCCGGGCCCACTTGGTGTGTGCTTGGGCTGAGCATTGAAGCTTTCATGTGTAGAGACCTTTTCTGGAGTTAAACGCCAGCTTTCATGCCAGTTTGGGCGTTTAACTCCAATTTTTATGCCAGTTCCAGCGTTAAACGCTGGAAATTCTGAGCATGGTTTGCAACGCCGGTTTGGGCCATCAAATCTCGGGCAAAGTATGAACTATTATACATTTCTGGAAAGCCCAGGATGTCTACTTTCCAACGCCATTGAGAGCGCGCCAATTGGGCTTCTGTAGCTCCAGAAAATCCACTTCGAGTGCAGGGAGGTCAGAATCCAACAGCATCTGCAGTCCTTTTCAGTCTCTGAATCAGATTTTTGCTCAGGACCCTCAATTTCAGCCAGAAAATACCTAAAATCACAAAAAAACACACAAACTCATAGTAAAGTCCAGAAAAGTGAATTTTAGCTAAAAACTAATAAAAATATACTAAAAACTAACTAGATTATACTAAAAACATACTAAAAACAATGCCAAAAAGCGTATAAATTATCCGCTCATCACAACACCAAACTTAAATTGTTGCTTGTCCCCAAGCAACTGAAAATCAAAATAGAATAAAAAGAAGAGAATATACTATAGACTCCAAAATACCAAAGAAACATAGTTCCAATTAGATGAGCGGGACCAGTAGCTTTTTGCTTCCGAACAGTTTTGGCATCTCACTTTATCCTTTGAAGTTCAGAATGATTGGCATCTTTAGGAACTCAGAACTCAGATAGTGTTATTGATTCTCCTAGTTAAGTATAATGATTCTTGAACATAGCTAGTGTATGAGTCTTGGCTGTGGCCCAAAGCACTCTGCCTTCCAGTATTACCACCGGATACATACATGCCACAGACACTTACTTGGGTGAACCTTTTCAGATTGTGACTCAGCTTTGCTAGAGTCCCCAATTAGAGGTGTCCAGGGTTCTTAAGCACACTCTTTTTGCCTTGGTTCACAACTTTAATTCTTTCTTTTTCTTTCTTTTTCTCTTTTTTTTTTGAAATTTTTTTTGTATTCACTGCTTTTTCTTGCTTCAAGAATCAATCTGATGATTTTTTAGATCTTCAATAACAGTTCTCTTTTTCCTCATTCTTTCAAGAGCCAACAATTTTAACATTCTTAAAACAACAAATTCAAAAGACATATGCACTGTTCAAGCATTCATTCAGAAAACAAAAAGTATTGTCACCACATCAAACTAATTCAACTAGTTTCAAGGATAAATTCAAAATCCTGTATTTCTTGTTCTTTTGTGATTAAAGCATTTTTCATTTAAGAGAGGTGATGGATTCATAGGACATTCATAGCTTTAAGACATGAAATTTAAATTTTATTAATTATGAATTAAGAACAAGACTCAAAAATAGATATAAGATGAGACTAGAAATAGAAAACAAAAATTTAAATAGGCTCCTAATGATAGAGGTTTTCACAGAGTTAGGACTCAACAACCTTGATTTTGAGAAGTGGATGCTCCCTCAAATTGAGGGGAGAACTTTTGGCGTTTCAGTTCTTGAAGTTCACGCCCCTGCTTCTCTTGTTCCTTCAGCAATTTGCAGAGCATGCAGTTCTAATTCTGCTGTTCTTCCTTAAGTTGCTCCATAGTCTCTTGCAACTTGGTGATAGATGCTTCCAGGCTGGCCCAGTAGCCAATTTCAGGAAATTCAGGGAGGAACTCCTGCGCCCTCCTTTTGATAGAGTTGTCTTGTGTTTGTCCTTCCATTGACTTCTTGGTGATTGGATGTTCAATGGGTATGAATTCATCTACTCCCATCTTTACCCCAGCCTCTTTACAGAGCAAGGAGATCAAGCTTGGGTAGGCCAGTTTGGCTTCAGTGGAATTCTTATTTGCAATTGTGTAGATCTCACAAGCAATCACATGATGAACCTCCACTTCTTTTCCAAGCATAATGCAATGAATCATCACTGCTCTCTTGATAGTTACCTCAGAACGGTTGCTAGTGGGCAATATGGAACGCCCAATAAAGTCTAGCCACCCTCTTGCAATTGGTTTGAGGTCTCCCCTCTTGAGTTGGTTTGGGACACCCTTTGAATTGGTTATCCACTTAGTTCCAGGGAGGCATATGTCCTCTAGAACTTGATCCAACCCTTTATCTACTCTCACCATCCTCCTATTAAAGGAGTCAGGATCATCTTGCAGTTGAGGCAACTTGAAGATTTCTCTTATTTTGTCCAGATGGAAGTACATAACTTTCCCTCTGACCATGGTTCTGTAAGTATGGTAAGCGGTTCCAGTCATTCTCTGCTTATCTGTTAGCCACAGATTTGAGTAGAATTCCTGAACCATATTCCTTCCAACCTTTATCTCAGGATTGGTTAGAACTTCCCATCCTCTGTTTCGGATTTGCTCTTGGATCCCCGGATATTCATCTTTTTTCAGATCAAATTTTACTTCCGGGATCACTGACCTCAGACCCATTATTTTGTGATAATGGTCTTCATGTTCTTTGGTTAAGAACTTCTCTTGATTCCAAAGATTCTTTGGATTATTCTCTTTCTTTCCTCTTAAATTGGTTTGTTTTCCCTTAGGAGCCATGATCTTGATGAATCTTGGCTTTAGTGATCACGGAAAAGCACACCAAACTTAGAGGTTTGCTTGTCCTCAAGCAAAAGAAAGGAAGGAGGAGAGAGAGGAGAAGAGCAAATTCGAATGGTGTGGGGGAATGGTGAGGCCGAACGTGTTTTTATAAGGGGGGGAAGGAGATTTCGAAAAAATTGAAAAGAGATTTGAGAAGATATGGAGAGAATTTGAGAAAAGGGTGAGTTTTTGAATAAGATTTGGGATTGATTTGAGAGGGATTTGAAGAATGATTTTGATTTGTGAGGATTTTAAAGTGAATGATGAAAGGTTGAGATGGGTTTATGTAGAAAAGTATGGGTAAGAAAAGGAGAGTTTGAAAAAAATTTGATTGGAAAACAAAATCTTGGTCCCCCCACCTTTCTGGCGTTAAACGCCCAGAATGGCATCCATTCTGGCGTTTAACGCCCATTTGTTGCCCATTGTGGGCGTTTAACGCCCAGCCAGGTGCCCTGGCTGGCGTTAAACGCCAGAATCCCCTTTGTCACTGGGCGTTTTGCTAAACGCCCAGGATGCTGCACACCTGGCGTTAAACGCCCAGAATGGTGCCCATTCTGGCGTTTAACGCCCAAAATGGCACCTTTACTGGCGTTAAACGCCCAGAATGGTACCCATTCTGGCGTTTAACGCTCAAATTGCCCCTTACTGGCGTTTTTTCGCCAGTAAGCTCTTTTTCTCTGCCTTTTGTGCTGAATCCTTCTGTAACTCTGTGAATTCCTTCATTTTTGATACTTGCCTTTGTAAAAACAAAACATATAACCTGCTAATGACTGGGTTGCCTCCCAGCAAGCGCTTCTTTACTGTCTTTAGCTGGACCTTTACTGAGAATCACTCAAGTCTCAGTTTTGAGCATTCCTGCTCAAAATTGCCTTCAAGATAATGCTTGATTCTTTGTCCATTAACAATGAACTTTTTGTCAGAATCAATATCCTGAAGCTCAACATATCCATATGGTGACACTCCTGTAATCACATACGGACCCCTCCACCGGGATTTAAGTTTTCCTGGAAACAATCTGAGCCTAGAGTTGAAGAGCAGAACTTTTTGTCGTGGCTCAAAGACTCTGGTTGACAACTTCTTGTCATGCCACTTCTTTGCCTTTTCCTTATAAATTTTCGCATTTTCAAAGGCATTGAGTCTGAACTCCTCTAGCTCATTTAGCTGGAGCATTCTTTTTTCACCAGCTAACTGAGCATCCATGTTTAGGAATCTGGTTGCCCAGTAGGCTTTATGTTCCAGTTCCACGGGCAGATGACAGGCCTTCCCATACACCAATTGGTATGGAGAGGTTCCTATAGGAGTCTTGAATGCTGTTTTGTATGCCCACAGAGCATCATCCAAACTCTTTGCCCAATCCTTTCTTCGGGCTATCACAGTCCGTTCCAGGATTCTTTTTAGCTCTCTGTTAGAGACTTCAGCTTGCCCATTTGTCTGTGGATGATACGGAGTTGCCACTTTGTGGCTAATTCCATATTTGACCATAGCAGAGTATAGCTGTCTATTGCAGAAATGAGTGCCCCCATCACTGATTAGTACTCTGAGAACACCAAACCTGCTGAAGATGTGTTTCTGGAGGAATTTCAGCACGGTCTTGGTATCATTAGTGGGTGTAGCAATTGCTTCTACCCACTTAGATACATAGTCCACTGCCACCAGAATGTAAGTGTTTGAGTATGATGGTGGGAATGGACCCATGAAGTCAATTCCCCATACATCAAACAATTCTATCTCTAATATCCCTTGTTGAGGCATGGCATATCCGTGAGGCAAGTTACCAGCTCTTTGGCAACTGTCACAGTTACGCACAAATTCTCGGGAATCTTTATAGAGAGTAGGCCAGTAGAAGCCACATTGGAGGACTTTAGTGGCTGTTCGCTCACTTCCAAAATGTCCTCCATACTGTGATCCATGGCAATGCCATAGGATCCTTTGTGCTTCTTCTCTGGGTACACATCTGCAGATCATTCCGTCTGCACATCTCTTAAAGAGATATGGCTCATCCCATAGGTAGTACTTGGCATCTGAAATTAATTTCTTTCTTTGCACTCTACTGTACTCCTGGGGTATGAACCTCACAGCTTTATAATTTGCAATATCTGCAAACCATGGAGCTTTCTGGATGGCAAAGAGTTGCTCATCTGGGAAAGTCTCAGAAATCTCAGTAGAAGGGAGGGACGCCCCAGCTACTGGTTCTATTCGGGACAGATGATCAGCTACTTGGTTCTCTGTCCCTTTTCTGTCTCTTATTTCTATATCAAACTCTTGTAGAAGCAACACCCATCTTATAAGCTTGGGTTTTGAATCCTACTTTGTGAGTAAGTATTTAAGAGCAGCATGGTCAGTGTACACAATCACTTTGGATCCCACTAGATAAGATCTAAACTTGTCAATAGCATAAACCACTGCAAGTAATTCTTTTTCTGTGGTTGTGTAATTCTTCTGTGCATCATTTAGAACATGGCTAGCATAATAAATGACGTGCAGAAGCTTGTTATGCCTCTGTTCCAACACTGCACCAATGGCATGGTCACTGGCATCACACATTAATTCAAATGGCAATGCCCAATCTGGTGCAGAGATGACTGGTGCTGTGACCAGCTTAGCTTTCAGGGTCTCAAACGCCTGCTGACACTGTGTGTCAAACACAAATGGCGTGTCAGCAGCTAGCAGGTTACTCAAAGGTTTTGCAATTTTCGAAAAATCCTTTATGAACCTTCTGTAGAATCCTGCATGCCCTAGAAAGCTTCTGATTGCCTTAACATTGGCAGGTGGTGGTAATTTTTCAATTACCTCTACCTTTGCCTTATCCACCTCTATTCCCCTGCTTGAAATTTTGTGCCCAAGGACAATTCCTTCAGTCACCATAAAGTGACATTTCTCCCAGTTTAAAACCAGGTTAGTCTCTTGGCACCTTTTCAGGACAAGTGCTAGGTGATTAAGACAGGAGCTGAATGAGTCTCCATATACTGAGAAGTCATCCATGAAGACTTCCAGGAATTTCTCCACCATATCAGAGAAGATGGATAGCATGCATCTCTGAAAGGTTGCAGGAGCATTACACAGACCAAAAGGCATCCTTTTGTAGGCAAACACGCCAGAAGGGCAAGTAAATGCTGTTTTCTCTTGGTCCTGAGGATCTACTGCAATTTGGTTGTAACCTGAATAGCCATCCAAAAAGTAGTAATAATCATGATCAGCTAGTCTTTCTAGCATTTGGTCTATGAATGGTAAAGGAAAATGATCCTTTCTGGTGGCTGTATTGAGCCTTCTGTAGTCAATACACATACGCCACCCTGTGACTGTTCTTGTAGGAACCAGTTTATTTTTTTCATTATGAACCACTGTCATGCCTCCCTTTTTGGGGACAACTTGGACAGGGCTCACCCAGGGGCTATCAGAAATAGGATAAATAATCCCAGCCTCTAGTAATTTAGTGACCTCTTTCTGCACCACCTCCTTCATGGCTGGATTTAGCCTCCTCTGCGGTTGGACCACTGGTTTGGCATTATCCTCCAACAGGATCTTGTGCATGCATCTAGCTGGGCTAATGCCCTTAAGATCACTTATGGACCACCCAAGAGCTGTCTTGTGTGTCCTTAGCACTTGAATCAGTGCTTCCTCTTCCTGTGGATTCAAAGCAGAGCTTATAATCACTGGAAAAGTGTCACCCTCTCCCAGAAATGCATACTTCAGGGATGGTGGTAGTGGTTTGAGTTCAGGTTTGGGAGGCTTATCCTCCTCCTGAGGAATTTTCAAAAATTCCTTTGTTTCCTGTGGTTCTTCTTGATCAGGTTGAGCATCCTTGAAGATGTCTTCAAGCTCTGATTCTAGGCTTTCAGTCATATTGATCTCTTCTACCAAAGAGTTAATAATGTCAGTGCCCATGCAGTCATTTGGTGTGTCTGGATGCTGCATAGCTTTTACAGCATTCAACTTGAACTCATCCTCATTGACTCTCAGGGTTACTTCCCCATTTTGTACATCAATGAGAGTTCGTCCAGTTGCTAGGAAAGGTCTTCCTAGAATGAGAGTTGCACTTTTGTGCTCCTCCATTTCCAGCACCACAAAGTCAGTTGGAAAGGCAAATGGCCCAACCTTGACAATCATATCCTCTATTATGCCTGATGGATGTTTAATGGAGCCATCAGCAAGTTGGAGGCATATCCGGGTTGGTTTGACTTCTCCAGTCAACCCAAGCTTTCTGATAGTGGATGCAGGTATTAGATTGATGCTTGCTCCAAGATCGCATAGGGCTGTCTTGGTGCAAGCACCTTCTAATGTGCATGGTATCATAAAGCTTCCTGGATCTTGAAGCTTTTCTGGTAAGCTTTTCAGAATGACTGCACTGCATTCTTCAGTGAGAAATACTTTTTCAGTTTCTCTCCAATCCTTCTTATGACTTAAGATCTCTTTCATGAACTTAGCATAAGAAGGTATTTGCTCAAGTGCCTCTGCAAACGGAATCTTTATTTCAAGAATCCTTAGATAATCTGCAAAGCGGGCAAATTGCTTATCCTGCTCCGCTTGGCGGAGTTTCTGAGGATAAGGCATCTTGGCTTTATATTCTTCAACCTTAGTTACTGCAGGCTTATTCCTTACAGAAGTGGTTGAAGAATCCTTTTTAGAGGGGTTACTGTCAGCACTCTCAGGTGTCTGATCCTCCCTTGGCGTCTGAACGCCAGGATTGGGTGGAAAATGGGCGTTAAACGCCAACTTTTCCCCCTTTTCTGGCGTTTGAACGCCAGAACTGGGCAGGGAATGGGCGTTTAACGCCAGCTTTCCCTCCTTTTCTGGCGTTTGAACGCCAATAGCATTCCTCTCTGGGCTCTTACTGTCCTCAGAGGGATTTTGAACAGTGGTTTGGTTATCCTCTGTCAATTGTTCCTTATTTGACTTTTTGCTCTTTTGAGTGGTGTTGTTCAGTGTCTTCCCACTCCTCAGTTGAACTGCTTGACATTCTCCTGTTATCTGTTTAGATATCTGCTGTTTTGCTTGATTCAACTGCAGTTCTATGTTCTTGTTAGCAACTTTAGTTTCATGTAGCATCTCTTTAAATTCTGCTAACTGTTCTGTCATCAGGAGCAATTGTTGATTAAGCTCAATCATCTGTTCTTGAGGATTAGGATCAGTGACTACTGCCATGACTTCCTCTTTTGGAGAGAACTCATTGCTAGAGTATAAGTATTGGTTTCTAGCAACAGTGTCTATAAGCTCTTGAGCTTCTTCAATTGTCTTCCTCATGTGTATAGATCCACCAGCTGAGTGGTCTAAAGACATCTGAGCTTTTTCTGTAAGCCCATAGTAGAAGATGTCTAACTATACCCACTCTGAAAACATTTCAGAGGGGCATTTTCTTAGCATACCTCTATACCTCTCCCAGGCATTATAAAGGGATTCATTATCCTCTTGTTTAAAGCCTTGGATGTCCAGCCTTAGCTGTGTCATCCTCTTTGGAGGGTAGAAATGATTCAGGAATTTGTCTGATAACTGTTTCCATGTCTTTATGCTTGCTGTAGATTGGTTATTCAACCACCTTTTAGCTTGATCTTTTACAGCAAATGAAAACAGTAATAGTCTGTAGACATCCTGATCCACCTCTTTATCATGTACTGTGTCAGCAATCTGTAAGAACTGTGCCAGAAACTCAGTAGGTTCTTCCTGTGAAAGACCGGAATACTGGCAATTTTGCTGCACTATGATAATGAGTTGAGGATTTAGCTCAAAACTGCTTGCTTTGATGGGAAGTGTACAGATGCTACTCCCATATGCAGCTGTAATGGGGTTAGCATATGACCCCAGAGTCCTTCTGGACTGATCAATCCCACTTAGGTCCATAATGGATAAAGGGAAATGATATGGATTGCAATTAGATAAATTTTGTTTTTTTTGTTTTTGAATTAACCGAAAAAATAAAATAAAATAAAACAAAAGGAAAATAAAATAAAAAAAAATTTGAAAGTTAAAAGAAAATAAGATCAAAGCAAATTGAAAACTGAATCAATTAGTTAATTAAAAAGATTTTGAGATTAGCAATTAGAAAGATATGATTGAAAAATTTTTTATGAAAAAGATTTGATTTTTGAAAAGAAGAAAGAGAAAAACAACAAAATGACACCAAACTTAAAATTTTTAGAAAATCAAACACAATTTTTTTCGAAAATTTTAAAGGAAAAACACAAAGAGGACACCAAACTTAGAATTTTTAAGGATCAAAAAGGACTAGGGACATGCAAATTTGAAAATTAGGAGAAAAACAAAAGCATGCATTTGACACCAAACTTAAAATATGAAACTAGACTCAACTAAAAGACTCTAAACCAACAAAGATAAAACAGTCCTAATCTAAGCAACAAGATAAGCCGTCAGTTGTCCAAACTCGAACAATCCCCGGCAACGGCGCCAAAAACTTGGTGCACGAAATTGCAATCACACTTTTGCAATCCCGCACAACTAACCAGCAAGTGCATTGGGTCGTCCAAGTAATACCTTACGTGAGTAAGGGTCGATCCCACGGAGATTGTTGGCTTGAAGCAAGCTATGGTTATCTTGTAAATCTTAGTCAGGATATCAAAGATTATCTGGGTTGATTGTGAAAAGTAAAAGAGCATGAAATAAGTACTTGTTTTGCAGTAATGGGGAACAGGTTGAGGTTTTGGAGATGCTCCATCTTCTGAATCTCTGCTTTCCTACTGTCTTCTTCATCAAACACGCAAGGCTCCTTCCATGGCAAGCTGTATGTAGGGTTTTACCGTTGTCAATGGCTACCTCCCATCCTCTCAGTGGAAATGTTCAACGCACCCTGTCACGGCACGGCTATCCATCTGTCAGTTCTCAATCAGGCCGGAATAGAATCCAATGATTCTTTTGCGTCTGTCACTAACGCCCCGCCCTCAGGAGTTTGAAGCTCGTCACAGTCATTCAATCATTGAATCCTACTCAGAATACCACAGACAAGGTTTAGACCTTCCGGATTCTCTTGAATGCCGCCATCAATTCTAGCTTATACCACGAAGATTCCGATTAAAGAATCCAAGAGATATCTACTCAATCTAAAGTAGAACGGATGTGGTTGTCAGGCACGCGTTCATAGTTGAGAATATGATGAGTGTCACGGGTCATCACATTCATCCGGGTTAAGAACAAGTGATATCTTAGAACGGAAGCAAGCATGATTGAATAAGAAACAGTAGTAATTGCATTAATCCATCAAGACACAGTAGAGCTCCTCACCCCCAACCATGGGGTTTAGAGACTCATGCTGTAAGAAGTACACAAAGAAACGTGTAAAGTGTCATGAGTTACAGATACAATGTCAAAAGATCCTATTAATAGTGAACTAGTAACCTAAGGTTTACAGAAATGAGTAAATGACAGAAAAATCTACTTCCGGGCCCACTTGGTGTGTGCTTGGGCTGAGCATTGAAGCTTTCATGTGTAGAGACCTTTTCTGGAGTTAAACGCCAGCTTTCATGCCAGTTTGGGCGTTTAACTCCAATTTTTATGCCAGTTCCAGCGTTAAACGCTGGAAATTCTGAGGCTGGTTTGCAACGCCGGTTTGGGCCATCAAATCTCGGGCAAAGTATGGACTATTATACATTGCTGGAAAGCCCAGGATGTCTACTTTCCAACGCCGTTGAGAGCGCGCCAATTGGGCTTCTGTAACTCCAGAAAATCCACTTCGAGTGCAGGGAGGTCAGAATCCAACAGCATCTGCAGTCCTTTTCAGTCTCTGAATCAGATTTTTGCTCAGGACCCTCAATTTCAGCCAGAAAATACCTGAAATCACAGAAAAACACACAAACTCATAGTAAAGTCTAGAAAAGTGAATTTTAGCTAAAAACTAATAAAAATATACTAAAAACTAACTAGATTATACTAAAAACATACTAAGAACAGTGCCAAAAAGCGTATAAATTATCCGCTCATCAGCGGAGTTTTTGAGGATAAGGCATTTTGGCTTTGTATTCCTCAACCTTAGTTGCTGCAGGTTTATTACCTGTAGAAGTGAGTTGGGAAGCCTTTTTAGAAGGGTTGTTATCAGCACTTGTATGTGTCTGATCCCCCATTGGTATTTGAATGCCAGGGGTGGAAGCTGGAGTGGCGTTAGGCGCCATCTCCTTGCCTGTATCTGGCGTCTGAACGCCAGAACTGTGCTCCCTTTGGGCGTTCAACGCCAAATCCTTGCTTGTTTCTGGCGTTGAACGCCAGGAATGAGCATGGTTTGGGCGTTCAGCGCTAGCATTATTCCTCTCTGGGCTCTGATTGTCCTCAGAGGGATTTTGAGTAGCCATTTGTTCATTTCTTGGTTTCCTGCTGCTTTGAGGTGAGGTATTTAATGTTTTCCCACTTCTTAATTGAACTGCTTGGCATTCTTCTGTTATTTGTTTTGACAGTTGCTTTTCTGTTTGCTTTAACTGTACTTCCATATTCCTGTTAGCCATTCTTGTTTCTTGTAGTATTTCCTTGAATTCGGCTAGCTGCTGAGTTAGAAAATCCAGCTGCTGATTGAATTCATTAGCCTGATCTACAGGACTGAGTTTAGCAGTTACTGTTTTAGCTTCTTCTTTCATGGAAGATTCACTGCTTAGGTACAGATGCTAATTTCTGGCAACTGTATCAATAAGCTCTTGAGCTTCTTCAATTATTTTTCTCATATGTATAGATCCGCCAGCTGAGTGATCTAGAGAAATCTGAGCTTTTTCTGTAAGCCCATAGTAGAAGATGTCTAATTGCACCCACTCTGAAAACATTTCAGAGGGGCATTTTCTCAGCATCTCTCTGTATCTCTCCCAAGCATCATAAAGAGATTCATTATCTCCTTGTTTGAAACCTTGGATGCTCAGCCTCAGCTGTGTCATCCGTTTTGGAGGAAAATAATGATTCAGGAATTTTTCTGATAGCTGTTTCCATGTCCTTATGCTGTTCTTAGGTTGGTTATTTAACCACCTCTTAGCTTGATCTTTTACAACAAATGGAAACAGTAATAATCTGTAGACATCCTGATCTACTTCCTTATCATGTACTGTGTCAGCAATTTGTAAAAATTGTGCCAGAAACTCTGTAGGTTCTTCATGTGAAAGACCGGAATACTGGAAGCTTTGCTGCACCATGATAATGAGCTGAGGATTCAACTCAAAGCTACTAACTCCAATGGAGGGTATACAGATACTACTCCCATATGAAGTAGTAGTGGGGTTAGCATATGACCCCAGAGTCCTCCTGGACTGTTCATTTCCACTTAGTTCCATGATGGAGCAAGGGAGATGGTATGGATGTTGATATTGTCTATTTTATTATAAGAATAATTTTTGAAATAATAAAATAAAACAAAAACCGAAATAAAAATAAAATAAATAAAGAAAGAAAATTAAAAATTAAAATTTATAAAAATTTAAAAAAGTTTATGAAGATTTTCGAAAAATTTGAGGAAAAAGAGAAAGTGGTTAGGATATTTTTGAAAAAGCTAATAAAATATATATTAAAAAGATAAGAATTGAAAAATTTTGAAATTGAAATCTGAATTTTTATATAAAAATTTCGAAAATGTAGTTTAAAATTAGTTAGAAAAGATATATTTTTTTTTTGAATTTTGAATTTTATGATGAAAGAGAAAAACACACAAAAGACACAAGACTTAAAATTTTTAGATCTAATGCTCCTTATTTTCGAAAATTTTGGAGGGAAAACACCAAGGAACACCAAACTTAAAAATTTTAAGATCAAACACAAGAAAGACTCAAGAACACCTTGAAGATTCACAAGAACACCAAGAACAAAAGAAAGAACACCAAACTTAAAATTTTTAGAAAACCAAGCTAAATTTTCAAAAATTAAAGAAAGATCAACAAGAAAACACCAAACTTAAAGGGTCAGGCACAAGATTAAATCAAGAAAAATTATTTTTGAAAAAGATTTTAAAAAGAAGATACCCAATTGCCAAGAACATAAGCCAACGCTCTAGCCAACTGAGCTAAAAAAGTAACGTGTTTTAAAGATGTATTATCTTTATAGATAAGAGAAATTTTTTTTGAAAACTAATGTTTTGAAAAAGCACAAGAAAAACAAGAAAAGACACAGAACAAGACAAACCAAAGATCAAACAAGAAAATTGACAAGAACATTTTGAAGATCAAGGAAAAACAAAGAACACTAATTCGAAAATTTAAAGGGAAATACAAGATATGCAATTGAAACCAAACTTAGAACAAGACACTAAACTCACGAAAAAAATTAGAAATTGATAAAGAAAAATAATATTTTTGAAAAATTTTTAAAAAGGGAATAAAGGACTCAGAATTTAATGACTCTATAACAACAAAAATAAATTATTCCTAATCTAAGCAACAAAATAAACCTTTAGTTGTTCAAACTCGAATAATCCCCGGCAACGGTGCCAAAAACTTGGTGCACGAAATTGCAATCACACTTTTGCAATCCGCACAACTAACCAGCAAGTGCATTGGGTCGTCCAAATTATACCTTACGTGAGTAAGGGTCGATCCCACGGAGATTATTGGTTTGAAGCAAGCTATGTTTATTTTATTATTCTTAGTCAGGATATCAATTGAAATTATCAGTAGGAATTATTAGAAAAATAAAAGAGCGTGAAATAGATAATTGTTACTTTAATAATGGAGAATATGTTGGAGTTTTGGAGATGCTTTGTCTTCTGAATTTCTGCAATGTAGTTCCCTCCATGGTAAGCTGTATGTAGGGTGTCACCATTGTCAGTGGCTACTTCCCATCCTCTCAGTGAAAACGGTCCAGATGCTCTATCACAGCACGGCTAATCAGCTGTTGGTTCTCGATCATGTTGGAATAGGATCCATTGATCCTTTTGCGTTTGTCATCACGCCCAGCAATCGCGAGTTTGAAGCTCGTCACAGCCATTCAATCTTTGAATCCTACTCGGAATACCACAGACAAGGTTTAGACTTTCCGGATCCTCAAGAATGACCGCCATCAATTCTAGCTTATACCATGAAGATTCTGATTAAGGAATCTAAGAGAAGCTCATTCAGTCTGATGTAGAACGAGGGTGTTTGTTAAGCACACGTTCATAGATTGAGGAAGGTGATGAGTGTCACGGATCATCACCTCCTTCACAATTAAGCGCGAATGAACATCTTAGATAGGAACACACACACGTTTGAATGGAGAAATAGAAACAATTGCATTAATTCATTGAGACGCTGCAGAGCTCCTCACCCCCAACAATGGAGTTTAGAGACTCATGCCGTCAAAGTGTATAAAATTCAGATTTGAAAATGTCATCAGGTACAAAGTAAGTCTCATAAAGTTGTTTAAATAGTAAACTAATAACCTAGGTTTACAGAAAATGAGTAAACTATGATAGATAGCGCAGAAATCCACTTCTGGGGCCCACGTGGTGTGTGCTGGGGCTGAGACTTAAGCTTCTCACGTGCCTGGACTGTTTTGGGCGTTCAACGCCAGGTTGTAACCTGTTTCTGGCGTTGAACTCCAACTTGTAACTTGTTTCTGGCGCTGGACGCCAGACTGCAACATGAAACTGGCATTGAACGCCAGTTTACGTCGTCTATCTTCATGCAAAGTATGAACTATTATATATTGCTGGAAAGCCCTGGATGTCTTCTTTGCAACCCAATTGAGAGCGCGTCAATTGGACTCCTGTAGCTCCAAAAAATCCATTTCGAGTGCAGGGAGGTCAGGATCCAACAGCATCAGCAGTCCTTTTTCAGCCAAACTCAGATTTTTGCTCAGCTCCCTCAATTTCAGCCAGAAAATACCTGAAATCACAAAAAAACACACAAACTCATAGTAAAGTCCAGAAATATGATTTTTGCCTAAAAACTAATAATATTCTACTAAAAACTAATTAAAACATGCTAAAATCTACATGAAATTACCCCCAAAAAGCGTATAAAATATCCGCTCATCACACTACGCCCTACAGTCGCGAGTTTGAAGCTTGTCACAATCATCCCTTTCCAGATCCTACTCGGAATACCACAGACAAGGTTTAGACTTTTCGGTTCCCAGAAATGGCCGCCAATAATTCTAGCTTATACCACGAAGACTCTGATCTCACGGAATGGAAGGCTCGGTTGTCAGGCGAGACAACCATGTATCATGGACCAGGAATCCAAGAGATACACGCTCAATCTTATGTAGAACGGAAGTGGTTGTTAGGCACACGTTCATAGGTGAGAATGATGATGAGTGTCACGGATCATCACATTCAGCAGGTTGAAGTGCAAGTGAATATCTTGGAACAAGAATAAGCATGAATTGAATAGAAGAACAATAGTACTTTGCATTAATACTCGAGGAACAGCAGAGCTCCACACCTTAATCTATGGTGTGTAGAAACTCCACCGTTGAAAATACATAAGAACAAGGTCTAGGCATGGCCGTGAGACCAGCCCCCAAAACATGACCAAGAGATCAAAAGATGATCAAAAGATGAAAATATAATAGTAAAAGGTCCCATTTATGATGAAACTAGCTACTAGGGTTTACAAAAGTAGGTAAATGATACAGAAATCCACTTCCAGGTCCACTTGGTGTGTGCTTGGACTGAGCGTTGAGCTTCACACGTGTAGAGGCTTCTCTTGGAGTTAAACGCTAGCTTTGGTGTCAGTTTGGGTATTTAACTCCAGCTTTTATGCTAGTTCTGGCGTTTTGACTTCAGAATAGGGCAGAGAAGGGGCGTTTGAACGCCAGTTTGCGTCATCAAAACTCGAGAAAAGTATAAACTATTATATATTGCTGGAAAGCCCTGGATGTCTACTTTCCAACGCAATTGAGAGCGAACCATTTGAAGTTCTGTAACTCTAGAAAATCCACTTCAAGTGCAGGGAGGTCAGAATCCAACAGCATCAGCAGTCTTTTGTCAGCCTCTGAATCAAATTTTTGCTCAGGTCCCTCAATTTCAGCCAGAAAATACCTGAAATCATAGAAAAACACAAAAACTCATAGTAAAGTCTAGAAATATAAATTTTGCATAAAAACTAATAAAAATATCCCAAAAAGTAGCTATATCCTACTAAAAACTACCTAAAAATAATGCCAAAAAGCATATAAATTATCCGCTTATTACAATACCAAACTTAAATTGTTGCTTGTCCCCAAGCAACTGAAAACAAAATAGGACAAAAAGAAGAGAATATACAATGAATCCCACAGTATCAATGAAACTTAGTCCTACTTAGATGAGCGGGGCTTGTAGCTTTTTGCTTCTGAACAGTTTTGACATCTCACTTTCTCCTTTGAAATTCAGAATGATTGGCATCTATAGGAACTCAGAATTTTAGATAGTGTTATTGATTCTCCTAGTTAAGTATGTTGATTCTTGAACACAGCTACTTTATGAGTCTTGGCCGTGGCCCTAAGCACTTTGTTTTCCAGTATTACCACCGGATACATAAATGCCACAGACACATAACTGGGTGAACCTTTTCAGATTGTGATTCAGCTTTGTTAAAGTCCCTAGTTAGAGGTGTCCATAGTTCTTAAGCACACTCTTTTGCTTTGGATCACGACTTTAACCACTCAGTCTCAAGTTTTTCACTTGGACCTGCATGCTACAAGCACATGGTTAGGGACAACTTGATTTAGCCGCTTAGGCCTAGAGTTTAATTCCTTAGGCCCTCCTATCCATTAATGCTCAAAGCCTTAGATCCTTTTTACCCTTGCCTTTTGGTTTAAAGGGCTATTGGCTTTTTCTACTTGCTTTTTCTTTTTCTCTCTTTTATTTTGCCATTTTTTTCAAATTTTTTTTTCAGTGCTTTTTCTTGCTTCAAGAATCAATTTCATGATTTTTCAGATTATCAATAACATTTCTCTTTGTTCATCATTCTTTCAAGAGTCAACAATTTTAACATTCATAAACTTCACTATAAAAAATATGCACTGTTCAAGTATTCATTCAGAGAACAAAAAGTGTTGCCACCACATCAAAATAATTAAACTAGTTTCAAGATAAAATTTGAAATCCAAGTACTTCTTGTTCTTTTGTAATTAAGCACATTTTTCATTTAAAAGAGGTGAAGGATTCATATAGCTTTAAGGCATAGACTCTAGACACTAATGATTGTATAGTGAAGACACAAACATAGATAGATCATACAGCATAAAAATTGAAAATAGAAAAATAAATAGACAAGGAGATTAAGGAATGAGTCCACCTTAGTGAGGGTGGCTGATGAGCGGATAATTTATATGCTTTTTGGCATTGTTTTTAGGTAGTTTTTAGTGAGTTCATGCTACTTTTAGGGATGTTTTCCTTAGTTTTTATGTTAAATTCACATTTCTGGACTTTACTATGAGTTTGTGTGTTTTTCTGTGATTTCAGGTAAATTCTGACTGAAATTGAGGGATTTGAGCAAAACTCTGAAAAAGGCTGACAAAAGGACTGCTGATGCTGTTGGATTCTGACCTCCCTGCACTCTAAATGGATTTTCTGGAGCTACAGAACTCCAATTGGCGCGCTCTCAACGGCGTTGGAAAGTAGACATCCAGGGCTTTCCAGCAATATATAATAGTCCATACTTTATTCGAAGAATGACGACGTAACTTGGCGTTGAACGCCAAGTACATGTTGCTATCTGGAGTTAAACGCCAGAAAAACGTCATGATCCGGAGTTGAACGCCCAAAACACGTCATAACTCGGAGTTCAACTCCAAGAGAAGCCTCAGCTCGTGGATAGATCAAGCTCAGCCCAAGCACACACCAAGTGGGCCCCGGAAGTGGATTTATGCATCAATTACTTACTCATGTAAACCCTAGTAGCTAGTCTAGTATATATAGGACATTTATCTATTGTATTAGACATCTTTTGACAGTTTAATCTCTTTGAATATTCGGTCACTTGATCATGGAGAGGGCTGGCCATTCGGCCATGCCTGAACCTCTTTCACTTATGTATTTTCAACGGTGGAGTTTCTGCACACCATAGATTAAGGGTGTGGAGCTCTACTGTACCTCAAGTATTAATGAAGTTCTATTTTCTTTTATTCAAATCTTTCTTATTCTTATTCCAAGATATTCATTCGCACCCAAGAACATGATGAATGTGATGAGTTAGATAACCCTCATTATCATTCTCACTTATGAACGCGCGTGATTGACAACCACTTCCGTTCTACATGCAACAGAGCTTGAATGTGTATCTCTTAGATTCCCCAACAGAATCTTCGTGGTATAAGCTAGATAGATGGCGGCATTTATGAGGATCCGGAAAGTCTCACCTTGTTTGTGGTATTCCGAGTAGGATCCTGGGAATCCGGAAAGTCTAACCTTGTCTGTGGTATTCCGAGTAGGATTCCGGTAATGAATGACTGTGACGTGCTTCAGACTTGCAAGTGCTGGGCGTTAGTGACAAACGCAAAAGAATCAAGGGATTCTATTCCAGTATGAGTAAGAACCAACCAGTGATTAGCCGTACTGTGACAGAGTGCGTGAGCATTAGTTTTCACTGCGAGGATGGGATGTAGCCATCAACCATGGGTGATGCCTCCAGACGATTAGCCATGCGAGTGACAGCCGCAGAGGACCATTTTCCCGAGAGGATTGAAAGTAGCCACCATTGATGGTGAACCCCTATACACAGCTTGCCATGGAAATGAGTCAGGAGAATTGAGTTGAAGCAGTAGGAGGGCAGGCGTCCTTGAGCCTTACAGCATCTCCATGCACTTAACTGAAATTCCTACCAATGAATCTGCATAAGTATTCTATCCCTTTTATTATTTCTTTTTATTATTTGATTTTCGAAACCCATAACTTTTTAATCTGCCTAACTGAGATTTACAAGGTGACCAAAGCTTGCTTCATACCAACAATCTCTGTGGATTCGACCCTTACTCACGTAAGGTTTATTACTTGGACGACCCAGTACACTTGCTGGTTAGTTGAACGGAGTTGTGAATTCAAGTGGTGCCCCTTAGAAGCCTTCATCTCAAAATAATTAGAACATGGATCACAATTTCGTCCATCAGTGGCGTCTTCCTCTTGAAGGACCAATGGTGCTTTTGAGCACCTTTATGTCTCTTCCTTGCCTCTGTTTCTCCATCCTTAGTTGCTCCCAATAGTTGTGTGGAGGAAAATGTATCCCTTGAGGCATCTCAGGGATTTCTTGATGAGGGAATTCCTCATGCTCTTGTTGAGGTTCATGAACGGGCTCTCTTGTTTGTTCCATCCTCTTTTTAGTGATGGGCTTGTGAGATGAATCTCTCCATCTCCCATGACTCAGAGGTGGAAGCAGTTGCCTTCCCTTTCCTCTTTTTAGAGGTTTCTCTGGCCTTAGTTGCCATAAATGGTTATAGAAAAACAAAAGCAATGCTTTTACCACACCAAACTTAAAATATTTGCTCGTCCTCGAGCAAAAGAAGAAAGAAAGATGTAGAAGAAGGTGGTTGTGATGTATGAAAATGAAGGAGTGAAGGGGGGTATTTGGGGAAGAGTGTTGTAGAAAGGTGTGAAGAGGAGAGAGAGTGAGTTAAGGTTGGTGGGGATCTTGTGGGGTCCACAGATCCTGAAGGGCCAAGAAATTCTTCATCCCTGCTCCAATTGGGCGTTCACAACGCCTTAGAGTGCAATTCTGGCGTTTAAACGCCAGTTTGCTGCCCTATTCTGGCGTTTAAACGCCAGCTTTCCTTCCTATTCTGGCGTCTAAACGCCAGTTTGTTTCCCTGTTTTGGCATTTAAACGCCAGTCTGGTGCCCTATTCTGGCGTTTAAACGCCAGTATGTCCTTCCTCCAGGGTGTGCTGTTTTCCATGCTGTTTTTGATTTTTTTCTTTATTTTTGTAATTGTCTTTGTAACTTCACATGATCATCAACCTAAAAGAAAACAAAATAATATAGATAAAATTAAAATAAAATTAGGTTGCCTCCCAATAAGCACTTCTTTAATGTCAATAGCTTGACAGTGAGCTCTCATGGAGCCTCACAGATGATCAGAGTATGGTTGAGATCTCTCAACACCAAACTTAAAGTTTGATTGTGGCCTCCCAACACCAAACTTAGGGTTTGAATGTGGGGGCTCTGTTTGACTCTGTATTGGGAGAAGCTCTTCATGCTTACTCTCCATGGTTACAGATGGAGAACCTTGAGTCTTTACTACAAGGCATTCTTCATTCACGTGAAGGATCAACTCTCCTCTATCAACATCAATCACAGCTCTTACTGTGGCTAGGAAGGGTCTTCCAAGGATGATGGATTCATCCTCATCCCTCCTAGTGTCTAGGATTATGAAATCAGCAGGGAAGTAAAGGCCTTCAACCTTCACTAGCATATCCTCTACTAGTCCATAAGCCTTTTTCATAGATTTGTCTGCCATCTCCAATGAGAATTTGGCAGCCTATACCTCATAGATTCCCAGTCTCTCCATTACAGAGAGTGGCATCATGTTTATCCCTGACCCCAGGTCACACAGAGCTTTCTCCAAGGTCATGGTGCCTATGGTACAGGGTATTAAGAATTTACCAAGATCCTGTCTCTTTTGAGGTAAAGTTTGCTGAACCAATGTATTCAGTTCATTAGTGAGCAAGGGAGGTTCACATTTCCTAGTCTCATTACCAAATAATTTGGCATTCAGCTTCATGATTGCTCCTAAATATTGGACAACTTGCCTTTCAACAATGTCTTCATCTTCTTCAGATGATGAATAATCATCAGAGCTCATGAATGGTAAAAAGAAGTCCAATGGAATCTGTACGGTCTCTGTATGAGCCTCAGATTCCTTTGGTTCCTCATTAGGGTACTCCTTACTGAATGGTGGATGTTCCTTGAGGTCTTCCTCATTGGGATTCACGTCCTCCTTCTCCTCTAAGGTTTCGGCCATGTTGATCATATCAATGGCCTTGCACTCTCCTTTGGGATTCTCTTCTGTATTGCTTGGGAGAGTGCTAGGAGGAGTTTCAGTAACCCTTTTACTCAGCTGGCCCACTTGTGCCTCCAAATTTCTAATGGAGGATCATGTTTCAGTCATGAAACTAAGAGTGGCATTAGATCGATCAGAGACTATGTTTGCTAAGCTAGAAGGATTCTACTCAGAATGCTCTGTCTGTTGCTGAGATGATGATGGGAAAGGTTTGCTATTGCTAAACATGTTTCTTCCACCATTGTTATTATTGAAGCCTTGCTTCTATTGATCCTTTCATGAAAAATTTGGATGATTTTTCCATGAAGGATTATAGGTGTTGCCAAAGGCTTCACCTATGTAATTCACCTCTGCCATTGCAGGGTTCTCAGGATCATAAGCTTCTTCTTCAGAAGATGCTTCTTTAGTACTGTAAGGTGCATTTTGCAATCCATTCAGACTTTGAGAGATTATATTGACTTATTGGGTCAATATTTTGTTCTGAGCCAATATGGCATTCAAAGCATCAATTTTAAGAACTCCTCTCTTTTGAGGCGTCCCATTACTCATAGGATTCCTCTCAGAGGTATACATGAACTGGTTATTTGCAACCATTTCAATAAGTTCCTGAGCTTCTACAGGTGTTTTCTTTAGGTGAATGGATTTACATGCAGAGTGGTCCAGTGACATCTTGGAGAATTTAGACAGACCATCATAGAATATATCTAATGTGGTCCATTATGAAAGCATGTCAGAAGGACACTTTTTGGTCAGCTGCTTATACCTTTCCCAAGCTTCATAGAGGGACTCACCATCTTTTTGTCTGAAGGTTTGAACATCAACTCTAAGCTTGCTAAGCTTTTGAGGAGGAAAAAACTTGGCTAAAAAAGCCATGACCAACTTATCCCAAGAGTCCAGGCTATCTCTGGGTTGTGAGTCCAACCATGTTCTAGCTCTGTCTCTTACAGCAAAAGGAAAAAGCATAAGCTTGTAAACTTCAGGATCAACTCCATTGGTCTTAACAGTATCACAGATCTGCAAGAACTCAATTAAAAACTGATAAGGATCTTCTGATGAAAGTCCATGAAACTTGCATTTCTGTTGTAGTAGAGAAACTAATTGAGGCTTTAGCTCAAAATTGTTTGCTCCTATGGCAGGGATTGAGATGCTTCTTCCATAAAAGTTGGAAGTAGGTGTAGTAAAATCACCAAGCATCTTCCTTGCATTGTTGTTTTATTCGCCATAATTGTTTCTTTTGCTATTTCCTTTTTGAAAATTTCAGTGAGGTCCTCTTCAGAATTTTGTGCTTTAGCTGCTCTTAGCTTCCTCTTCAGAGTCCTTTTAGGTTCAGGATCAGCTTCAACAAGTATGCCTTTATCTTTGTTCCTACTCATATGAAAGAGAAGAAACAAAGAAAATATAGAATCCTCTATGTCACAATATAGAGATCCCTTGAGGTGTCAGAGGAAAATAAGAATAGAAGAAGGAGGTAAGGCAGAATTCGAACACACAAAGAAGGAGTGAGTCCGAATTGACAATTGAGGAGGAATGTTAGTGTTTAAATAAAAAAAGAGAAAAAGGGAGGGAAATTTTCAAAAATCAAGTTGAAAATTAAAAATAATTAATTAATTAACAATAATAATTTTTTTTTGAAAAAAAGTTTAATGGTTTTCGAAAATTAAAGTAAAAAAAGTGGTTAGATGGTTTTGAAAAAGATAAGAAGTAAAATTGAAAAAGATAAGAGGTTAGAAAAGATTTGTGAAATTAGAATTTTAAAAAGATGTGATTTTGAAAAAGATATGATTGAAAAAGATTTGAAAAGGAAATTAAAAAGATTTGATTTTTTTTGAAAAAGATATGTTTGAAAAGATATGATTTTGAAAAAGATATGATTGAAAATATTTGATATGAAAAAGATTTGATTTTGAAAAAAAAATATAAAGATTTGAAAAAGATTTGATTTGAAAAAAATATGAAGATTTGAAAAAGATTTGATTTGAAAACAAAATTCCTCTCCTTGTGTCATCCTGGCGTTAAACGCCTAGGAGCTACATGTTTTGGGCGTTTAACGCCCAATTGCTGCATGGTTTGGGCGTTTAAACGCCCAGCCAGGTACCCTGGCTGGCGTTTAAATGCCAGTTTTCCTTCTTCATTGGGCATTTTGAATGCCCAGCTTTGTCTCTGTAATTCCTCTGCTTTATGTTCTTGGATCTTCATTTTGCTAAATCCTTTATTCAAGAAGATATGTTTTCAATTTTGAAAAATAACAAAATGAGTCGAAACATATAATTCTTGGATCAAAACACAAGATATATGCAAGAACATTATGAACGTCAAGATGAACACCATGAACAATCTTGAAGATCAAGATGAACATCAAGAACTCAGTTTTCTTAATGAAAGAAAACATGGAGGACACCAAACTTAGAACTTTCTCATGTTTGGGCCATATGAATGCAATAATGCATATGTAGAACATCATGCAGTGCAAATCAATAAATCATGAAGATCAAACAGGTCAATTCATCAAGAACGACTTGAAGATCATCAAGAACACAATGCATGTGTTTAGAAAATTGCAAGACAATTAAAATCATGCAATTGACATCAAACTTAAAATTTGGCACCAGATTCAAACAAGAATCATGAAATATTTTTGGGTTTTTATTTTTATGATTTTTTTGGGTTTTTTTTTCGAAAATCATTTTTAGAAAAACGAAAGATTTTTGAGAACTTTTTTGAAAAGAAATAAAAATTACCTAATCTGAGCAACAAGACGAACCGTCAGTTGTCCAAATTCGAACAATCCCCGGCAACGGTACCAAAAATTTGGTGTACGAAATTGTGATACACAATGGCGCCAACAACTTGGTACACACAATTGTAATCTCAACTCTTTTTCACAACTTCGCACAACTAACCAGCAAGTGCACTAGGTCGTCCAAGTAATAAACCTTACGTGAGTAAGGGTCGATTCCACAGAGATTGTCGGGCTGAGCGTTGAGCTTCACACGTGTAGAGGCTTCTCTTGGAGTTAAATGCCAGTTTTGGTGCCAGTTTGGGCATTTAACTCTAGCTTTTATGCCAGTTCTAGCGTTTTGACTTCAGAATATGGCAGAGAAGGGGCGTTTGAACGCCAGTTTGCATCATCAAAACTCGAGCAAAGTATGGAGTATTATATATTGCTGGAAAGCCCTGGATGTCTACTTTTCAACGCAATTAAGAGCGTACCATTTGAAGTTCTGTAGCTCCAGAAAATCCACTTCGAGTGCAGGGAGGTCAGAATCCAACAGCATCAGCAGTCCTTTGTCAGCCTCTGAATTAGATTTTTGCTCAGGTCCTCAATTTCAACCAGAAATATCTGAAATCACAGAAAAACATACAAACTCATAGTAAAGTCCAAAAATATGAATTTTGCATAAAAACTAATAAAAACATCCCAAAAAGTAGCTAGATCCTACTAAAAACTACCTAAAAATAATGCCAAAAAGCGTATAAATTATCCGCTCATCAATTATTCAATATTAAATTGTACCACATAGTTTAGATAGAATTAAAGACGAGTTTAAAATGAACACGTGGCCATAAGCCGCTCGTCAATTGGAGCTTCGAATTGAAAATTATGAGCAATTGAATATCAAATTGAATAGTAACATATGTGGTGTTCTTCCCTTACCTCTCTTACGGTGGAAACCTCAAACTTCAATGAAATCAGAAATGTTGTGGCTACAAGGGGCTGAATGGGATTATATGGGTTGGGTCTTGGGCTTAATATGGGTCCAGTTCAACCGGTTTAGCCCGTTGGCCCAATTTTGGGTCAAAACCTTTAAAATTAGTGTTAAAATTCGTATTTTTAATATTTCTTCTTCTTTAAACTATAAAATTTAATTTTTTAATTTTTTTAAATAATAATTAATTTATTGCCAATTATTTATTAATTTCACAGATTTTACAAAGATCTGTTCGTAGAAGAGATCATGCAGGCCAAAATTCTAAGGAATTTCAAAACCCACGACATGGACTTCTACGACGGAAACAATCGACTCGAGGTACCATCTCAGCAACTTCAAAAGTCGGATGTACCTAGTCGATGATCCTGATGCTACTCGTTGCAAAGTATTCCCGATAACCTTGACCAAAGTTGCGATGAAGTGTTTTGATAACTTACCTCCCAGGTCGATAACTTGTTTGGACAAACTGGCAAGGAAGTTTCTTACTAGATTCTCGATTCAAAAGGGTTTAGTGAAGCACACTCCGAGCTTGCTAGGAGTTAAGTAAGCAGAGAGACCCTGTGAGATTATATGGAAAGATTTAATAAAGCATGCTTGGAAATACAAAACCTATCTACTGAAGAAGTGATAATGGGATTAGTTAATGGCCTCAAAGATGGGCCATTCTCTTAATCCATATCCAAGCGACACCTAGCCTCCTTGTATGAAGTACAAGAACAGGCAGAGAAATCCATCAACATAGAGGAGAACTTCCGACTTAGGGAACTCAAATGGAAATTGTAAACCAATATCCATCGGCAAGTGCACCGGGTCATAATCAAGTAATAACTCACCAAGTGTGAGGTCAATCCCACGAGGATTGATAGATTAAAAAACTTTAATCAATTGGTCATTCTAGTTAAACAAAAAAATAATGATGATTGGTGATTTGGCAATGAATTAAATGACTAAAACGTAAATCGTATGAATTAAATGATTGAAATAAAGAGTGGAAAAGTAAATTGCTAGAAATTTAAAGTACAGAAACTAAAATTGCTGAAATGTAAATACAGGAAGAGTAAATAACAGGGAATTTAAATTGCAAAAATGTAAAGGAATTAAGAACAATGAACATTAAAGAGAATAAGCAATCAGGAAGGGAATTGAAAAACAAGGAAGGAAATGCTTATGAATTAAAATCATTAGGGATTGGAGATGCTAGATCTTCCTGAATCAATGAACTTCTCTTTCCTCTTGTTCATGCAATGTTAGATCTCTGGCGGATCATAAGTAACTGAGTTCCAATTCTTTGGTAACTCGATTTTTCTAGACATGATCAAATACCAATTCCTTGATCCAATGCTCATGAAAAGAGGTGAAGCTTGAATTCTAATACCAAGCCACACAACTTCTAAAATCCCAATTTCAGAGTGATTACATGTCACAATATCAAGCTTTGAATCAAAATCAAATTCGTTGTGTGAAGAGAGTTTCAAACTAAATTACTATGATCCCTTTTTCAAGACTCACATAAAATTCTAATAGATCCAATCCCTCTTCCGATTGAATTGGATCTTTAAAGATTGGAAACTCTCTCTTAGATAAACAAAGATAGAATCAAGAAGAGAAAAAGATGAACATTAATTCATTTCAATTTAGCAGAGCTCCTCCCCCTAATGAATGAAGGTTTAGTGACTCATTGCTCTCTTACACAAAATCTAAAAGTGGAAAAGTAAAAATTGAAAAATAAACTAAAAGTAAAATACAAGCAAAAGGTCCCATCCCCCCAAGCTTCCAAAAGTTCCCCCTATTTATACTACTTCTCTGCTCTACAAGTGCCTTTGAAGGGTGCTTCCAAATTGGACTCTTTTGGGCTTTGCTCAGAACTCTGTCAACAAGGCCTTGGTGTCATTTGATATAGGCGCTTCTTTTGTTGGCGTTGTCAACGCCCAGCTGGCGTTACTTGGATCGGACGCTTTAACTTGGGCATTATTGGTACTTGTCACGCGTACGCGTGGCCTCCGTCGCAGGCGTTATTACGAAAGGGGCGCCAGTAATAACCTGGCGTTGCCAACGCCCAAGGTTAATCTTCCAATAGAAATTTCCTCCTCACGCGTACGCATGACCTACGTCGCAGGCGTTATTTCAAAAGGGGCGCCAGTAATAACTTGGCATTGCCAACGCCCAAGGTTAATCTTCCAGTAGAAATTTCCTCCTCACGCGTATGCATGGCCTTCGTCACAGGTGTTATCTTAACGGGGCGCTAGTTATATCCTGTCGTTAGTGTTACTCATCATGCGTATGCATGAGTCATGAGTACGCGTGACCACTGAAAATTGCAGCCTCAAAAATCATCACAAGCGTTATTTGGAGGCAATGCTAGTTAAGTTGGGCGTTGCCAATGCCTGGGTCCACCTTCCAAGGTTTCTTGGCATTGTTGGAGGATAACTTCTTTGTACCTTGGCATTGCCAACGCCACGTCGCTCCTCCCAGGATTTCCTTATTAAGCATGGGCGTTGTTTCATGATAACGCCAGTACAAGTAAGCGTTGCCAACGCCACATTGCTTCCATAATGGGCGTTGTTTGAAGTAACGCCCCCTATGTTGGGCGTTGCCAATGCTCTAAGTTAGCATTCTCCAAGGCTCTGCTTCACCTATCTCTGCTTCACCTATCATCAACCAAATAAAATGTATCAAAGCTTGATATTTCATGAATCAATACAAGATATATTATCATGTTCCAGTGCAATATAATCAACACATTCACTTAGCATTCTTTATTGCATCAAATGACTCTTGTATCTTCATGAAATAGTCACAATTTCAATTCATGCTTGATGTTCCATTACGTGCAGAGGTATTTCATGAAATTGCTTGTTTATTAACTAAAAATGGTATGAAATTAACTATAAACTAACTAAAATAGCTAACTAAACTGGCTAAGATGCACATGCATTACAACACCAAACTTAAAATCTTGCTTGTCCCCAAGCAAGAAAAAAATTATGCACAAAGGTTTCTTTTGATTAGAGTGGGTTGAAGAATTGCTTATGATGCTTTAGTGAGTGAAGTGAGTAAGTGACAGTGGGATAAACTCCAAATTGTATGCTTATGCAAGGACTCCAGCACTTATTAGTCCCTACATTTCGAAGTCTTAGAACTTAGGAATTTCATTCGGATGATATTTTAGAAGTCTCTTTATAGATTGTCACATTGAAGCAGCACTATTTTCTTGCATCATTGTTTTCTTTTCTTAATACTTTCTTTTTCACTTTGGCCTCGACTTTAAATGTCATGTCTTAAAGCGGCTTTTAAGATAAGCTTTCAATCAATACTCCCAAACCAATTGGTATAAGGTATTAGGTGTTGAAGCACCCCTTAGGATTTACTTGCTCAAGCCTCTCTCTTTGACACAAGTCCACCACAAGCATTTAACTAGGACAATAACTCTTGTTTCTTTCTTTTTTCTTCCTAGTATTGATGATCAAAGCCTTGAACCTTGTTCTTTGTTTTTCTTTTTCTTTTGCTTTCTTTTTCTTTCTTTTGTTGCTGCTTCTTGGATATATAGATTTTTGAGACCCTCTCTAATAATTTTCTAAAGTTCATTCCATGTCTACGAGCTCCCATGCAAGTTTTCACAAACATGAAGTCTCATTACACAATCACACACTTAGAACCTCCACTTCTCTTAATCTTTTGCTTGCCCGAAAATTTTCTTAAAATTCTTCAACTTTTTCCTTTCAAAAGAACAATTTTTTGTTGCATTCTTAGAGATATGGGGTGCAAGAAATTTCAGGAGTAAGGTGCTATGAAGAAAAATGAATAATGATTATTCATTAGGGACAACCACATACATATATATATAACCAATTGATGCCTAAAATAGAATTACCTTCTTGGTTTCCACTTGCTTCACTCCTTATCATCATCATTGTTGGCTTCTAGATTCTTTGCTTGTTTTTTTAGATGATAATCCATAGTTTCTCAATGTCATTGAGTGGTTAGCAAGGGAATGAAATGACTCCCTACACACCAAACTTAGAAAGAAAGTTTGTCCCCAAGCAATTAAAGAGATAGTTATCATGCATGTATGATTATGAAATTTGAATTAAATTTGGTGTCTGACACCAAACTTAATTTCTTGCTCATCCTTCTGTGCAAAAGCAGAGTGCATAATTAGGCTTTTCATGCATGCTTGAAACAACATGTGCATCAATTCTATGAGGAAACAAAACTATATAACTAGAAAGTAAACAAATGAAATCCAAAGTTAACTAACCTTTGTGATTGTTTGGAAGTAGTGACTATTCATGACTGTCTCAAGGGGTGCAATGTGCTCATACGAGATTCACGTTGGGACACCAAACTTAGTGTAACATATTTACCCTTGATTTGTCCACTCTGTTAACACAACATATTGGTGTGCTACATCAAACTTAATTCCTTGCACTACATAGAAGCCTAATTAACCACTTATTTAAAGAAGATTATGAAAGAGTTACCTAAGGTTGGGTTGCCTCCCAACAAGCAATTCTTTAACGTCACTAGCTTGACGGTTGTCCTTTGTTAGGGAGGATGATGATCATAGTGCTTCAACTCCTCTCCTCTCATAGTAGACTTCCACCCAATACCTTCTTTAATGATCTCCACATGTTCAAGTGAAAGGATTTTGTTCCCTGTGTAGTATCCAGAGAAGTGTGGAGATGGTTCCATTGGTTGGTAAATTAGCATCACTTTGTTCCTCGGCGAGAAGTCTTCAATGGAGATCTTCTTGTTTCTCCAACCTCTAGGCACCTTCTTCTTGAGGTTTTTCTCTTTTTCAAGTGGTGATCCATTTTCAATGCATGTTTTGGTTTGAATATCATGAGGAATTTTATTGGTTGTCACATATGGAGGTTTTGGTTGTAACTCCTCCTTGGTTCCGGTGGTTCTTTCAACTTGTTGCAGCACTTCTAATTCTTTTCTGTTTTCAAGTGTGGGCTTAGAAACTTTGGAAGTGACTCATTGGATGCCTCCTTCAAGTTTAGATCTTTAGAATCAACTTTCATACAATTCTCCCCTTGAGTGGACTCATGCATGGTCTTGAAAACATGGAATACTAGATGTTCATCATGCACTCTTAACATCAATTCTCCTTTTCAACGTCTATCAAATCTCTGTTCGTAGCAAAGAAGGGCATCCCCAGAATGATAGGGGTGTTGTAATCATCCTCTATGTCAAGGATGACAAAATCAGCTGGGAGGAAGAATTTTTCTACTATTACCAAGACATTCTCCACAGCTCTAAGTGTTTGCTTTATGGATCTATCAGCCAATTGGAGAGCTATTTATGTGGATTTCAATTCATGGATTTGGAGCTTCTTCATCACAGATAGAGACATGAGATTTATGCTTGCACCAAGGTCACAAAATGCTTCTTCAAATATCATGTTGCCTATTGTGAAGGGGATATGAAAGCTCCCTGGGTCTTTTTTCATCCTTGGTAGATCTCTGATGAATGGACTTTTGTGTGGTAAAGAATTTCACAAATATATTCTCGTTACAAGTATAGTTTCTAAACCAACAATATTCCTTTCATACCAAAAATTGGTTGTCACAAGTAACAAACCCCTTAAAAATAATAACCGAAGTATTCAAACCTCGGATCGTCTCTCAAAGGAATTGCAGGGAAGTATATTTATTATTGGTTATGAGATTGTATCTTTGTTGGGGGGTTTTGGATAAGAGAATGAGAAAAAGTAAATGGTAATGAAAATCAAATGATAAAGAGGTCGTGGCAAGATTTGGTGGTCAATAATCTCTATCCTTATCACTAACCATAACATGAGAATTGGCAAGGATTAATCCCATTAAATTATCCTCTAACTTAGTAGGGGAAAGCCAAATGAGCTATATCAATCAATGTTCATAAGTCCTAACTCTCCACCAATTCAATTAGTAAGGACTAGAGTCAATGGCTACCAATCATCAATTACTTGGACATTAGTAACTCAAGAGTTCCTAAGTTACCATCCCAAGCCAAGAATATAAAATCCTAATCTAAAATCCTCCCAAGAATTTTATCAAACACTTGGTAGGCGCAAAATAAAAGCATAGAAAAGCAATAAGAGATAATAAAATCCAAACAATCAATTGAAAGCATCAATAACATAAATTGAAGAAAGCAATCATAAATATGAAATACCTCAAATTGTATTAAATAGAAAATCAAATCTAACATGAGAATTCATAAACTAAATGGGGAAGAATAAGTAATCAACAAGGGAAATCAATAACTAGAATGCTAAGACAAATAACAGTAGAACAGAAACTAAATTAAACTGAGATAGAATTCAGAAATTGGAAAGGAATAAAACTACGACCTAAAACCTAGAGAGAGGAGAGAGCTTCTCTCTCTAAAAACTACATTTAAACCTACTAATTTGTGAATGAATGATTCAATGATTGATGGATGCCTTCCCCCTTCAGTCCTTGATCTTTTTAGCCTTTTTCCGCCAAAGATTGGCTTCAAAACTGGGCCAGAAGCCCTCCTGAAATCGCTGGGTGATATTTCATTAAAGGTGTCAGCGTGGGTATCGACGAGTATGCGTACAGCACGCGTCCGCGTCCCTGGAGTGATGCGCGATCTGCGTGTACGCGTCTTGTGCGCGTGCGCGTCCATGGGCGCGTTCCAAATCCTTGGCTTTTCATGATTTCTCCACTTTGCATGCTTTCTCTTTACTCCTTTGATCCATTCCTAGCCTTTTTCAATCTGAAATCACTAACAAACACATTAAGGCATCTAGTGGAATCAAAGAAAGATTAAAATTATCACACTAAGGATCTAAAAGCATGTTTTCACACTTAAGTACAAATTCGGAGAAAATCACAAAACTATGCTATTTTATTGAGTCAATGTGAGAAAAGGTTGACAAAATCCTCTAGATTCAACACAAGATAAGCCCTACAAATGGGTTTATCAACCTCTCTACACTTAAACCTCAGCATGTCCTCATGGTAAACCAAGAAGGGAACAAGGGGTATGACATTTATTCAATACAACTAAATTATATGAAAGCTATCTAAATGAAACTACTTATTATGAATGTAAATGCTTAGGCCAAAACAAATCAACCTTTCAAGAGAACAAAATTAAGCATAAGGGCTAAAGCAATAAGAAGTAATTCCAACCCACAATTGTATTGAACCTTCAAAAGGTTTCACAAACTTGCAAGAATATAGAAGATAGTGGTGAATACATGTGATTGAGCAATCGAACCCTCACCAGATGTGCATCCGCTCTAGTCACTCAAGTGTTTAGGGGTTGATTCACTCTAGTCTTCTCTAGTCATGCTTTCTAAAATTTTGCTCTTCATCTAACCAATCAACAACTATCTAGTTGACAAATGCAAACATCATGAGGTCTTTTTAAGGTTGTAATGGGATTAAGGTAAGGGTGAGGATATATGTATGGTCAAGTGAGCTGTAAATTGAATCTTTGACTAACCTAAGCTCTCACCTAACACACACACACACTCTATGTACTTCTAAAATTATGCCTAACAACCCATAATATCACTTTTGTATTTTTCACATACTCATGTATTCAAATGTTCTTTTAGTTCATCTCATATGCATTAGTCTTTTTATTGAACCTAACACATTTTTTTATGCATAGTAAATCAATGCATATGGTTTTCATAATTCACATGAGTAGCACCCAAATTCTCAATATTTGTTAATAGAACAATACACACACTCTCATCAACCAAAGTTCCCACATTTTTCCACATTTAATTGATACACAATCTCTATCTTAAGCTAGCCAACATTATTAGAAAACTAGTTATTACAGACAAATATTTTCGACGGATTTTATCCTACGGAAATACAGACGGAATTTCAGAGAGATTTTTTGTAGAAAAACAAAAAATAAATTAGTATAAATTACAGACGAAAAACAGAATTCGTCAATTATTCCGTCAGTAAAATTAATTTTTTTTCATGGAAAATGATTATAGACGAAAAATCCGTCTATACACTGCATTTTATTAAATTATTACAGTCATTTAAATTTTCTGTCCAAAATATCAAGGTAACCCTAATTTTATCACCACGCATTCACACTCCATTCACACTCCATTCCAACGTTGCCAGCAGCCTTCATTCCTCGAACTCTTCTCCTCCGGTAGAAGGTGTTGTCGCCGCCAGCGGGAACAGACCGTGGGTGCTTTCGTCATCTGGGGAAGCTCTACTCGGCCCTCTTCGCATCGTGCCTCCTCTCCTCGCTGTCGCACGAAGTTCTGAGTTGAGCTCGTGGCGTCGCCGTCGCGAAGGGTTCCTCCCCTCCTCGCCGTGCATTGTTTCTGATTCTCTGCTCTTTGCCGTTTTTTATTTAGGATTAAGCTAGGGTTTGCCTTTGATTTTGTGATTTAATCTCTGCTTCCTTTAATTCTTTTTAGCGCTTTTACGAACTTCTCCCTTACATGACAGAGCAACTAGGTGCAAAGGAGTTGAGGATTGACCAGCCTTGAAGTTTGGTAAATGTGGTGTTTCATATCTTCAAAATTTGCTTCAGGTGCCTCTCTTCACCACCACCGCTTTCAGTTTTTCAAACCTAATTTCTCTGTTTATTCTTTTGTTAATTGTTATAATTACTGTTTTTTTATTTTTTATTCATATTAGTGTTTTGTATTGTTTGCTTGATGGAGTATATTTTCTTCTACGATGATAAGCTTGTAGAAAAGAATAACAGTAAGAAGATGAATAATGAATAATAGCCAACAGTAAAGGTTCTTGGTTTTTGGTTTCCTGATTCAGATCTTGTGATAATAGAGTGTGAATTAGAAGTTGTATGAGGAATAGGAGGTAAGTAAATCTCAATACACTAATAGTTATCTGAGTGTGAGCCTAGTCAAGTCCCGTTAAAGAATGAGAAGGACAACCACTAGGAAGTTCTGTGAATGGTGAGTGTGATGAAGTTGGTTCCGATATTAGTAGTCAATTGTTCAGGAACAATTAGCAAGGTCATAACAGAATGAGTATTAGAGGGAAATAAATCTGAATAAGGGAAGATATTCTCATCAAAGATCACATATCTTGACAAATATATATATATATATATATATTAGATTTATAGTCCAGTTTTGTTAATTGTATGGTATTTTTAGCATTGAATAATCTGGCTTCTTCTGAAATAGTTTTTCAAATGGTGATAAAAACTCAAGAGTAGCAGTGGGCAACCTATTAAGCAAAACACAGCTGTAGTGAGTGCATCTTCCCAAAATTGCATGGGAAGAGAGGCCGTGGCTTAAAAAGATAAACCAATTTCAGTGATTGTTCTATGCCTTCTATGAAAACATCATTGTTGTTAATATGTATAAAGGTAAGATATTCTATGTTTAATACCATGATTTTGAAGAAAATCAGTAAACACTGTAGACATAAACTCCATAATTCAAGTGTATTATATTTGCCACAATTAGCTGAATAAATGCTGATCAATATTAGTAGAGGCAGAATTAAGAAAGAAACTAGAATCAGAATTAGAGGAAAAACACTTCATATCATTTGAGTTCATAGTAACTGGCTGAAATATGAGAATCAGAACACCAAATAGGTAAGGTATGTGCATGAGTAAGAGTGCAATTATTACAAGGAGCAGAATTGAATGCAAACACTTAAGAGTATTGTTATGATCTTGTTGTTTTCCAAAGTCAGCCCATCTATTTATTCCTGTCTAATGATTTGTAATTTATTATGGTAATTTTCGATGAAATATATGCTATGAACAGAACTGGAATTTTGCTTTAAAAACTACTATATTTACTGGATTCTTAGATAAGAATGCTAAATTTGCTACCTAATGTCAATGGATAAAATCAATATTAATGAGGTCCTTCATTGTTTTGTTTTGAACTATATGCCTTTAGTGATTTTTTAATTTTCTGTATGTTCTTTTGTAATTCAAGATGGTAATTCAACGAGTTTGATTTAGTGTTGCCTCTAATGAGATTCTGTACAAAGTAGAAATTAAGTTACAATCTCAAGGAAGGACATGCATGCATGACATCATCTACTTGCTGAAACATATACATATTTGAGAAAATAGTTAGCACATGTAACTGAAATGGTGGAATTTCTCAAGAACTTGGATAGCATTTTATTTGGTATGATGATTACCAGGTGAGTAGGTGGATCGCAAAAGCATAGCAGCACAAGCACAAACTATATATTAAAATAATATAAGTTTGATTATTTTGTTTATTATCATTCTCAAATCATCATAACCAACCACAGTTAATAATAAGAAACAAAATTGTTATGTCAAAATTGTCAATTCCAAAAGCAAGGTGGGGGTAAGGTGCACTGTTTTGGTGTTAGTGTAATTGGACTGATATTTATTTTAGATATTTTTATATTAATACCTTAGATTGCACTCATTTAATTTTACCAAATTTTATAAAATACATATATATCAAACTCGATTGTTTTTTCAACAAACATTAAGGGCTGCTATATTATTATAGTTTAGGGATGATTGATTATATTGATTGCTAATAAGCCTAACTCTTGACTCTGAAAATCTAAATTGGGTTTTGAACCAATAATTATTTTTCCTTATTTTTTTCTTCAGTTGAAGTAGAAGTCTTTTAGAAGAAAGAGATTCATAGAGTGCAACTCAAGTTAGTTAAAGAAATTAAAGGATGAATATGAAAACAGCACCACTGCACTACCACACACACAGTGTCCCCTTGATCAGTTCTACTTCCCCTTTTTTAACAGTTTATTTTTTAAAGGGTGAGTATTTTTTAAGGGATTGATTCAAAGAGTGTAACTCAAGGTAGTTAAGGGCCAAAAATAAAAATAAAATAATACGTTAAAGATAGAGATGAAATTAAAGTTGAAGATAGAATGTGAGTGTATGTGAACCCATCATTTCTATTTGGCCCAAACCAAACACACTTCGGTTATTTTTTATATCTAAACTTATTTCTTCCCAGTTTTAATCCTAGTTTTTGTTTTGACATGACACGTTAATATTCAATGGAACTTATTTAATTTTGAATGATTTTTGTCTTCAGGAAGTGCAGCGATTAGTTGATTATCAGGTAACATTAGTTATGAAGAATGGATGTCTCATCACTTGAACAAAAATCCCTATGAAATATGGAAGAGTGGATGTCTCATCACTTGAACAATGTCCTAAAGAAGGCAGACTTCCAGGTTAGTAGGCCATATATCCAGTGTGCTAAGAATAAAGCATGTGACCTAATGTATCTAGTCACGTTAATTAGGATTCCATTGGAAATCATAGAAGTCAAGGCATTGGAATAAATTAATCATAGTAAAGAGCTTTAGTGTTTTATTGCTATTCTTGAAAAGGTAAAATATGTTTATTCTTCTTATTGAACCTAAGAATTAGATTGATGCTTAGTTTTTTCACCTGTACTGCACCTTCTCTATTGTTTCTAGACTTGGACTGGCTAATGACTAAGCCATCAGCATGATAGAGTAACTAAATTGATTTACATTACTAGTTTTAATTTATCAATTTTGAACATATTTGCAAGTTTGCCCTTTGCCAAGCACTTCCAAATGGAAGCTGAAAAGCTTAATACCTTAAATTATTTATATTATGCTTTTATAAACAATGATGAATATCTATGATGGCTTAAGAAGTAAATACATTTGTCTGGTTCGATCTTCATTTTATCTTCAAAACTTCAATTAGCCCAATCCATTCGAGCCAAAAACAAAAATTTTCAAGAAAATTTGAACCCAAACAAAAATAAAACAAAAACAGACAAACAATTTGGTTTATGTTCTTTTTGAGGATCCATCCTTCAAGGTAAGTAACTGGAGTTTTATTTCCATGGCTATTTTACAAATGCACATAAAATTAAACTTCTGTGTAACTTGCAGGTTTATGCTAAGAAGTATGCTGAGGATCAGGTAGCATTCTTCAACGATTATGCTGAAGCCCATGCCAAGCTAAGCAACCTTGGTGCAAAATTTGATCCTCCAGAGGTTTGTTGATTTTAAGTTACCCTTACATTTATTTAAATTATGTATCATGGACTTGCTTATGTGACCTACACCTGGAGATTTTGTTCTTGTTTATATAAAGCTTCCTGAGCATTTCTTTTCATTTCCTGCACATACGTGGGTCCATATAATGAGTTCTTGACCAAGTTTCCCAGTTTCCCCTTGGTATGTGTTTGTCAGGGCATAGTATTAGATCCTTCTCCAAAGCCACAAGCAGAGAAGTTTGAAGCAGCAAAGTACTCAACTGAAAAGGTACTTTTCTTGCACCGTTTATACTCATATTTTACTATTCATTTAGCTGACAGGTGTAGAAATTTGTTAGGCATCCCGTGAAAGACTAACACAAGAAAATTTCATATATATGCGCGTATTGTTTATGGTTTCAATTTTTCTGGTTTGGTGCAGGATTAAAAACAAGTGTCATGTTTTCTTGTCCCAGTATCTTCTTTTAGTAATACAGGAAGAAGTATTTTCAAATCATGTGATATCCATGTAAAATTTGGAAGTCTTAAATGAAGAAGAAAGGAATAAAAAATTCAATAGTGTGCCAATTTGAATTGCAGAGAGAGCTATCTGATACTATGAAGCAGAAGATTCGATCTGAATATGAGGCAATTGGTGGAAGCCCAGATAAGCCCCTACAGTCAAACTATTTTCTTAATATCATGATTATCATTGCTGTTTTGGAACTTTTGACATCACTGCTTGGAAAGTGGTTTTTGGAAGTAATCCAAAGTAACTTTCATTTATATTTTTGGAAAAGACTCGAAAGAAGTTAGGAAAGTTGGAACGGAAAATTGGAAAGGCCAAGAAGGAAAAGCTGAAACAGAGATGGAATGAGGCTTATGTCAGCTATTATGAGAAGGTTAGAGCGTCAAGTAGTTCTAGTACAGTTCCACTACCACCGCCACCGCCGCCACCCTCAATGTCTTCGGATGAAGACTATGATGATGATAAGGATGAAGATGACACTGAAGACTATAGCTGATAGTTTTAGTATGGTTGAACAATATACTAGGAATCAAGACATTTTGTTTATGTTTTGAATTATATTGACTTGCTTGTTTATAGTACTTTTCTTTTAGTTTGATAATACGATGAATTTGTTTATTTTTTGAAATATTATAAATATTCGAATACAAATTAGATAAAAATTTGTATTAAATTTATATTTATTTTGTATGAAAACAAGTTTATTTTGTAATTAGAAAAATAAAAAAATTCTATTTTACCTTACAGACGGATTTTCTGTCTGTAATCAGAGTGTGAGATGATTTTCCAAAGTTCAAATTATAGACGAAAAATCTGTCGGAAAATTCGTCTGTAATTACAGACAGAAAATTCGTTTGAAAATCTATCTGTAATTTACAGACGAAAAATCTGTCAAAAAATCCGTCTGTAATTACAGACAGAAAATCTGTCGGAAATTTCGTCGTCTTCGGGAAATGGATGGAGAATTTACAGAGGAAAAATCCGTCGGTAACTGGTAAAAATCCGTCGGTAATTTTTCGACGGAAAAAAAATTCGTCGGTAAATAATTTCCGACGGGGCTTTTACAGAGGGACAAAATCCGTCGGTAACCAAAAATCCGTTTGTAATAAAGACTAAATCTGTCTGTATTAATCCATTTTCTAGTTGTGCAAAGATCCAATTGGGGTAATTACTTGTTCTTCCGCTTAAGGCTAGTGATGTGGTAACATAAAGAACAATTAGGGGTTAAAAAGGCTCAAAGTGGCAAACAAAGGTAAATGAAAGGGTGGGCTATTTAGGATAAGTGAGCTAATAGCAAATGAAGGCCTCAATCATATGTATGCATGAATATACACTAAACAATGGATGTATATAATGAAGCAAAACAGAGATTACAATCATAGAAAAGAAAGCACAGAAGAAGAAAAATCATGGTTAAATAGTGTAACCATATAATTAAGTTCAAAATCTCACAGGTTGTGTGTTCTAAGCTCAAAACATGCTTCACAAGATATAAAATTCAAGCAAGTTCATCAAAAGTTTCCAATCAATTGGGGTGATGCCCTGTAGATAAATCCCTTGAAAAATCTTATTGTTTTACTAAGCTTATTCTGAATGCAATGTTGTGATTGAGAAATTCTAAAAATTCTTTAGTTTATCCCCCTTTTCAATCAACACACACTTCATATGCAAAAGGGTAAACTAAACTCAATAATCCATATTTTTCCATATCACAACTAAAAGCTAAAACTAGCTATGTAAAGCAAAAGTGCAAATCCAACAAGCTGAATAGAAGTATCCACAGTGCTGATATATACAATAATCCAAAAAGTGCAAAAGAAGGCAAAATAACATAAAAAAATAAATGTCTGAAAAGAAAAGAAAAATGTTCGCCACAAAAGAGCTATCCACCGACGGCGACGACGGTGACCTCCCCATACTTAGAATGAAGCATCGTCCTTAATGCAACTGCTCGGGCCCAGGATGGGGGTCAACGATCGCATTTGGCTGCTGGGGCTGATCTTGTGGCTCCTTAGGGGGCTGCTAATGCACTTTGTGTAACGAAAGCAAGGTGAGAACCAAGTTGAATGAGAAGGATTACACAAGTGGAGTCTACCAATCATTACAAAAGAATGAGCCAAATTCAAGGTGCAAAGCATATCACGGGGATCAAAACAGTCACAGGAATGCCAACCAAAGCAGCCTAGGAATCGAGCTTGGTGTAAAATAGGTAGATCTCAAATCAAAAGTGCCAAGTTCAAAGTCTAGAGTGCAAGTTGAAGAACAAAACAGTTTCGAAAAATTTGGGCAGCATCCCGGTTGTAAATCGGACGTTCCTGAATAACAGAAAATAGCCAAAAAATCACATATGAATCCAAAAATACATCAACCATGAGAGAAACATGGAGTTCAGATGCATAGGCAGCAGTAAGCTCAATCATAAAACTGGAGTGTAGTAAGGCAGCACAAAACAGCACAGCAATTACATGATTCACACAAAGCATCAGGCCAATATGACTCAGCAAGTAGGCAGGGTATATGCAGAAAGTAAATAGGAACGGAGCAATTATTAGGTCTAGAATCCTCTAACCACAACCTAGCTACCTAACAGCATGTATTTCTATCTAATCCTAATAGACAGAGTAATTAACTAAACTAACTAGGATTAACAAACAAAAATTAATTAAAGCAGTAAGTAAACAGAGCCATGGAGGCAGGGGAACCAGGAATGTAGAAGCAGAAGTGAAAAATGGAAGGGAAGGAAGAGAGCGGCGCCGCGCAGCAGTGGTGGTGGTGGTGGGCTTCGTGCGACGACAGGGATTCGTGGCGGCACAGGGCGGCACGGACAAAGGTGGTAATGAGGGGGAATGGAGGAAAAATAGGCGGTGGGTCGGCAGAGGCAGGGGTGTTGAAGTGGTGAGAGAGAGAGAGAGAGAGAGAGAGATGGGAAGAAAGAAAGGGAGGAGAGAAGGAGAGAGGGATTGCAGCGGCGAGGGTCGCCAGACGGTGGTGGGGCGGCGGTTGCAGGTCTTGGAAGGGTGGCAATGGGGGTTTGAGAGAGTGAGGAAGACGAAGAGGGAGAGAGTGAGGGAATGTGCGCGACTGTGAGGGAATGTTCGTGACACTCTGACGTTAGGATTTTTGCTAGTAAAGAATTTTATAAAAATAGTCGCGTTGTAGGTATAGATTCTAAACCAACAAAAATCCCTTCGTGCAAACGTTTTGGTTATCACAAGTAACAAACCCCTTAAAATTGATAACCGAGTATTTAAACCTCGGGTCGTCTTCTCAAGGAATTGCAGGGAGGTATGTTTTTATTATTGGCTATGGAGATTGTAAATTGGAGATTTTGGAATTTGGACAATGGGCACAAACATATTTTCAAAGCAATAAAAATAAATAAATAACTGTAAAATAAACTCTTGGCAAGGTATAAAGACTGGAAGTCTTATCCTAGTTATCCTTATCAATTATGAAGAGAATTGGATTCTTCTCCCACTTTGTTAACCTATAACTATGAAGGTAAGTTAAGTGGATGAATTAATCCGAATTCTCAAGTCTTAGTATTTCCTTGGGAAAGGCTAGAGTTATTGGAATATGAATTAATGAAATGAAGAAATCCAATTTTCAATCAATAATGAGTTTGATAACTCTAGAGTCACCAATTATTTAACCAAAGCCAAAAAAAGAAACAGAGAAATCCAAATTATTTATATATAAATAAAAGACACAAATCATAGATCTGAAAATACCTCAAATTATATTTAAATAAGAAAATCAATCCAAACATAGAACATTGAAAATAAATAAATACAAAGAACATTGAACCTGGGATCGAGAGTCACTCCTAAAACTGGGAGAAGTCCTAAATCCTAATTTCTAAAAACTCTACCTAAATCCTAAAGAGAGAGAGGAGAGAACCTCTCTCCAAACTAGATCTAAATCATGAAAAGTGAATTATTAGAGCCTCCCATGAATGGATGCATTCCCCCACTTTATAGCCTCTAATCTGTGTTCTCTGGGCCGAAAACTAGGTCAAAAACAGCCCAGAAATTACTTCCAGTGCTTTCTGGTCTGTACATGTCGCGAAAAAGTGACGCGGCCGCATGGCTCACGCGGCCGCGCGGGTTGCGTTCCTGCCAGGTCACGCGTTCGCGTCGCCTGGCGTCGGGGCAGCTATAGCAAATTATATATCAAATCGAAGTCCCGGACGTTAGCTTTCCAACACAACTAAAACCGCGTCGTTTGGACCTCTGTAGCTAAAGTTATAGCCGTTTGAGTGCGAAGAGGTCAGGCTAGACAGCTTAGCAGTTTCTCCAACTTATTGTATTCCTTCTACTTTTGCATGCTTCCTTTCCATCCTCTAACTCATTCCTGCCCTATAATCTCTGAAAACACTTAACACACATATCAAGGCATCTAATGGTAATAAGAGAGGATTAATATTAGCAAGTATAAGTCCAAAGAAACATGTTTTCAATCAAAGCACATAATTAGGAAGGAAAATGTAAAACATGCAAATAATATGAATAAGTGGGTAAAGAGTAGATAAAAACCACTCAATTGAGCACAAGATAAACCATGAAATATGGGTTTATCAACCTCCCCACACTTAAACATTAGCATGTCCTCATGCTAAGCTCAAGAGAAACTATAAAGATGAAGAGGAATGATAGAATGTATGAGATGCAACCTATGAATGCAACTAAATGAAAAATGTTTCTACTTACTTGGTTAAAAGCAAATAAATCTCCAAGAATAAATATGAACTGGATTTCACTAATTTAAATCATAAAAAAATGAAGTACAAATAGACTTGTAGAAGAAAATAGCTCATGAAAGCTGGGAACAAAGAATCGAGCATCGAACCTTCACTGGAAGTGTATGCACTCTAATCACTCATGTGTTTAAGGTTCGATTCTCTCAATTCTCTACCAACCTTGCTTTCTAAGGCTTGCTCTTCATCTAACAATCAACATAAATTTAATACACAGATACACATATCAAGAGGTCTTTTAAGGGTTGTAATGGGGCTAAGGTGAAGGTAAGGGTATATATAAGGCTAAGTGAGCTAGTAAAGTGAATCCTTGAGTAGTCTAAGATCTTATCTAACATATACATACTCTATAAAAATTTTAAAATTATACTTAGCTTCCCATAATTTTCCCAATTTTTGTATTAAATGCTCATGTATCAATTTTATTTTTGAATTTTGTCCCATGTGCATTGATTCTTTTTATTTTGCATTTGGGGTAATATTATTTTTCTTCTTCTTTTTTTTTTGTATCCCCTTATTTAATTACTTATATATATATATATATATATATATATATATATATATATATATATTTTTTTTTTTTTCAATGCACATGGTAATTTAATTATTTTGATTTCACATGAGCATGCTTCCCAAATTTTCAAATAACTTATTCAATTTAATTCCCTACTTTTTTTCATATCATTCCATGTTCCTATAAAATTTCCCACACTTAAATTATACACAATATCTATCTTAAGCTAACCAAGGATTCAACTTGGGATTTTTATTTTGTTTTTCTGCTTAAGGCTAGTAATGTGGTTATAAAACAAGAGGGGATTAAAAGGCTCAAGGGGGCTAACAAGGGTGATGTAAAAGGTAGGTTAATTTTGGGATAAGTGAGTTAAAATCAAACAATGGCCTCAATCATGTAAGTGCATGCATACATCAAATAAATGGAAATATAGAATTAAGCAAGACAAAGATAACAATTTTAGAGAGAAAAATACACACTAAAACAAAATTTTGATTGATAGAATGCAATCAATTCAAATAGGCTCAAAATCTCACAGGTTTTGTGTGTTCGAACTCTAAACCATGTTCCAAAATAATATTTCTTCAAACAAGTGTAACATTAAATTTTATTCAAATTAGTGAAATGCTCTAAAAGGTTTCTTGAAAAAGAAAATATTACTTTAACCAAGTGGTAAAATATGCAAAGATCAAATAAATATGCAAATGCAACAACTAATCTACAAAGAAAATTTAAACATTGGTGTTTGAGACAAGAAAGTACTAACCCATGGAGATCGGTATCGACCTCCCCACACTTAAAGATTGCACCGTCCTCGGTGCATGCTGAGATGTGCAGGTGGACGGGTTGTTCCAACTGATGCTTTTCTTCAAGATTTTGCAGATGGACTTGTCTGTCTCCCCATGTAAACGTCTTCCGGTTCTCTTCCTGGTGGCCATCCTGAAAGAAAAAGGGAAGAAGAGTAACCCAGAAATAAAGATAAGAAAATAAATACATTATGGGTGGGTTAATGCCAAATAATAAGGGTCTCAATTACATGGTAGCTACAACATGCAAGTGAGAAAACAATAGAAGCCATGGCATGTCAGTGGTACAAAATATACAATAATGGGGAAGAGAGTGTAAGACAATATAAATTCATGTCAATGTAAAATTAATACAAATAACATAAAAGATTAACATTGACTTAAATAGTATTGCCCAACAGTGTAAAACAAGTTACCATAATAAATTCAAGAAAAGATGCAACAGTTGAATAAGAAAAGATATTTAACACCAATGGAAAAATAAAAAATTCAGAAAAGAAAATAAAAATATGCACAAATTTAAAATGCAATGAATGAGATATGTAAATAAATTAAAATAAAATAAAAAGAAAAATAAGAAGAATGAGAAGAGAAAGAAGTGAGTGAGGGAGGAAAAATTAGGATTGGGGAAGAAAAGATAAGATATTTGGCAAATTAGGATAAGCTGTGCGGCGCAAGCGACGCGATCGCGCAACTTGCGCTATAAATTAATCGACGTGGTCGCGTCGGTCATGCGGTCGCGTTACACGTTTTATGCTACTGGCGCGCGGGCAGCCTCGCGCTCGCACAACTCTCTGTTCAGAATCATATTAGTGCCAAATTTTAAGTGACGCGATCGCGTGGGGCATGCGATCGCGTGAGTGGGCTTTTAAAGGAATATGACGCGGTCGCGTGGGTCACGCAGCCGCGTGGGAAGGATTATGCGTTCAGCATCAATCCCGCTCCACTCTCGCACAACTTTCGGGTGTACACCACTTTGACGTCGAAATCTTGGTCACGCGGCCGCGTGGGTCACGCGGTCGCGTGGGAGGCCATTATTCCCATATGACACGGTCGCTTCAGCGACGCGGTCGCGTGGGAGGCATGTTTCTCATGTGACGCGGACGCGTCAGCGACGCGGTCGCGTGGATCAATTTGTGCCATTAGCGCGCCTCCAGCCACGCTTTCGCGTGACTCTCTGTTCAACCTTATTTTCTTCCAAACGCACATACGACGCGGACGCGTCGCGTGCGAAAATTGTTTTTTTTTTTAATCTGAAAAATGAAGAATGCAATGTTAATATGAATGTGATGCAAAACTCCAGGTTCAATATAATAAAATAAAATAAAACTAGAAAACAAATAAAACTAAATAAAAATGAAAAAGGAACAATCATACCATGGTGGGTTGTCTCCCACCTAGCACTTTTAGTTAAAGTCCTTAAGTTGGACATTTGGTGAGCTCCCTGTTATAGTGGCTTGTGCTTGAACACATCCAGGAATCTCCACCAATGTTTGTGATTCCAGTAACCTCCGGGGTCCCAAACTAAGCATGTAAAGCCCTTAAGAAGCTTCAAACAGATTCTTAGGCTCCCGGGTGACAAATGCCAGAACAGATTCCAGGATCCCAAACCTTACTTGTACACCCGTTTTTGTTTCGATCTACATTTTTCTGGCCGGGTGAAAGGTGATCTAAATTCTCGCTGCAGCGACCAAACAGCTTCCTAGACCCATTCAGTTGAGCTTTATACCAACCTTTGCGTTTGAACTTAAAGCTTCCAACCATGATGAACCTTGCAGGACAATTCTTACCACTGGCCATCTTCCTCTTACTCTTAATGTCACAAAGAGCTCTAAGTTGACCATCCGTCTCCAGTAGCCCATATTCAAGTGGAATTAGAAAGCTAAGGGATATGAATTTTACCCACTTGAATGTTGTGAAGGATGATGGCAACTTAGGGGGAGGTATTTTTAATGAAATTGCAAGCTCCACTCCCTTGTGCTCTTTTCTGATAATTACCACCTCTTTGCAAGTTTCTTTAATTTTAACCTCTTCCTCTTGGTAGCTTTCTTCCAATTCAATCTCCTATTCATTGCTTTCCAAGGGCATGGGAGGTTGTGCTTCTCCTTCTTGAATCTCCATCACTTGATCAACCTCTTCCAAGTCTTCAACTATGATATGCATTGGAGGTTGTACACCTTCCTCAGCATCAATTTCAACCGTCTTGGAAGGAGGCTCGATGTCTTGACTTTCCCATGGAGGTTCTGCGTCTCCTAAGTCTTCAACCACTTCTTCTTCTTCTTGAACAATGACAACTTCTTCTACTTGTTCTAGTACGAATTCATTCTCTGTCTTGTTCACTGGGGTTTCTGGTATCTCCTTCATGCTACGCTCTTCACTAGTCTGTCCACATGGAGCTGTGGCTGATCCTTGTATATTTGAGCGCCGGGAAGCTAATTGACTCATTATTGCTTGCCCCAATTGATGCATGGTTGCCTGACATCGATCCACTGTTTCCTCGAGACGATCCTTTGTCTCTTGACGCACTCGGCTTTCATAAATAGAATCATAGTGCTCTTGGATTGATGGATATGGAGATGGTAAATATTGAGATGGTGGTTTTTGTGAGTAATTGGGTTGGAATTGGGGTGCTTCTATATATGGTTCATATGGCTCATAAGGTGGTTGGTATGGTGGTTGAGGGTTAGGGTCATATGAAGGTGAATGGCGGCAAGGGGCTTGTGAGTTTGGTGGTCCAAAGTTATGTTGAGGAGGGGGTTCATAGGCGTATGGTGGTGGTTGTTGATAATCAAAAGAGTGCTCACCATAGCCATTGCCTTGATATGCATCACAGGATGGTTGTTGATAGTCCATTGGAGGCGGTTGTTGCCATGAGGGTTGAGTAAATCCTTGTGGCTCCTCCCATCTTTGATTCTTCCAACCTTGATGCCTGTTCTCATTATAGTTTCCATTCCTAACAACAACATTGGAATCAAACTTGAAACCAGAGGGGTGAGAATTCATAGTAATTAATAAAAATTAAAAACAAAAATAAATAAACAAGCAAAATAATTTTTTTTTAAATATTTACAATAACCAATAATAAGGCACACGTTTGCAATTCCCCGGCAACGGCGCCATTTTGACGTTAGGATTTTTGCTAGTAAAGAATTTTATAAAAATAGTCGCGTTGTAGGTATAGATTCTAAACCAACAAAAATCCCTTCGTGCAAATGTTTTGGTTGTCACAAGTAACAAACCCCTTAAAATTGATAACCGAGTATTTAAACCTCGGGTCGTCTTCTCAAGGAATTGCAGGGAAGTATGTTCTTATTATTGGCTATGGAGATTGTAAAATGGGGGTTTTGGAATTTGGGCAATGGGCACAAACATATTTTCAAAGCAATAAAAATAAATAAATAACTGTAAAATAAACTCTTGGCAAGGTATAAAGACTGGAAGTCCTATCCTAGTTATCCTTATCAATTATGAAGAGAATTGGATTCTTCTCCCACTTTGTTAACCTATAACTATGAAGGTAAGTTAACTGGATGAATTAATTCGAATCCTCAAGTCCTAGTCTTTCCTTGGGAAAGGCTAGAGTTATTGGAATATGAATTAATGAAATGAAGAAATCCAATTTTCAATCAATAATGAGTTTGATAACTCTAGAGTCACCAATTATTTAACCAAAGCCAAAAAAAGAAACAGAGAAATCCAAATTATTTATATATAAATAAAAGACACAAATCATAGATCTGAAAATACCTCAAATTATATTTAAATAAGAAAATCAATCCAAACATGGAACATTGAAAATAAATAAATACAAAGAAAATTGAACCTGGGATCGAGAGTCACTCCTAAAACTGGGAGAAGTCCTAAATCCTAATTTCTAAAAACTCTACCTAAATCCTAAAGAGAGAGAGGAGAGAACCTCTCTCCAAACTAGATCTAAATCATGGAAAGTGAATTATTAGAGCCTCCCATGAATGGATGCATTCCCCCACTTTATAGCCTCTAATCTGTGTTCTCTGGGACGAAAACTAGGTCAGAAAAAGCCCAGAAATCACTTCCAGCGCTTTCTAGTCCGTACAGGTCACGGAAAAATGACACGGCCGCATGGCTCACGCGGCCGCGCGGGTTGTGTTCCTGCCAGGTCACGCGTCCGCGTGACTCACGCGTTCGTGTCGCCTGGCGTCGGGGCAGCTATGGCTAATTATATATCAAATCGAAGCTCTGGACGTTAGCTTTCCAACGCAACTGGAACCGCATCGTTTGGACCTATGTAGTTAAAGTTATAGCCGTTTGAGTGTGAAGAGGTCAGGCTGGACAGCTTAGCAGTTTCTCCAACTTATTGTATTCCTTCTACTTTTGCATGCTTTCTTTCCATCCTCTAAGTCATTCCTGCCCTATAATCTCTGAAAACACTTAACACACATATCAAGGCATCTAATGGTAATAAGAGAGGATTAATATTAGCAAGTATAAGTCCCAAGAAACATGTTTTCAATCAAAGCACATAATTAGGAAAGAAAATGTAAAACATGCAAATAGTATGAATAAGTGGGTAAAGAGTAGATAAAAACCACTCAATTGAGCACAAGATAAACCATGAAATATGGGTTTATCACACTCATCATCATTCTCACTTATGAACGTGTGCCTGACAACCACCTCCGTTCTACCTTAGATTGAGTGAATATCTCTTGGGTTCCTTAATCAGAATCTTCGTGGTATAAGCTAGAATTAATGGCGGCATTCAAGAGAATCCGGAAGGTCTAAACCTTGTCTGTGGTAGTCTAAGTAGGTGATGAGCGGATAATTTATACGCTTTTTGGCATTGTTTTTAGGTAGTTTTTAGTAAGTTCAAGCTACTTTTAGGGATGTTTTCATTAGTTTTTATGTTAAATTCATATTTCTGGACTTTACTATGAGTTTGTGTGTTTTTCTGTGATTTCAGGTAATTTCTGGCTGAAATTTAGGGACTTGAGCAAAACTCTGAAAAAGGCTGACAAAAGGACTGCTGATGCTGTTGGAATCTGACCTCCCTGCACTCAAAATAGATTTTCTGGAGCTACAGAACCCCAAATGTCGCGCTATCAACGGCGTTGGAAAGTAGACATTCAGAGCTTTCCAGCAATATATAATAGTCCATACTTTATTCGGAAATTGACGACGTAACTTGGCATTGAACGCCAAGTACATGCTGCTGTCTGGAGTTAAACGCCAGAAACACGTCATGATCCGGAGTTGAACGCCCAAAACACGTTATAACTTGGAGTTCAACTCCAAGAGAAGCCTCAGCTCGTGGATAGATCAAGCTCAGCCCAAACATACACCAAGTGGGTCCCGGAAGTGGATTTATTCATCAATTACCTACTCATGTAAACCCTAGGAGCTAGTTTATTATAAATAGAACTTTCTACTATCATAATATCATCCGGGATTGTATTTTGAATCCTGTGATCACGTTTTGGGGGCTGGCCATTCGGCCATGCCTGAACGTTTCACTTATGTATTTTCAACGGTGGAGTTTCTGCACACCATAGATTAAGGGTGTGGAGCTCTGCTGTACCTCAAGTTTCAATACAATTATTATTACTTTTTATTCAATTCTCTTCTATTCTTATTCCAAGATATACGTTGCACAACACTTTGATGAATGTGATGATCCGTGACACTCATCATCATTCTCACCTATGAACGCGCGTGACTGACAACCACTTCCGTTCTACATTAGACCGGGCGCATATCTCTTAGATTCCCCAACAAAATCTTCGTGGTATAAGCTAGATAGATGGCGGCATTCATGGGGATCCGGAAAGTCTAACCTTGTCTGTGGTAGTCCGAGTAGGATCCTGGGAATCCGAAAAGTCTAACCTTGTCTGTGGTATTCCGAGTAGGATTCCGGTATTGAATGACTGTGACGAGCTTCAAACTCATGAAGGCTGGGCGTGATGACAAACGCAAAAGAATCAATGGATTCTATTCCAACCTGATTGAGAACCGACAGATGATTAGCCGTGCTGTGACAGAGCATTTGGACCGTTTTCACTGAGAGGATGGGATGTAGCCATCAGCAAGGGTGATGCCTCCAGACGATTAGCCGTGCAGTGACAGCGCATAGGACCATTTTCCCGAGAGGATTGAAAGTAGCCATTGATGATGGTGATGCCCTACATACAGCTTGCCATAGAAAGGAGTAAGAAGGATTGGATGAAAGCAATGAGAAAGTAGAGATTCAAGAGGAGCACAGCATTTCCATACGCCTATCTGAAATTTCCACTATTAATTTACATAAGTATTTCTATCCCTTTTTTATTTTCTATTTATTATTAATTTTCGAAACCCATAACCATTTAATCTGCCTAACTGAGATTTACAAGATGACCATAGCTTGCTTCATACCAACAATCTCTGTGGGATCGACCCTTACTCACGTAAGGTATTACTTGGATGACCCAATACACTTGCTGGTTAAGTTGAACGGAGTTGTGAGCCTCTCTAACAGTGCCTGGAACTCTTTGATCACAATTTCGTCCACCAAGTTTTTGGCGCCGTTGCCGGGGATTGTTCGAGTATGGACAACTGACGGTTCATCTTGTTGCTCAGATTAGGTAATTTTCTTTTTATTTTCTTTTCAAAAAGTTTTCAAAATTTTTCTCTTATTTTCGTTTTTCCAAACTCTATTTTCGAAAAAAAAAATTAATAAAAATTCAAAAAAAAATCATAAAATCATAAAAATCAAAAATATTTTGTGTTTCTTGTTTGAGTCTTGAGTCAATTTTTAAGTTTGGTGTCAATTGCATACTTTTAAAATTTTTTCTTGCATTTTTCGAAAATTCCATGTATTCATAGTGTTCTTCATGATCTTCAAGTTGTTCTTGATAAGTCCTCTTGTTTGATCTTGATGTTTTCTTGTTTTGTGTTGTTTGTTATTTTTCATGTGCATTTTTCGTTTGTTAGAGTCCATGCATTAAAGATTTGTAAGTTTGGTGTCTTGCATGTTTCCTTTGCATAAAAAAATTTTTCAAAAATATGTTCTTGATGTTCATCATGATCTTCAAAGTGTTCTTGGTGTTCATCTTGACATTCATAGTGTTCTTGCATGCATCTTGTGTTTTGATCCAAAATTTTTATGTTTTGGGTCATGTTTGTGTTTTTCCCTCTCCTCATTAAAAATTCAAAAATAAAAAAATATCTTTTCTTTATTTCCCTCCAAAATTTCGAAATTTTGGGTTGACTTGGTCAAAAATTTTAAAAATTAGTTGTTTCTTACAAGTCAAGTCAAAATTTCAATTTTAAAAATCTTATCTTTTCAAAATCTTTTTCAAAAATCATATCTCTTCCAATTTTTTTTCTTATTTTCGAAAATTTTAAAAATTATTTTTCAAAATTTTTTTCTTATCTTTTATATCATATTTTCGAAAATATGCTAACAATTAATGTGATTGATTCAAAAATTTGAAGTTTGTTACTTTCTTGTTAAGAAAGGTTCAATCTTTAAATTCTAGAATCTTATCTTGTAGTTTCTTGTTAGTTAAGTCTTTTTAAAAAATTAAATCTTTTTCAAAATATCTTTTTCTTAAAATTTTTATCTCATCTTTTTATCTTATCTTTTTCAAAAATTTTATCTTTTTCAAATTTGATTTCAAAAATATCTTATCTTATCTTATCTTCTTATCTTTTCAAATTTGATTTTAATATCTTTTTCAACTAACGAATTAACTTTTTGTTTGTTTCTTATCTTTTTCAAAACCACCTAACTACTTTTCCCTCTCTAATTTTCGAAAATATCTCACCCCTTTTTCAAAAATTCTTTTTAATTAACTAATTGTTTCATGTTTTAATTTTAATTATATCTTATATTTAATTTTCGAAAATTACTAACCCCTTTTTAAAATTATTTTCGAAATTCTCCCTCTCTTTTCTTATTTTATTTAATTATTTAATTACTAACACTTCTCTTCACCTCTCTCCATCCAAATATTCGAATCCCTTCTTCTACATTCTTCTCCCCTTTCTTTTTCTACTAACATAAAGGAATCTCTATACTGTGACATAGAGGATTCCTCTTCTTTTCTTGTTTTCTTCTCTTTCATATGAGCAGGAACAGGGAAAAAGGCACTCTTGTTGAAATTGATCCTGAACCTGAAAGGACTATGAAAAGGAAACTAAGAGAAACTAAATTACAACAATCCAGAAACAACCTTTTAGAAACATTAGAACAAGAGAAGGAGATGGCAGCCGAAAATAATAATAATGCAAGGAGAATGCTTGGTGACTTCACAAAGCCAACGTCCAAATTTGATGGAAGAAGCATCTCCATTCCTGCCATTGGAGCCAACAACTTTGAGCTGAAACCTCAGCTAGTTGCTTTAATGCAACAAAACTGCAAGTTTTATGGACTTCCATCTGAAGATCCCTATCAGTTTTTAACTGAGTTCTTGCAGATTTGTGAGACTGTAAAGACGAATGGAGTTGATCCTGAAGTCTACAGACTCATGCTTTTCCCTTTTGCTGTAAGAGACAGAGCTAGAATATGGTTGGATTCACAACCCAAGGATAGCCTGGACTCCTGGGATAAGCTGGTCACTGCCTTCTTGGATAAATTCTTTCCTCCTCAAAAGCTGAGCAAGCTAAGAGTGGATGTTCAAACCTTCAAACAAAAAGATGGTGAATCCCTCTATGAAGCTTGGGAAAGATACAAGCAGCTGACCAAAAGATGTCCATCTGACATATTTTCAGAATGGACCATATTAGATATATTCTATTATGGTCTATCTGAATTTTTGAAAATGTCATTGGACCATTCTGCAGGTGGATCTATTCACCTAAAAAAAAACGCCTGAAGAGGCTCAAGAACTCATTGACATGGTTGCAAACAACCAATTCATGTACACTTCTGAGAGGAATTCCGTGAATAATGGGATACCTCAGAAGAAAGGAGTTCTTGAAATTGATACTCTGAATGCCATATTGGCTCAGAACAAAGTGTTGACTCAACAGGTCAACATGATCTCTCAAAATCTGAATGGATGGCAACATGCATCCAACAGTACTAGAGAGGCAGCTTCTGAAGAAGCTTATGATCCTGAGAACCCTGCCATGGCAGAGGTTAATTACATGGGTGAACCTTATGGAAACACCTATAACTCATTATGGAGAAATCATCCAAATTTCTCATAGAAGGATCAACAAAAGCCTCAACAAGGCTTTAACAATGGTGGACGCAACAAGCTGAGCAATAGCAAGCCTTTTCCATCATCTTCTCAGCAACAGACAGAGAATTCTGAACAAAACACTTCTAATTTAGCCAATCTAGTCTCTGATCTGTCAAAGGCCACTTTCAGTTTCATGAGTGAAACAAGATCCTCCATTAGAAATCTGGAGGCACAAGTGGGCCAGCTGAGTAAGAAAGTCATTGAAACTCCTCCCAGTATTCTCCCAAGCAATACAGAAGAGAATCCAAAAGGAGAGTGCAAGGCCATTGATATAATCAATATGGCCGAATGCGCAAGGGAGGAGGAGGACGAAAATCCTAGTGAGGAAGACCTCCTGGGACGTCCCTCAAGCAAGAAGGAGTTTCCTATTAAGGATCCAAAGGAATCTGAGGCTCATATAGAGACCATAGAGATTCCATTAAATCTCCTTCTGCCATTCATGAGCTCTGAAGACTATTCTTCCTCTGAAGAGGATGAAGATGTGACTGGAGAGCAAGTTGCTCAATATTTAGGAGCTATCATGAAGTTGAATGCCAAGTTGTTTGGTAATGAGACTTGGGAAAGTGAACCTCCCTTGCTCATTAGTGAACTGGATACCTGGATTCAGCAAATTTTACCTCAAAAGAAACAAGATCCTGGCAAGTTTTTGATACCTTGTACCATAGGCACCATGACCTTTGCAAAAGCTCTGTGTGATCTGGGGTCAGGGATAAATCTTATGCCACTCTCTGTAATGGAGAAGCTGGGGATCATTGAGGTACAACCTGCCTTGTTCTCATTACAATTGGTAGACAAGTCATTTAGACAAGCTTATGGAATAGTAGAGGACGTGTTAGTAAAGGTTGAAGGCCTTTACATCCCTGCTGATTTCATAATCTTAGACACTAGGAAGGAAGAGGATGAATGCATCATCCTTGGAAGACCTTTCCTAGCCACAGCAGGAGCTGTGATAGATGTCAACAGAGGTGAACTAGTCCTTCAATTGAATGGGGACTACCTTGTGTTTAAGGCACATGGCCATCCCTCTGTGACAAAAGAGAGTCAGCATGAAGAGCTTCTCTCAGTTCAGAGTCAGGAAGAGCCCCCACAGTCAAACTCTAAGTTTGGTGTTGGGAGGCCACAACCAAACTCTAAGTTTGGTGTTAAGACCCCATATCCAAACTCTAAGTTTGGTGTTGGGACTATACAACATTGACCTGATCACCTTGTGGCTCCATGAGAGCCACTGTCAAGCTATTGACATTAAAGAAGCGCTTGTTGGGAGGCAACCCAATTTTATTTATCTAATTTTTATTTTATTTTATTTTATTGTTATTTTGTGTTTTATTAGGTACATGATCATGTGGAATCACAAAAAAAATATAAAAATTAAAAACAGAATCAAAAACAGCAGAAGAAAAAAATTCACACCCTGGAGGAAGCACAGACTGGCGTTCAACGCCAGTAAGATGCATCTGGCCGGCGTTCAACGCCAGAACAGAGCATCATTCTGGCGCTGAACACCAGAAACAAGCAACATTCTGGCGCTAAACGCCAGGAATGTGCCTAAGAGGAAAAGCTGGCGCTGAACGCCAGTAACAAGCATGAAACTGGCGTTCAACGCCAGAAACATGCTTTACATGGGCGTTGAACGCCCAGAAGGTGCACCACACGGCGTTTAAACGCCATAATGATGTGCAAAGGCATTTTACATGCCTATTTGGTGCAGGGATGGAATTCCTTGACACCTCAGGATCTGTGGACCCCACAGGATCACCTCAGGATCTGTGGACCCCACAGGATCCCCACCTACTATATTCCCACCTTACCTCCTAATCCTATTTTTGTGATTACTCTTTCCCATGTCACACTTCCCAACACCCTTCACCAATCACCTCAATCTCTCTTCCCAATTACCCCCCTTCACCACTCATATCTATCCACTCTTCCCCATAAACCCCACCCACCTTCAAAAATTCAAAACCATTTTCCCACCCATTCCCACCCTAAATAGCCGAACATACACTCCCCCCTCTCCCTATATATACCCTTCCATTCTACTTCATTTTCACAACACACAACCCCCTCTTCCATACCTTGACCGAACCTACACTTCCCCTTCTCCTCCATATTCTCTTCTTCTTCTTCTTCTCTTCTTTCTTCTATTGCTCGAGGGCGAGCAATATTTTAAGTTTGGTGTGGTAAAAGCATAAGCTTTTCCATTACCATCAATGGCACCTAAGGCCGGAGAATCCTCTAGAAAAGGAAAAGGGAAGACAAAAACTTCCACCTCCGAGTCATGGGAGATGGAAAGATTCATCTCCAAGAGCCATCAAAACCACTTCTATGATGTTGTGGCAAAGAAGAAGGTGATCCCTGAGGTCCCTTTCAAGCTCAAAAAAAAATGAGTATCCGGAGATCCGACATGAAATCCGAAGAAGAGGTTGGGAAGTCCTAACCAACCCCATGCAACAAGACGGAATCTTAATGGTTCAAGAGTTCTATGCCAATGCATGGATCACTAGGAACCATGATCAAAGTATGAACCCGAGTCCAAAGAATTATCTCACAATGGTTCGGGGGAAATACTTAGATTTTAGTCCGGAAAATGTGAGGTTGGCATTCCACTTGCCCATGATGCAAGGAGATGAACGCCCCTACACTAGAAGGGTCAACTTTAATCAAAGGTTGGACCAAGTCCTTATGGACATATGTGTGGAAGGAGCTCAATGGAAGAGAGACTCCAAAGGCAAGCCAGTCCAACTAAGACTGGACCTCAAGCCTGTAGCTAGAGGATGGTTGGAGTTCATTCAACGCTCCATCATTCCCACTAGCAACCGATCTGAAGTTACTGTGGATCGGGCCATCATGATTCATAGCATCATGATTGGAGAGGAAGTAGAAGTTCATGAGGTCATCTCCAATGAAATCTACAAAATAGCCGACAAGCCCTCCACCATGGCACGGCTAGCTTTTCCTTACCTTATTTGCCATCTATGTTACTCAGCTGGAGTTATCATAGAAGGAGACATCTCCATTGAAGAGGATAAGCCCATCACCAAGAAGAGGATGGAGCAAGCAAGAGAGACCCTCCACGGTTCTCAAGAGATGCATGAGGAAGCTCATCATCAAGAAATCCCTGAGATGCCTCAAGGGATGCAGTTTCCTCCCAACAACTATTGGGAACAACTCAACACTTCCTTAGAAGATTTGAGCCACAATGTGGAACAATTAAGGGTGGAACATCATGAACACTCCATCATTCTCCAAGAAATAAGAGAAGACCAAAGAGCAATGAGGGAGGAGCAACAAAGGCAAGGAAGGGACATAGAAGAGCTTAAGGACATTGTTGGTCCTTCAAGAAGAAGACGCCACTAAGGTGGATTCATTCCTTGTTCTTATTTCTCTGTTTTTCGGTTTTTTATGTTATGTGTTTATCTATGTTTTGTGTCTCTACTTCATGATCATTAGTGTGTAGTAATTATGTTTGAAAGCTATGAATAAAATCCATTAATCCTTCACATCTCTTAAATGAAGTATGTTTTAATCCAAAAGAACAAGAAGTACATGAATTTTGAATTTATCCTTGAATTTAGTTTAATTATATTGATGTGGTGACAATACTTTTGTTTTCTGAATGAATGCTTGAACAGTGCATATGTCTTTTGATCTTATTGTTTATGAATGTTAAAATTGTTGGCTCTTGAAAGAATGATTAACAAAGAGAAATGTTATTGACAATCTGAAAAATCATGAAAATTGATTCTTGAAGCAAGAAAAAGCAGTGAAAAAGCAAAAAGCTTGCGAAAAAAAAAGAAAAAAATGGCGAAAAAAAAGAGAAAGAAAAAGCAAGCAGAAAAAGCCAATAGCCCTTAAAACCAAAAGGCAAGGGTAAAAAGGATCCAAGGCTTTGAGCATCAATGGATAGGAGGGCCCAAGGAAATAAAATCCAGGCCTAAGCGGCTAAATCAAGCTTTCCCTAACCTTGTGCTTGTGTCATGAAGGTCCAAGTGAAAAGCTTGAGACTGAGTGGTTAAAGTCGTAATCCAAAGCAAAAAGAGTGTGCTTAAGAGCTCTGGACACCACTAACTAGGGACTCTAGCAAAGCTGAGTCACAATCTGAAAAGGTTCACCCAGTTATGTGTCTGTGGCATTTGTGTATCCGGTGGTAATACTGAAAAACAAAGTGCTTAGGGCCACGACCAAGACTCATAAGTGACTGTGTTCAAGAATCAACATGCTTAACTAGGAAAGTCAATAACACTATCCAAAATTCTAAGTTCTTAGAGAAGCCAATCATTCAGAATTTCAAAGGAAAAAGTGAGATGCCAAAACTGTTCAGAAGCAAAAAGCTACAAGTCCCGCTCATCTAATTATAATTAATATTCATTGATATTCTGAAAATTATAGTATATTCTCTTCTTTTTATCCTAATTGATTTTCAGTTGCTTGGGGACAAGCAACAATTTAAGTTTGGTGTTGTGATGAGCGGATAATTTATATGCTTTTTGGCATTGTTTTTAGGTAGTTTTTAGTAAGTTCAAGCTACTTTTAGGGATGTTTGCATTAGTTTTTATGTTAAATTCACATTTCTGGACTTTACTATGAGTTTGTGTATTTTTCTATGATTTCAGGTAATTTCTGGCTGAAATTTAGGGACTTGAGCAAAACTCTGAAAAAGGCTGACAAAAGGACTGCTGATGCTGTTGGAATCTGACCTCCCTGCACTCAAAATGAATTTTCTGGAGCTACAGAAACCCAAATGGCGCGCTCTCAATGGCGTTGGAAAGTAGACATTCAGAGCTTTCCAGCAATATATAATAGTCCATACTTTATTCGGGAATTGATGACGTAACTTGGCGTTGAACGCCAAGTACATGCTGCTGTCTGGAGTTAAACGCCAGAAACACGTCATGATCCGGAGTTGAACGCCCAAAACACGTTATAACTTGGAGTTCAACTCCAAGAGAAGCCTAAGCTCGTGGATAGATCAAGCTCAGCCCAAACATACACCAAGTGGGCCCCGAAAGTGGATTTATGCATCAATTACTTACTCATGTAAACCCTAGGAGCTAGTTTATTATAAATAGAACTTTCTACTATCATAATATCATCCGGGATTGTATTTTGAATCCTGTGATCATGTTTTGGGGGCTGGCCATTCGGCCATGCCTGAACCTTTCACTTATGTATTTTCAACGGTGGAGTTTCTGCACACCATAGATTAAGGGTGTGGAGCTCTGCTGTACCTCAAGTTTCAATACAATTATTATTACTTTTTATTCAATTCTCTTCTATTCTTATTCCAAGATATACGTTTCACAACACTTTGATGAATGTGATGATCCGTGACACTCATCATCATTCTCACCTATGAACGCGCATGACTGACAACCACTTCCGTTCTACTTTAGACCGGGCGCATATCTCTTAGATTCCCCAACAAAATCTTCGTGGTATAAGCTAGATAGATGGCAGCATTCATGGGGATCCGGAAAGTCTAACCTTGTCTGTGGTAGTCCGAATAGGATCCTGGGAATCCGGAAAGTCTAACCTTGTCTGTGGTATTCCGAGTAGGATTCCGGTATTGAATGACTGTGACGAGCTTCAAACTCCTGAAGGTTGGGCGTGATGACAAACGCAAAAGAATCAATGGATTCTATTCCAACCTGATTGAGAACCGACAGATGATTAGCCGTGCTGTGACAGAGCATATGGACCGTTTTCACTGAGAGGATGGGATGTAGCCATCAGCAAGGTTGATGCCTCCAGACGATTAGCCGTGCAGTGACAGCGCATAGGACCATTTTCCCGAGAGGATTGAAAGTAGCCATTGATGATGGTGATGCCCTACATACAGCTTGCCATGGAAAGGAGTAAGAAGGATTGGATGAAAGCAATGAGAAAGTAGAGATTCAAGAGGAGCACATCATCTCCATACACCTATCTGAAATTCCCACTATTAATTTACATAAGTATTTCTATCCCTTTTTTATTTTCTATTTATTATTAATTTTCGAAACCCATAACCATTTAATCTGCCTAACTGAGATTTACAAGGTGACCATAGCTTGCTTCATACCAACAATCTCTGTGGGATCGACCCTTACTCACGTAAGGTATTACTTGGATGACACAGTACACTTGCTGGTTAAGTTGAACGGAGTTGTGAGCCTCTCTAACAGTGCCTGGAACTCTTTGATCACAATTTCGTCCACCAGTAGGATTCAAGGATTGAATGACTGTGACGAGCTTCAAACTCCTGAGGGCTGGGCGTTAGTGACAGACGCAAAAGAATCACTGGATTTTATTCCAACCCGATTGAGAACCGACAGATGATTAGCCGTGCTGTGACAGAGCGCGTTGAACATTTTCACTGAGAGGATGGGAGGTAGCCATTGACAACGGTGAAACCCTACATACAGCTTGCCATGGAAGGAGCCTTGCGTGCATGAAGAAGAAGACAGTAGGAAAGCAGAGATTCAGAAGATAGAGCATCTCCAAAACCTCAACCTGTTCTCCGTTACTGCAAAACAAGTACTTATTTCATGTTCTTTTACTTTTCACAATTAAACCTGATAATTATTGATATCCTGACTAAGAGTTACAAGATAACCATAGCTTGCTTCAAGCCACAATCTCTGTGGGATTGACCCTTACTCACGTAAGGTAGTACTTGGACGACCCAGTGCACTTGCTGGTTAGTTGTGCGGGATTGCAAAAGTGTGATTGCAATTTCGTGCACCAAGTTTTTGGCGCCGTTGCCGGGGATTGTTCGAGTTTGGACAACTGACGGTTTATCTTGTTGCTTAGATTAGGATTGTTTTATTTTTGTTGGTTTAGAGTCTTTTATTTGAGTTTAGTTTCATATTTTAAGTTTGGTGTCATTTTGTTGTTTTTCTCTTTCCTTATTTCAAAAAAATCAAATCTTTTTCAAAATAATTTTCAATCATATCTTTTTAATTGCTAATTCCAAAATCTTTTTAATTAATTGATTAATTTAGTTCTCAATTTGCTTTGATTTTATTCTCTTTTGGTTTTCGAATTTTTATTTTATTTTCCATTTATTTTATTTTACTATTTTCGGTTACTTTAAAAAAAATAAAAATATATTTTCAAAATAATATCCACATCATCTCCCTTTCTCCATCATGGACCTAAGTGGAAGTGAGCAGTCCAGAAGGACTCTGGGGTCATATGCTAACCCCATTACAGCTGCATATGGGAGTAGCATCTGTATACCTCCCATTAAAGCAAGCAGCTTTGAGCTAAATCCTCAACTCATTATCATGGTGCAGCAAAATTGCCAGTATTCCGGTCTTCCACAGGAAGAACCTACTGAGTTTCTGGCACAGTTCTTACAAATTGCTGACACAATACGTGATAAAGAGGTAGATCAGAATGTCTACAGATTATTACTATTTCCATTTGCTGTAAAAGATCAAGCTAAGAGGTGGTTGAATAACCAACCCACAGCAAGTATAAAAACATGGAGACAGTTATCAGACAAATTTCTGAATCAATTTTACCCTCCAAAAAGGATGACACAGCTAAGGCTGGACATCCAAGGCTTTAAACAAGAGGATAATGAATCCCTTTATAATGCCTGGGAGAGGTATAGAGGTATGCTAAGGAAATGCCCCTCTGAAATATTTTCAGAGTGGGTACAGTTAGACATCTTCTACTATGGGCTTACAGAAAAAGCTCAGATGTCTTAGACCACTCAGCTGGTGGATCTATACATATAAGGAAGATGATTGAAGAGGCTCAAGAGCTCATAGATACTGTTGCTAGAAATCAACATCTATACTCGAGCAGTGAGTCCTCTACAAAAGAAGAAGCTATGGCAGTAACTACTGATCCTAATCCTCAAGAACAGATTGTTGAGCTTAATCAGCAATTACTCCTGATGACAAAACAGTTAGCAGAATTTAAAGAGATGCTCCAAGAAACCAAAATTGCTAACAAGAATATAGAATCACAGTTGAATCAGACAAAACAGCAGTTATCTAAACAGATAACAGAAGAATGCCAAGCAGTTCAACTGAGGAGTGGGAAGACATTGAATAACACTACTCAAAGTAGCAAAAAGCCAAGAAAGGAACAACTGATAGAGGATAACCAAACCACTGCCCAAAATTCCTCTGAGGACAGTAAGAGCCCAGAGAGAAATACTCCTGGCGTTCAAACGCCAGAAAGGGGGGAAAGGTTGGCGTTAAACGCCCATTCCTTGCCCAGTTTTGGCATTCAAACGCCAGAAAGGGGAGAAAAGTTGGCGTTAAACGCCCATTTCTCACCCAGTCCTAGCACTCAAACGCCAATGAGGAATTAGACACCTGAGAGTGCTGATAGTAACCCCTCTAAAAAGGCTTCTCTAACCACCTCTGTAGGGAATAAACCTGCAGCAACTAAGGTTGAAGAATATAAAGCCAAGATGCCTTATCCTCAGAAACTCCGCCAAGCGGAACAGGATAAACAATGTGCCCGCTTTGCAGACTATCTAAGGACTCTTGAAATAAAGATTTCGTTTGCAGAGGCACTTGAGCAAATACCTTCTTATGCTAAGTTCATGAAAGAAATCTTAAGCCATAAGAAGGATTGGAGAGAAACTGAAAAGGTTTTTCTCACTGAAGAATGCAGTGCAGTCATTCTGAAAAGCTTACCAGAGAAGCTTAAAGACCCTGGAAGCTTTATGATACCATGCACATTAGAGGATACTTGTACCAAGAAAGCTCTATGTGATCTTGGGGCAAGTATCAACCTAATACCTGCATCCATTAACAGAAAGCTTGGCTTGACTGAAGAAGTCAAACCAACCCGAATATGCCTCCAACTTGCTGATGGCTCCATTAAATATCCATCAGGCATAATTGAGGACATGATTGTCAAGGTTGGGCTATTTGCCTTTCCCACTGACTTTGTAGTGCTGGAAATGGAGGAGTGGTGCACGAAATTGTGATTCTTGATTAGTGGCTCCTTGGCATGTGCCAAAAAGTTAAACTAACTCAACTAACTGATTACTTTCTTTTCACAATTCCGTTCAACTAACCAGCAAGTGCACTGGGTCGTCCAAGTAATACCTTACGTGAGTAAGGGTCGATCCCACGGAGATTATTGGCTTGAAGCAATCAATACTTATTTTATTTGTCTTAGTCAGGATGCCAATAAGGTTAATTGGATTTTACTTGTAAAAGGCCAAACTACAAACTTCTTAAAATTGTAAGTTAAAATAATAGGGAATAATAGAGTTACTTGTTTTATAAAGGATTGTGGAATATGTTGGAGTTTTGGAGATGCTTTGTCCTTTGACTTCAACTCTTCCTTGGAATCCTCTTCTCACACGCAGGTTCCTTCCATGGCAAGCTCTCTGTAGGGTGTCACCGTTGTCAGTGGCTACTTCCCATCCTCGCAGTGAAAACTAATGCTCACGCACTCTGTCACAGTACGGCTAATCACCGGTTGGTTCCCTCCCCTATTGGAATAGAATCCCTCTTTTGCGTCTGTCACTGACGCCCAGTAGGTTACAAGTTTGAAGCACGTCACAGTCATTCAATCCCGGAATCCTACTCGGAATACCACAGACAAGGTTTAGACTTTCCGGATTCTCATGAATGCCGCCATCAATCCAACTTATACCACGAAGATTCTGTTTAAGGAGTCTAAGAGATATTCATTCAGTCTGATGTAGAACGGAGGTGGTTGTCAGGCACACGTTCATGGATTTGAGGAAGGTGATGAGTGTCACAGATCATCACCTTCTTCACAATTAAGCGCGAATAAACATCTTAGATAAGAACAAGCGTGTTTGAATGGAAAACAAAGGAATTGTATTAAATCATCGAGACGCTGCAGAGCTCCTCACCCCCAACAATGGAGTTTAGAGACTCATGCCGTCACAAAGTATGTAATTCAGATCTGAAAATGTCATGAGGTACAAGATAAGTCTGTAAAAGTTGTTTAAATAGTAAACTAGTAACCTAGGTTTACAGAAAAATGAATAAACTAAGATAATTGGTGCAGAAATCCACTTCTGGGGCCCACTTGGTGTGTGCTGGGGCTGAGACTAAAGCTTTCCACGTGTAAAGGCCTTTCTTGGCGTCAAACTCCAGGTTTTGACGTGTTTTGGGCGTTCAACTCCGGATCATGACATTTTTCTGGCGTTTAACTCCAGACAGCAGCATGTACTTGGCGTTCAACGCCAAGTTACGTCGTCTATCCTTGCGCAAAGTATGGACTATTATATATTGTTGGAAAGCCCTGGATGTCTACTTTCCAACGCCGTTGAGAGCGCGCCAATTGGACTCCTGTAGCTCCAGAAAATCCATTTCGAGTGCAGGGAGGTCAGGATCCAACAGCATCAGCAGTCCTTTTTCAGCCTAAGTCAGATTTTTGCTCAGCTCCCTCAATTTCAGCCAGAAAATACCTGAAATCACAGAAAAATACACACACTCATAGTAAAGTCCAGAAATATGATTTTTGCCTAAAAACTAATAATATTTAACTAAAAACTAATTAAAACACACTAAAATCTACATGAAATTACCCCCAAAAAGCGTATAAAATATCCGCTCATCACAACACCAAACTTAAACTGTTGCTTGTCCTCAAGCAACTAGATGAATAAAATAGGTTCTAACAGAAATTAAGAAGTAATATATATTTTAGAGTTTTAGATGAAGCTCAGATTCTTATTAGATGAGCGGGGCTCGTAGCTTTTTGTTTCTGAACAGTTTTGGCATCCCCCTGTATCTTTAAATTTTCAGAATAATTGGCATCCTTAGGAACTCAGAATTCAGATAGTATCATTGACTCTCCTTGTGTAGTATGTTGATTCTTGAACACAGTTATTTTATGAGTCTTGGCTGTGGCCCTAAGCACTTTGTTTTCCCGTATTACCACCGGATACAAGAATGCCACAGACACATAACTGGGTGAACCTTTTCAGATTGTGACTCAGCTTTGCTAGAGTCCCCAATTAGTGGTGTCCAGAGCTCTTAAGCACACTCTTTTGCTTTGGATCACGACTTTAACCACTCAGTCTCAAGTTTTTCACTTGGACCTTCATGACACAAGCACATGGTTAGGGACAGCTTGATTTAGCCGCTTAGGCCTGGATTTTATTTCCTTGGGCCCTCCTATCCATAGGTGCTCAAAGCCTTGGATCCCTTTTACTTTTGGCTAGTGCTCATGGCTTGTGAATATTTTTTTTTTGAACTGCTTTTTCTTGCTTCAAGAATCAATTTCATGATTTTTCAGATCATCAATGATATTTTTCGTGTTCCTCATCCTTTCAGGAGCCAATATTCATCAAATTCAAAGTATATATTCTGCACTGTTCAAGCATTCATTCAGAGAACAAAAAGTATTGCCACCACAAATAATTAATTATAATTTTTATTATTAAGAACTCGAAAATATACACTACTTCTTTATTCTAAAAGAAATCTACTACTTTATTCATGCCTGATGATGATGAGAAAAATAAATTATAACTTAATTGGAAATAAAATCAAAATAGACATCCTAATTACTACTAAATATCTTCTAAGGTCAATTTCTAAAAGGAATAATTATCACTAAGTTAAAACAGAAAAATTGGAACTCAGCAACCTGTTGTTTTGAGGAGTGGATGCTCCTCTAATCTCTGGGGTGTTGTTCAAGGATTAATTTTTGGCGCTTCAGCTCCCTTAGATCACGCCCTTGCTCCTCCTGTTCTTTGAGCAGTTTGCAAAGCATGCTACTCTGATTATTCTGTTCTTCCTTTATTTGATCCATAGCTTCTTGCAATCTGGAAATGGAAGCCTCAAGATGTTCCCAATATTCGAATTGGGGCAGTTCTGGGAGGGCTTCTTGTGCTCTCCTCTTGATTGAATCATCTTGTTGCTGTTGTCTGACCATTGATATTCCAGTAATGGGCTTTTCAATTAGGATATATTCAGTTATTCCCATCTTCACTCCAGCCTCTTTGCAGAGCATAGAGATTAAGCTTGGATAGGCCAATCTGGCGTCCTTAGAGTTCCTGTTTGCTACTTTGTATAGCTCACATGAGATCAGCTGATGTACTTCTACCTCTTTTCCCAACATGATGCAGTGAATCATGACAGCTCTTTTGATGGTTACTTCAGAACGGTTGCTGGTAGGCAATATGGAACGCCCTACAAAATCCAGCCAGCCTCTGGCTACTGGTTTTAGATCCTCCCTTTTTAGTTGAACTGGGTCGCCAGTTGTGCTGGTAGTCCACTTGGCTCCAGGGACGCATATATCCTCCAGAATCTTGTCCAACCCTTTATTGACCCTCATCATTCTCCTATTAAAGGAGTCTGGGTCATCTTTCAGTTGAGGAATCTTGAATATCTCCCTGATCCTGTCAGAATTAGTATGAATGATCTTTCCTCTGACTAAGGTCTGATGGTCAAAGAGAGCAGCTCCAATTAGTCTTTGCCTGTCTGTCTGCCATAGATTAGCATAGAACTCTTGAACCATGTTTCTTCCCACTTTTGTTTCAGGATTGGCCAGAATCTCCCAATGCCTGTTTCGGATTTGCTCTTGGATCTCCGGATATTCATCCTCTTTCAGATCAAATCTGACTTCCGGGATCACTGATCTGTGACTCATTATCTTGTAGTAATGGTCTGCATGTTCTTTAGTTAAGAACTTCCCTTGATTCCAAAGTGGCTTTGGAGTGCTTTCTTTCTTGCCCTTTTGGGTGGGTTGCTTTCCTCTAGGGGCCATGAATTTGATGATCACGGATAACCACACCAAACTTAGAGCTTTGCTTGTCCTCAAGAAAAAGAGAAGAAAGAAGAGGGATAGGAGGAGAGCAAGTGTTGGATGGTGATGAGGAGGAAGTCGCCGAACACAAGATATAGGGAGGGGGGGAGGGTAATTTTCGAAAAATAAGAAAGAGATAAGATAAAAGATATGATTTTAAAAGATATGATCAGAAAAAGATATAATTTTTTTAAAAGAAAAAGATATGAATAAGAATTTAGAAGACAAATCTGAAAAATTTAATTTTGAAAAAGATTTTTTTTAAAAAGATAATTGAGTTTTGAAAACAAATTTTAAAAGAGTTTGATTGGATTGAAAATTAATTTGTCCTTTATGGATTAAGATACCTTTGATATTTTGAAAAAGGGATTTTAGAAATTAGGATTTTTAGAACTCTAATTTGGGATGAGAGATGATAATTTGAAATATGTTGATGCAAGAAATCATGAATTGAAACATAAAAATTTGGAAAAAAAAATATAAAGAAAAACGAAATTGTACCTCCTCCCACCATCCTGGCGTTAAACGCCCACATGGTGCATGGTTTGGGCGTTTAACGCCCATGTGATGCTTCTCCTGGGCGTTCAACGCCCATGTGATGCTTCTTTCTGGCGTTGAACGCCAGGAAGTCCTTCTTTACTGGGCGTTTTTCTAAACGCCCAGAATGCTAGCAGATTGGCGTTAAACGCCCAGAAGGTGCATCTTTCTGGCGTTTAACGCCCAGAAGATGCTCCTTTCTGGCGTTTAACGCCCAGAAGGCTACCCTTACTGGCGTTAAACGCCCAGTGGGTGCTTCTTTTGGGCGTTTAACGCCCAAAGTGTTTCTTACTGGCTTTTTCATGCCAGTGAACTTCCAAATTTCTCTGTAACTCTTGGGACTTCAGTAAATTTGTTATTTCACCTTTGAAGATACTTAGACCTAAACCTGTAAAGAAAGAAAATTTATTTAATTAGTAATTAAACTTTGTATATGGCTGGGTTGCCTCCCAGCAAGCGCTTCTTTAATGTCATTAGCTGGACTGTTACTGAGTTTTTAATTAAGTCTCAGTCTTGAGCACTCTTGCAAAAAATTTCCTTCAAGATAGTGTTTGACTCTTTGTCCATTAACAATGAAATTTTTGTTGGAGTCACTATCCTGAAGTTCTATGTATTCATATGGTGATACGCTTGCAATTACATATGGACCTCTCCACCGGGATTTCAATTTCCCAGGGAATAATTTGAGCCTTGAATTAAATAATAGAACTTTCTGTCCTGGCTCAAAGACTCTGGATGACAATTTCTTATCATGCCATCTTTTTGCTTTCTCTTTGTAAATTTTTGCATTTTCGAAAGCATTGAGTCTAAATTCCTCTAGCTCATTTAACTGGAGTAATCGTCTTTCTCCAGCTAACTTGGCATCAAGGTTCAGGAATCTGGTTGCCCAGTAGGCCTTGTGTTCCAGTTCCACTGGCAAGTGACACGCCTTTCCATACACAAGCTGGTATGGAGAGGTCCCTATAGGGGTCTTAAATGCTGTTCTGTATGCCCACAGAGCATCATCCAAGCTTCTTGCCCAATCCTTTCTACGGTTAATTACAGTCCGTTCCAGGATTCTTTTAAGTTCTCTATTTGAGACTTCAGCTTGCCCATTAGTTTGTGGGTGATATGGAGTAGCCACCCTGTGGTTAACTCCATAACGTACCAGAGCAGAGTAAAGCTGTTTATTGGAGAAATGAGTGCCCCCATCACTGATTAATACTCTAGGGATACCAAATCTGCTGAAGATATGTTTCTGGAGGAATTTTAACACTGTTTTAGTGTCATTAGTGGGTGTTGCAATAGCCTCCACCCATTTGGATACGTAATCCACTGCCACCAGAATATAAGTGTTCGAGTACGATGGTGGGAAGGGTCCCATGAAGTCAATGCCCCATACATCAAACAACTCAATCTCCAAGATTCCTTGTTGAGGCATGGCGTAACTGTGAGGCAGGTTGCCTGATCTTTGGCAACTGTCACAATTAAGCACAAATGCTCGGGAATCTTTATAGAGAGTAGGCCAGTAGAAGCCACTTTGGAGGACTCTTGTGGCTGTTCGCTCACTTCCAAAATGTCCTCCATACTGTGATCCATGGCAATGCCAAAGGATCTTCTGTGCTTCCTCTTTAGGCACACATCTACGGATTACTCCGTCTGCACATCTCTTGAAGAGATATGGTTCATCCCAAAGATAGTACTTTGCATCTGTGATTAATTTCTTTGATTGCACCCTACTGTACTCTTTGGGTATGAATCTCACTGCCTTGTAGTTTGCAATGTCTGCAAACCATGGCACTTCCTGGACGGCTAGCAATTGCTCATCCGGAAAGGTTTCAGAGATCTCAGTGAGAGGGGGGGACGCCCCTTCCACTGGTTCTATTCGGGACAGGTGATCTGCTACTTGATTTTCTGTCCCTTTCCTGTCTCTTATCTCTATATCAAACTCTTGCAGAAGCAACACCCATCTGATGAGTCTGGGTTTTGAATCCTGCTTTGTGAGTAGATATTTAAGAGCAGCATGATCAGTGTACACAATCACTTTTGATCCTACTAAATAGGATCTAAATTTGTCAATGGCGTAAACTACTGCAAGTAGCTCTTTTTCTGTGGTTGTGTAATTCTTCTGTGCATCATTTAGAACACGGCTGGCATAATAAATGACGTGCAGAAGCTTGTCATGCCTTTGTCCCAACACTGCACCAATGGCATGGTCACTGGCATCACACATCAGTTCAAAAGGTAATGTCCAGTCTGGTGCAGAGATGATTGGTGCTGTAACCAATTTAGCTTTCAGAGTCTCAAATGCCTGCAGACACTCTTTATCAAAGATAAATGGCGTGTCAGCAGCTAGTAGGTTGCTCAGAGGTTTGGCGATTTTTGAAAAATCCTTTATAAACCTCCTATAGAATCCTGCATGTCCCAGAAAGCTTCTGATTGCCTTAACATTGGTGGGTGGTGGTAATTTTTCAATTACTTCAACTTTAGCTTGATCCACCTCTATTCCCTTGTTCGAAATTTTGTGCCCAAGGACAATTCCTTCAGTCACCATAAAGTGACATTTTTCCCAGTTTAAAACCAGGTTAGTCTCTTGGCATCTTTTCAGAACAAGTGCTAAATGGTTAAGGCAGGAGCTGAATGAGTCTCCAAATACTGAAAAGTCATCCATGAAGACTTCCAGAAATTTTTCCACCATGTCAGAGAAAATTGAGAGCATGCACCTCTGAAAAGTTGCAGGTGCATTGCACAGGCCAAATGGCATCCTTCTGTATGCAAATACTCAAGATGGGCATGTGAATGCCGTTTTCTCCTGATCCTGGGGATCTACTGCAATTTGATTATAACCTGAATATCCATCCAGGAAGCAGTAGTATTCATGACCTGCTAGTCTTTCTAGCATCTGGTCTATGAATGGTAAAGGAAAATGATCCTTTCTGGTGGCTGTATTGAGCCTTCTGTAATCAATGCACATACGCCACCCTGTAACTGTCCTTGTAGGAACCAGTTCATTTTTTTCATTATGAACCACTGTCATGCCTCCTTTCTTTGGGACAACTTGGACAGGGCTCACCCAGGGGCTGTCAGAGATAGGATAAATAATCCCAGCCTCTAGTAATTTAGTGACCTCTTTCTGCACCACTTCTTTCATAGCTGGATTCAGTCGCCTTTGTGGTTGAACCACTGGTTTGGTGTCATCCTCCAACAAGATCTTGTGCATGCATCTGGCTGGGCTAATGCCCTTAAGATCACTGATGGACCACCCAAGAGCTGTCTTGTGTGTCCTTAGCACTTGAATTAGTGCTTCCTCTTCCTGTGGCTCTAAAGTAGAGCTTATAATTACAGGAAAGGTATCACCTTCTCCTAGAAATGCATATTTCAAGGATGGTGGTAATGGTTTGAGTTCGGGTTTTGGAGGTTTCTCCTCTTCTTGAGGGATTTTCAGAGGTTCTAATATCTTCTCTGACTCCTCCAAATCAGGCTGAACATCTTTAAAGATGTCCTCTAGCTCTGATTCCAAACTCTCAGCCATATTGACCTCTCTTACCAGAGAATCAATAATATCAACACTCATGCAGTCATTTTGGGTGTCTGGATGTTGCATTGCTTTGACAACATTCAACTTGAATTCCTCCTCATTGACTCTCAAGGTTACTTCCCCTTTTTGGACATCAATGGGTTCGGCCAGTTGCTAGGAAAGGTCTTCCCAGAATGAGAGTTGCACTCTTGTGCTCCTCCATTTCCAGCACCACAAAGTCAGTAGGAAAGGCGAATGGCCCAACCTTGACAATCATGTCTTCAATCACGCCTGATGGGTACTTAATGGAGCCATCAGCAAGTTGAAGACATATCCTGGTTGGTTTAATTTCTTCAGTTAAACCAAGCTTTCTGATAGTAGATGCAGGTATTAGATTGATACTTGCCCCAAGATCGCATAAAGCTTGCTTGGTACAATTACCTCTAATGTGCATGGTATCATAAAGCTCCCAGGATCTTTAAGCTTCTCAGGTAAGCTTTTCAGAATGACTGCACTGCATTCTTCAGTGAGGTAGACTTTTTCAGTTTCCCTCCAATCCTTCTTATGACTTAAGATTTCTTTCATGAACTTAGCATAAGAGGGTATTTGCTCAAGTGCTTCTGCAAACGGAATCTTTATTTCAAGAGTCCTGAGATAGTCTGCAAAGCGAGCAAATTGCTTATCCTGTTTCGCTTGGCGGAGTTTTTGAGGATAAGGCATTTTGGCTTTGTATTCCTCAACCTTAGTTGCTGCAGGTTTATTACCTACAGAAGTGGGTTGGGAAGCCTTTTTAGAAGGATTGTTATCAGCACTTGTATGTGACTGATCACCCATTGGCGTTTGAATACCAGGGGTGGAAGCTGGGGTGGCGTTAAACGCCACTTCCTTGCTTGTTACTGGCGTTTGAACGCCAGAACCATGTTCCTTTTGGGCGTTCAACGCCAGATCCATGCTTGTTTCTGGCGTTGAACGCCAGGAATTAGCATGGTCTGGGCGTTCAACGCCAGCTCTGTTCCTCTCTGGGCTCTGATTGTCCTCAGAGGGATTTTGAGTATCCTCTTGTTCATTTCTTGGTTTCCTGCTGCCTTGAAGTGAGGTATTTAATGTTTTCCCACTTCTTAATTGAACTGCTTGGCATTCTTCTGCTATTTGTTTTGACAGTTGTTTTTCTGTCTGCTTTAATTGTACTTCCATGTTCCTGTTAGCCATTCTTGTTTCCTGTAATATTTCCTTGAATTCGGCTAATTGCTGAGTTAGAAAATCTAATTGCTGATTGAATTCATTAGCTTGATCCACTGGACTGAGTTCTGCAGTTACTGTTTTAGCTTCTTCTTTCATAGAGGATTCACTGCTTAAGTACAGATGCTGATTTCTGGCAACTGTATCAATAAGCTCTTGAGCTTCTTCAATTGTTTTTCTCATATGTATAGATCCACCAGCTGAGTGGTCTAGAGAAATCTGAGCTTTTTCTGTAAGCCCATAGTAGAAGATGTCTAATTGCACCCATTCTGAAAACATTTCAGAGGGGCATTTTCTTAGCATCTCTCTGTATCTCTCCCAGGCATCATAAAGGGATTCATTATCTCCTTGTTTGAAGCCTTGAATGTTTAGCCTTAGCTGTGTCATCCGTTTGGGAGGGAAATAGTGATTCAGGAATTTTTCTGACAGCTGTTTCCATGTTTTTATGCTGTTCTTAGGCTGGTTATTTAACCACCTCTTAGCTTGATCTTTTACAGCAAATGGAAACAGTAATAGTCTGTAGACATCCTGATCTACTTCCTTATCATGTACTATATCAGCAATTTGCAGAAATTCTGCCAGAAACTCTGTAGGTTCTTCATGTGGAAGACCGGAATACTGGCAGTTTTGCTGCACCATGATAATGAGCTGAGGATTCAGCTCAAAGCTACTAACTCCAATGGAGGGTATACAAATACTACTCCCATATGAAGCAGTAGTGGGGTTAGCATATGACCCCAGAGTTCTCTTGGACTGTTCATTCCCACTTGCTTCCATATTGAATACAAGTTGAGAATTTATAGTTATGGAATAAATAAAAGTGGAATATATAAAAATATTTTTTTTTGAAAATATTTTGTGAAAATATATATATATATATATTTTTTTTATTTTTATTTTTATTTTTTATTTTTTTTTTATTTTTTATTTTTTGCAAAATAAAAACGAAATAAATAAAAGAAAGTGGAAATATTTTTGAAATTGAAAATTGAATTTTTTTAATATAAAATTTTCGAAAAAAATTAGTTCAAAGTTAGTTAGAAAATAAAATTTTTGAATTTTGAATTTTATGATGAAAGAGAAAAGCACACAAAAGACACAAGACTTAAAATTTTTAGATCTAGTGCTCCTTATTTTCGAAAATTTTTGGAGGGAAAACACCAAGGAACACCAAACTTAAAAATTTTAAGATCAAGACACAAGAAAAACTCAAGAACACTTTGAAGATTCACAAGAACACCAAGAACAAAAGAAAGAACACCAAACTTAAAATTTTTAGAAAACTTTAATAAAATTTTCGAAAATTGTAAAAAGATTAACAAGAAAACACCAAACTTAAAGTTTGGTACAAGATTAAATCAAGAAAAATTATTTTTGAAAAAAAAGATTTTAAAAAGAAGGTGCCCAATTGCCAAGAACATAAGCCAACGCTATAACCAACTGATTTAAAAATGTAATGTATTTTAAAGATGTATTGTTTTTATGGATAAAACAAATTTTTGAAAACTAATGTTTTGAAAAAGCACAAGAAAAACAAGAAAAGACACAAAACAAGAAAAATTAAAGATCAAACAAGAAAAATAAACAAGAACAACTTGAAGATCAATGAAGAACAAAGAACACAAGTCGAAAATTTTAAAGAAAAATATGAGATATGCAATTGACACCAAACTTAGAACAAGACACTAAACTCACGAAAAACTAACAGTTAATAAGGAAAAAGTAATGTTTTCGAAAAATATTTTTGAAAAGGGAATAAAAGACTCAAATTTAATGACTCTGTAACATCAATACTATATTCCTAATCTAAGAAATAAAATAAGCCTTCAATTGTCCAAACTCAATAATCCCCGGCAACGGCGCCAAAAACTTGGTGCACGAAATTGTGATTCTTGATTAGTGGCTCCTTGGCATGTGCCAAAAAGTTAAACTAACTCAACTAACTGATTACTTTCTTTTCACAATTCCGTTCAACTAACCAGCAAGTGCACTGGGTCGTCCAAGTAATACCTTACGTGAGTAAGGGTCGATCCCACGGAGATTATTGGCTTGAAGCAATCAATACTTATTTTATTTGTCTTAGTCAGGATGCCAATAAGGTTAATTGGATTTTACTTGTAAAAGGCCAAACTACAAACTTCTTAAAATTGTAAGTTAAAATAATAGGGAATAATAGAGTTACTTGTTTTATAAAGGATTGTGGAATATGTTGGAGTTTTGGAGATGCTTTGTCCTTTGACTTCAACTCTTCCTTGGAATCCTCTTCTCACACGCAGGTTCCTTCCATGGCAAGCTCTCTGTAGGGTGTCACCGTTGTCAGTGGCTACTTCCCATCCTCGCAGTGAAAACTAATGCTCACGCACTCTGTCACAGTACGGCTAATCACCGGTTGGTTCCCTCCCCTACTGGAATAGAATCCCTCTTTTGCGTCTGTCACTGACGCCCAGCAGGTTACAAGTTTGAAGCACGTCACAGTCATTCAATCCCGGAATCCTACTCAGAATACCACAGACAAGGTTTATACTTTCCGGATTCTCATGAATGCCGCCATCAATCCAACTTATACCACGAAGATTCTGTTTAAGGAGTCTAAGAGATATTCATTCAGTCTGATGTAGAACGGAGGTGGTTGTCAGGCACACGTTCATGGATTTGAGGAAGGTGATGAGTGTCACGGATCATCACCTTCTTCACAATTAAGCGCGAATAAACATCTTAGATAAGAACAAGCGTGTTTGAATGGAAAACAAAGGAATTGTATTAAATCATCGAGACGCTGCAGAGCTCCTCACCCCCAACAATGGAGTTTAGAGACTCATGCCGTCACAAAGTATGTAATTCAGATCTGAAAATGTCATGAGGTACAAGATAAGTCTGTAAAAGTTGTTTAAATAGTAAACTAGTAACCTAGGTTTACAGAAAAATGAATAAACTAAGATAATTGGTGTAGAAATCCACTTCTGGGGCCCACTTGGTGTGTGCTGGGGCTGAGACTAAAGCTTTCCACGTGTAAAGGCCTTTCTTGGCGTCAAACTCCAGGTTTTGACGTGTTTTGGGCGTTCAACTCCGGATCATGACGTTTTTCTGGCGTTTAACTCCAGACAGCAGCATGTACTTGGCGTTCAACGCCAAGTTACGTCGTCTATCCTTGCGCAAAGTATGGACTATTATATATTGTTGGAAAGCCCTGGATGTCTACTTTCCAACGCCGTTGAGAGCGCGCCAATTGGACTCCTGTAGCTCCAGAAAATCCATTTCGAGTGCAGGGAGGTCAGGATCCAACAGCATCAGCAGTCCTTTTTCAGCCTAAGTCAGATTTTTGCTCAGCTCCCTCAATTTCAGCCAGAAAATACCTGAAATCACAGAAAAATACACACACTCATAGTAAAGTCCAGAAATATGATTTTTGCCTAAAAACTAATAATATTTAACTAAAAACTAATTAAAACACACTAAAATCTACATGAAATTACCCCCAAAAAGCGTATAAAATATCCGCTCATCAAGGAGCACAAGAGTGCAACTCTCATTCTAGGAAGACCTTTCCTAGCAACTGGACAAACCCTCATTGACATCCAAAAAGGGGAATTAACCCTGAGAGTCAATGAGTGAGTTCAAGTTGAATGTTGTCAAAGCTATGCAGCATCCAGACACATCAAATCACTGCATGAGCGCTGATATTATTGACTCTTTGGTGGAGGAGGTCAATATGACTGAAAGTCTCGAATCAAAGCTAGAGGACATCTTTAAAGATGTTCAGCCTGATCTGGAGGAACTAAATGAAATAAAAGAAATCCTGAAAATTCCTCAGGAAGAAGATAAGCCTCCTAAACCCGAGCTCAAGCCACTACCACCATCCCTGAAATATGCATTTCTGGGAGAAGGTGACACTTTTCCAGTGATCATAAGCTCTGCTTTAAATCCACAGGAAGAGGAAGCACTAATTCAAGTGCTAAGGACACACAAGACAGCTCTTGGGTGGTCCATAAGTGATCTTAAGGGCATTAGCCCAGCAAGATGCATGCACAAGATCCTATTGGAGGATGATGCTAAGCTAGTGGTTCAACCACAAAGGTGGCTAAATCCAGCCATGAAGGAGGTGTTGCAGAAAGAGGTCACTAAGTTACTAAAGGCTGGGATTATTTATCCTATTTCTGATAGCCCCTGGGTGAGCCCTGTCCACGTTGTCCCTAAGAAGGGAGGCATGACAGTGGTTCATAATGAAAAGAATGAACTAGTTCCTACAAGAACAGTTACAGGGTGGCGTAAGTGTATTGACTACAGAAGGCTCAATACAGCCACCAGGAAGGATCATTTTTCTTTACCATTCATAGACCAGATGCTAGAGAGACTGGCAGGTCATGAATATTACTACTTTTTGGATGGCTATTCAGGTTACAACCAAATTGCAGTAGATCCTCAGGACCAAGAGAAAACAGCATTTACATGTACTTCTGGAGTATTTGCCTACAGAAGGATGCCTTTTGGTCTATTGATGAGCGGATAATTTGAACGTTTTTTGGCATTGATTTTAGTATGTTTTTAGTAGTTTTAGTTGAGTTCTTAGTATATTTTTATTAGTTTTTAGTTAAAATTCACTTTTCTGGACTTTACTATGAGTTTGTGTGTTTTTCTGTGATTTCAGGTATTTTCTGGCTGAAATTGAGGGATCTGAGCAAAAATCTGATCCAGAGACTCAAAAGGACTGCAGATGCTGTTGGATTCTGACCTCCCTGCACTCGAAGTGGATTTTCTGGAGCTACAGAAGCCCAATTGGCGCGCTCTCAACGGCGTTGGAAAGTAGACATCCTGGGCTTTCCAGCAATATATGATAGTCCATACTTTGCCCAAGATTTGATGGCCCAAACCGGCGTTCAAAGTCACCTCAAGAAATTCCAGCGTTAAACGCCGGAACTGGCACCAAAATGGGAGTTAAACGCCCAAACTGGCACCAAAGCTGGCGTTTAACTCCAAGAGGAGTCTCTACACGAAAATGCTTCATTTGCTCAGCCCAAGCACACACCAAGTGGGCCCGGAAGTAGATTTTTATGTCATTTACTCATCTCTGTACACCCTAGGCTACTAGTTTTCTATAAGTAGGACCTTTTACTATTGTATTTGAATCTTTGGGATCTTAGATCATCTTTAGGTCTTTGAATCTCTTGATCACTGGGAGGCTGGCCTCACGGCAATGCCTAGACCTTGTTCTTATGTATTTTCAACGGTGGAGTTTCTACACACCATAGATTAAGGTGTGGAGCTCTGCTGTACCTCGAGTATTAATGCAATTACTATTGTTCTTCTATTCAATTCCACTTGTTCTTTGTCCAAGATATCACTTGTTCTTCAACTTGATGAAGGTGATGATCCGTGACACTCATCATCATTCTCACTCATGAACAAAGTGACTGACAACCACTCTTGTTCTACAAGCAATCAAAGCTCTAGTGAATATCTCTTGGATTCCTGATAACACGATGCATGGTTGATCGCCTGACAACCAAGTGCTCGCCTGACAAACGAGCCAGCCATTCCGTGAGATCAGAGTCTTCGTGGTATAGGCGAGAACTGATGGCGGCATTCAAGAGAATCCGGAAGGTCTAACCTTGTCTGTGGTATTCTAAGTAGGATTCAATGATTGAATGACTGTGACGTGCTTCAAACTCCTAGCAGGCGGGGCGTTAGTGACAGACGCAAAAGGATCAATGGATTTTATTCCGGCCTGACCGAGAACCGACAGCTGATTAGCCATATGCTGTGACAGAGCATGGGAACATTTTCACTGAGAGGATGGGAGGTAGCCACTGACAACGGTGAAACCCTACATGAGCTTGCCATGGAAAGGAGTAAGAAGGATTGGATGAAGACTGTAGGAAAGCAGAGAGACGGAAGGGAAGGCATCTTCATTCGCTTGTCTGAAGCTCTCACCAATGATATACATAAGTACCTCTATCTTATCTTTATGCTTTATTCGTTATCACTATACCCATTTGAGTCTGCCTGACTGAGATTTACAAGGTGACCATAGCTTGCTTCATAGCAACAATCTCCGTGGGATCGACCCTTACTCGCGTAAGGTTTATTACTTGGACGACCCAGTGCACTTGCTGGTTAGTTGTGCGAAGTTGTGTTTATGCCATGGTATTGAGCACCAAGTCTTTGGAGCCATTACTAGGGATTATTTCGTGTATTAAAAAGTATTGATCACAATTTCGTGCACCAAGTTTTTGGCGCCGTTGCCGGGGATTGTTCTTTTGTATGGACAACTGACGGTTCATCTTGTTGCTTAGATTAGGTATTTTTGAGTTCTTAAAAATGAATTCTAGTGTTTCATGATGATCTGTTGAAATCTGGCTGGCTGAAAAGCCATGTCTAATCTTATTGGACCGAGGTTTCAACTGATCATCACAATAGCTTGTTGATCTCTATCAATCTTGCTATTGGAGCAATGATCTGCTAAGGCTTGGCTGGCCACTGGCCATGTCTAGTGTTTTGGACCGAAGCTTTCTTTGAAAGCTTGGCTGGCTGTGAAGCCATGTCTAGTTCCTGGACCGGAGTCTTAGACTAGCATTGCAATGATTCCTGGAAATTCAATTTGAGAATTCTGAAACCTTTATTTTTCTTTTCATAATTTTCGAAAAAAAAAAGCACAAAAAAATTTCACAAAATCATAAAAACCAAAAATATTTGATGTTTCTTGCTTGAGTCTAGTGTCTCATCTTAAGTTTGGTGTCAATTGCATACATTCATTCATGTGTCTTAAGGATCTTCAAGTAATTCTTGATGATTTCTTACTCTGATCTTTGAATTCTTTTGACTTGAGTGTTTATGTGTCTCATATAGTGTCAGTAGTATACAAACTGCTAAGTTTGGTGTCTTGCATGCATTGTTATTTGATTCTTGTTGCATTTTGATTATTAAAAATCCAAAAATTTTTTTTTTAATTTGTGTCTTTTCAAGTCAATAATACAAAGAATTGAAGATTCAGAACATACTGCAGAGGAATTATACAGAAAAAGCTGGGCATTCAAAAATGCCCAGTGAAGAAGGCAAACTGGCATTTAAACGCCAGCCAGGGTACCTGGTTGGGCGTTTAACGCCCAAAAGGGTAGAGTTTTGGGCGTTAAACGCCAGAATGTGCACCATTCTGGGCGTTTAACGCCAGGATGGCACAAGGGGGAAGATTTTGTTTTTCAAATCAATTTTTTTTCAAGTTTTCAAAGTTTTTCAAAATCAAATCTTTTTCAAATCATATCTTTTCAATCAACTGTTTTCAAAATCAATTTCTTTCTTTTTTTAAATATACTTGCTAACAATTAATGATTTGATTGAACATTTCAAGTTTGTTGCCTTTTCTGTTGAGAAAGGTTTAATGTTTGAATCATATCTTTTCTTGTTAGGCAAGTCATTAATTTTAAAATCATATCTTTTAAAATTGTTTTCAAATCAAATCTTCTTAAAATGTTTTTCAAATCATATTTTCTCAATCACATTTTTTAAAAACCAATCATATCTTCTTAACCACATCTTTTTCAAATTAGTTTTCAATCAAATCTTTTTAACTTCTAATTTCAAAATCTTTTTCAAAAATCACTTGATTTCTTTTCCACTTTGAATTTTCGAAAATTATCAATCAATTTTTCAAAATGTTTTTGACATCTTTTTAATTAATTTTCGAAAATTCTCTTCCCTTCCTCCCACATCCTTCTATTTATGGAGTACTACTCCTTCTTAATGCACAATTCGAACTCTGTCTAATCAAGTTCGAATTCTTCTACCTCCTTCTTCTATTTTTCTTTTCCTCTGACACCTCAAGGAATCTCTATACTGTGACATAGAGGATTCCACATTTTCTTGTTCTCTTCTCTTTCATATGAGCAGGAGCAGAGACAAAGGCATTCTTGTTGAAGCTGACCCTGAACCTGAAAGGACCTTAAAGCGAAAGCTAAGAGAAGCTAAGGCACAACTCTCTGTAGAGGACCTAACCGAATTCTTCAAAGAAGAAGAACCCATGGCAGCCGAAAACAACAACAATGGCAACAATGCAAGGAAGGTGCTGGGTGACTTTACTGCACCTACTCCCAATTTCTATGGGAGAAGCATCTCTATCCCTGCCATTGGAGCAAACAACTTTGAGCTTAAGCCTCAATTAGTTTCTCTAATGCAACAGAATTGCAAGTTCCATGGACTTCCAATGGAAGATCCTCATCAGTTTTTAGCTGAGTTCTTGCAAATCTGTGACACAGTCAAGACTAATGGGGTTGACCCTGAGGTCTACAGACTGATGCTATTCCCTTTTGCTGTAAGAGACAGAGCTAGAATATGGTTGGACTCACAACCTAAAGATAGCCTGGACTCTTGGGAAAAGCTAGTCAATGCCTTCTTGGCAAAGTTCTTTCCACCTCAAAAATGGAGTAAGCTTAGAGTGGAAGTCCAAACCTTCAGACAGAAGGATGGAGAATCCCTCTATGAAGCTTGGGAAAGATACAAACAATTAATCAGAAAATGTCCCTCAGACATGCTTTCTGAATGGAGCATCATAGGTATTTTCTATGATGGTCTCTCTGAACTATCCAAGATGTCTTTGGATAGCTCTGCTGGAGGATCTCTTCATCTGAAGAAGACGCCTACAGAAGCTCAAGAACTCATTGAAATGGTTGCAAATAACCAATTCATGTACACTTCTGAAAGGAATCCTGTGAATAATGGGACAAGTCAGAAGAAAGGAGTTCTTGAGATTGATGCTCTGAATGCCATACTGGCTCAGAATAAGATATTGACTCAACAAGTCAATTTGATTTCTCAAAGTCTGTCTGGAATGCAAAATGCACCTGGCAGTACTAAGGATACTTCATCAGAGGAAGAAGCTTATGATCCTGAGAACCCTTCAATGGAAGAGGTGAATTACCTAGGAGAACCCTATGGAAACACCTATAATTCTTCATGGATAAATCACCCAAATTTCTCATGGAAGAATCAAGAGAGACCTCAACAAGGTTTCAACAACAACAATGGTGGAAGAAACAGGTTTAGCAATAGCAAACCTTTTCCATCATCTTCTCAGCAACAGACAGAGAATTCTAAGCAGAACCCCTCTGACTTAGCAACCATGGTCTCTGATCTAATCAAAACCACTCAAAGTTTCATGACTGAAACAAGGTCTTCCATTAGGAATTTGGAAGCACAAGTGGGACAGCTGAGCAAGAAAGTTACTGAACTCCCTCCTAGTACTCTCCCAAGTAATACAGAAAAAAATCCAAAAGGAGAGTGCAAAGCCATAACCATGGCCGAATCTGGAGAGGAAAGAGAGGAAGAGGACGCCACTGAGGAAGACCTCAATGGGCGTGCACCAACCTCCTCTGAGTTCCCCAATGAGGAACCATGGGAATCTGAGGCTCAAAATGAGACCATAGAGATTCCATTGGACTTACTTCTGCCCTTCATGAGCTCTGATGAGTATTCTTCCTCTGAAGAGGATGAGTATGTCACTGAAGAGCAAGTTGCTAAATACCTTGGAGCAATCATGAAGCTAAATGACAAGTTATTTGGAAATGAGACTTGGGAGGATGAACCTCCTTTGCTCACCAAAGAACTGGATGACTTGTCTAGGCAGAAATTACCTCAAAAGAGACAAGATCCTGGGAAGTTTTCAATACCTTGTACCATAGGCACCATGACCTTCAAGAAGGCTCTGTGTGACTTAGGGTCAAGTGTGAATCTCATGCCTCTCTCTGTAATGGAGAAGCTAGGGATCTTTGAGGTACAAGCTGTAAGAATCTCACTAGAGATGGCAGACAACTCAAGAAAACAAGCTCATGGACTTGTAGAGAATGTTTTGGTAAAAGTTGAAGACCATTACATCCCTACTGATTTCATAGTCCTAGAGACTGGGAGGTGCATGGATGAATCCATCATCCTTGGTAGACCCTTCCTAGCCACAGCAAAGGCTGTGATTGATGTTGATGGAGGTGAACTGATCATTAAAGTGAATGAAAAATCCTTGGTGTTTAAGGCTCAAGGATATCCCTCTGTCACCATGGAGAAGAAGCATGAAGAGCTTCTCTCAAATCAGAGACAAACAGAGCCCCCACAGTCAAACTCTAAGTTTGGTGTTGGGAGGCCACAACCAAACTCTAAGTTTGGTGTTGAACCCCCACATTCAAACTCTAAGTTTGGTGTTGGGAGGTTCCAACATTGCTCTGAGTATCTGTGAGGCTCCATAAGAGCCCTCTGTCAAGCTACTGACATTAAAGAAGCGCTTGTTGGGAGGCAACCCAATGATTATATTTTATATATTTCTCTTTGTTATTTTATGTTTTTTATAGGTTGATGATCATAAGAAGTCACAAAATCCATTGAAAAAGCAAAAACAGAATGAAAAACTGGAAGAAAAACAGCACACCCTGGAGGAAGAATTCACTGGCGTTTAAACGCCAGTGAGGCTAGCAGTTGGGCGTTTAACGCCCAGTCTGGCACCATTCTGGGCGTTTAACGCCAGAAAGGGGCACCAGACTGGCGTTAAACGCCAGAAAAGGGCAAGAACCTGGCGTTAAACGCCAGGAATGGGCACCAGCCCGGCGTTTAACGCCAGAAATGGCTCAAAACGTGATTTTGAGCAACATTTGGTGCAGGGATGACTTTTCCTTGACACCACAGGATCTGTGGACCCCACAGGATCCCCACCTACCCCACCACCACTCTCTCTCTTCTTCCCCCATTCACCAATCACCTCATTACCTCTTCCCCAAAACCCCTTCACCTATCAAATCCCATCCTTCTCTTCACCACTCACATCCATCCTTCATAAAACCCCACCAACCTCACCCTTCAAATTCAAACCACTTTCCCTTCCAAACCCACCCATAATGGACGAACCCCATCTCCCATCTCTCCTATAAATACCCTTCTTCACTCCTTCATTTTCACACAACCTAAACATCACTCCCCCCCTCCTTGGCCGAATACATAAGCCAACCCCCTTCTTCATCATTTCTTCTTCTTCTACTCTCTTCTTTCTTCTTTTGCTCGAGGACGAGCAAACCTTTTAAGTTTGGTGTGGTAAAAGCATTGCTTTTTGTTTTTCCATAACCATTTATGGCATCCAAGGCCGGAGAAACCTCTAGAAAGAGGAAAGGGAAGGCAAAAGCTTCTACCTCCGAGTCATGGGAGATGGATAGATTCATCTCAAGGGTGCATCAAGACCACTTCTATGAAGTTGTGGCCTTGAAGAAGGTGATCTCCGAGGTCCCCTTTTCACTCAAAAAGGGTGAATATCCGGAGATCCGCCATGAGATCCGAAGAAGAGGTTGGGAAGTGCTTACCAACCCCATTCAACAAGTCGGGATCTTGATGGTTCAAGAGTTCTATGCCAATGCATGGATCACCAAGAACCATGATCAAAGTGTGAACCCAGATCCAAAGAATTATCTTACAATGGTTCGGGGGAAATACTTGGATTTTAGTCCGGAAAATGTAAGGTTAGCATTCAACTTGCCCATGATGCAAGGAGATGAACATCCTTACACTAGAAGGGTCAACTTTGATCAAAGGTTGGACCAAGTCCTCACAGTCATATGTGAAGAGGGCGCACAATGGAAGAGAGATTCAAGAGGCAAGCCGGTTCAATTGAGAAGGCATGACCTCAAGCCCATGGCTAGAGGATGGTTGGAGTTTATCCAACGCTCAATCATTCCCACTAGCAACCGGTCCGAAGTTACTCTAGACCGGGCCATCATGATTCATAGCATCATGATTGGAGAAGAAGTGGAAGTTCATGAGGTTATAGCCCAAGAACTCTATAAAGTGGCGGACAAGTCTTCCACCTTGGCAAGGCTAGCCTTTCCTCATCTCATTTGTCACCTCTGTTATTCAGTTGGAGTTGACATAGAAGGAGACACCCCCATTGATGAGGACAAGCCCATCACCAAGAAAAGGATGGAGCAAACAAGAAACCCCTCTCATCATGAGATCCCTGAGATACCTCAAGGGATGCACTTTCCTCCACAAGACTATTGGGAGCAAATTAACACCTCCCTAGGAGAATTAAGTTCCAACATGGGACAACTAAGGGTGGAGCACCAAGAACATTCCATCCTCCTCCATGAAATTAGAGAAGATCAAAGAATCATGAGAGAGGAGCAACAAAGACAAGGAAGAGACATTGAGGAACTCAAGCACTCCATAAGACCTTCAAGAGGAAGAACAAGCCGCCATCACTAAGGTGGACCCGTTCTTTAATCTCCTTGTTCTTTAATTTTCTGTTTTTCGAAATTTAGTGCTTATGTTTATCTATGTTTGTGTCTTATGATCATTAGTATCTTAGTATCTATGCCTTAAAGTTATGAATGTCCTATGAATCCATCACCTTTCTTAAAGAATTGTTCTTAATTGAAAAAGATGAGAATTGCATGAATTTTGAATTTTATAACAGTTTAATTATTTTGATGTGGTGGCAACACTTTTGTCTTCTGAATGTATGCTTAAACAGTGCATATGTCTTTTGAATTTGTGGTTCATGAATGTTGGCTCTTGAAAGAATGATGAAAAAGGAGACATGTTACTGAGGATCTGAAAAATCATAAAAATGATTCTTGAAGCAAGAAAAAGCAGTGAATACAAAAAAAAAGAGAGAAGCAAGCGAAAAAAAAACCGAAAAAAAAGGAAAGAAAAAGAAAGAAATAAAGTTGTGATCCAAGGCAAAAAGAGTGTGCTTAAGAACCCTGGACACCTCTAATTGGGGACTTTAGCAAAGCTGAGTCACAATCTAAAAAGGTTCACCCAATTATGTGTCTGTGGCATATATGTATCCGGTGGTAATACTGGAAGACAGAGTGCTTTGGGCCACGGCCAAGACTCAATAAGTAGATGTGTTCAAGAATCATCATACTTAACTAGGAGAATCAATAACACTATCTGGATTCTGAGTTCCTAAAGAAGCCAATCATTCTGAATTCCAAAGGATAGAGTGAGATGCCAAAACTATTCAGAGGCAAAAAGCTAAAAGCCCCGCTCATCTAATTAATACTGATCTTCATAGATGTTTTTGGAGTTCATTGCATATTCTCTTCTTTTTATCTTATTTGATCTTCAGTTGCTTGGGGACAAGCAACAATTTAAGTTTGGTGTTGTGATGAGCGGATAATTTGTACGCTTTTTGGCATTGATTTTAGTATATTTTTAGTAGTTTTAGTTGAGTTCTTAGTATATTTTTATTAGTTTTTAGTTAAAATTCACTTTTCTGGACTTTACTATGAGTTTGTGTGTTTTTCTGTAATTTTAGGTATTTTCTGGCTGAAATTGAGGGATCTGAGCAAAAATCTGATCCAGAGACTCAAAAGGACTGCAGATGCTGTTGGATTCTGACCTCCCTGCACTCAAAGTGGATTTTCTGGAGCTACAGAAGCCCAATTGGCGCGCTCTCAACGGCGTTGGAAAGTAGACATCCTGGGCTTTCCAGCAATATATAATAGTCCATACTTTGCCCAAGATTTGATGGCCCAAACCGGCGTTCAAAGTCACCTCAAGAAATTCCAGCGTTAAACGCCGGAACTGGCACCAAAATGGGAGTTAAACGCCCAAACTGGCACCAAAGCTGGCGTTTAACTCCAAGAGGAGTCTCTACACGAAAATGCTTCATTTGCTCAGCCCAAGCACACACCAAGTGGGTCCGGAAGTGGATTTTTATGTCATTTACTCATCTCTGTACACCCTAGGCTACTAGTTTTCTATAAGTAGGACCTTTTACTATTGTATTTGAATCTTTGGGATCTTAGATCATCTTTAGGTCTTTGAATCTCTTGATCACTGGGAGGCTGGCCTCACGGCCATGCCTAGACCTTGTTCTTATGTATTTTCAACGGTGGAGTTTCTACACACCATAGATTAAGGTGTGGAGCTCTGCTGTACCTCGAGTATTAATGCAATTACTATTGTTCTTCTATTCAATTCCGCTTGTTCTTTGTCCAAGATATCACTTGTTCTTCAACTTGATGAAGGTGATGATCTGTGACACTCATCATCATTCTCACTCATGAACAAAGTGACTGACTACCTCTCTTGTTCTACAAGCAATCAAAGCTCTAGTGAATATCTCTTGGATTCCTGATAACACGATGCATGGTTGATCGCCTGACAACCGAGTGCTTGCCTGACAAACGAGCCAGCCATTCCGTGAGATCAGAGTCTTCGTGGTATAGGCGAGAACTGATGGCAGCATTCAAGAGAATCCGGAAGGTCTAACCTTGTCTGTGGTATTCTGAGTAGGATTCAATGATTGAATGACTGTGACGTGCTTCAAACTCCTAGCAGGCGGGGCGTTAGTGACAGACGCAAAAGGATCAATGGATTTTATTCCGGCCTGACCGAGAACCGACAGCTGATTAGCCATATGCTGTGACAGAGCATGGGAACATTTTCACTGAGAGGATGGGAGGTAGCCACTGACAACGGTGAAACCCTACATGAGCTTGCCATGGAAAGGAGTAAGAAAGATTGGATGAAGACTGTAGGAAAGCAGAGAGACAGAAGGGAAGGCATCTTCATTCGCTTGTCTGAAGCTCTCACCAATGATATACATAAGTACCTCTATCTTTATCTTTATGCTTTATTCGTTTATCACTATACCCATTTGAGTCTGCCTGACTGAGATTTACAAGGTGACCATAGCTTGCTTCATAGCAACAATCTCCGTGGGATCGACCCTTACTCGCGTAAGGTTTATTACTTGGACGACCCAGTGCACTTGCTGGTTAGTTGTGCGAAGTTGTGTTTATGCCATGGTATTGAGCACCAAGTCTTTGGAGCCATTACTAGGGATTATTTCGTGTATTAAAAAGTATTGATCATCTATGCAATGCACCTGCAACCTTTCAGAGGTGCATGCTCTCTATCTTCTCAGATATGGTAGAGAAATTTCTGGAAGTCTTCATGGATGACTTTTAAGTATTTGGAGACTCATTCAGCTCCTGCCTTAACCATCTAGCACTTGTTCTGAAAAGATGCCAAGAGACCAACCTAGTTTTAAACTGGGAAAAATGTCACTTTATGGTGACTGAAGGGATTGTCCTTGGGCATAAAATTTCAAACAAGGAAATAGAGGTGGATCAAGCTAAAGTTGAAGTAATTGAAAAATTACCACCACCTACCAATGTTAAGGCAATCAGAAGCTTTCTGGGGCATGCAGGATTCTACAGAAGGTTTATAAAGGATTTTTCAAAAATTGCAAAACCTCTGAGTAATCTGCTAGCTGCAGACACGCCATTTATCTTTGATAAGGAGTGTCTGCAGGCGTTTGACCTTCTGAAAGCTAAGCTGGTCACAGCACCAGTTATCTTTGCACCAGACTGGACACTGCCATTCGAACTAATGTGTGATGCCAGTGACCATGCCATTGGTGCAGTATTGGGATAAAGGCATAACAAGCTTCTGCACGTCATTTATTATGGCAGCCGTATTCTAAATGATGTACAGAAGAACTACACAACCACAGAAAAGGAGTTACTTGCATTGGTTTATGCCATTGTCAAGTTCAGATCTTATTTAGTAGGATCAAAATTGATTGTATACACTGACCATGCTGCTCTTAAATATCTACTCACAAAGCAGGATTCAAAACCCAGGCTCATAAGATGGGTGTTGCTTCTGCAAGAGTTTGATATAGAAATAAGAGACAGAAAAGGGACAGAGAATCAAGTAGCTGATCACCTGTCCCGGATAGAACCAGTAGCAGGAGCATCCCTCCCTCCTACTGAGATCTCTGAAACCTTTCTGGATGAGTAATTGTTTGCTATTCAGGAAGCTCCGTGGCTTGCAGACAGTGCAAACTATAAGACTCAAGGTTCTCCTTCTGTAACCATGGAGAGGAAGCATGAAAAGCTTCTCTCAATATAGAGTCAAACAAAACCCCCACATTCAAACTCTAAGTTTGGTGTTGGGAGGCTCCAACATTACTCTGAACATCTGTGAGGCTCCATGAGAGCCCACTATCAAGCTACTGACATTAAAGAAGCGCTTGTTCGGAGGCAATCCAATGTTATATTTATCTATTTTCCATTGTTATTTTATGTTTTCTATAGGTTGATGATCATGTGAAGTCACAAAAACAATTGAAAAAGCAAAAACAAAATGAAGAACAGAAAGAAAAATAGCACACCCTGGAGGAAAAACTTGCTGGCGTTTAAACGCCAGTAAGGGCAGCAAATGGGCGTTTAACGCCCAGTCTGGCACCATTTTCGGCGTTTAACGCCAGAAAGGGGCACCAGACTGGCGTTTAACGCCAGAAAGGGCCCCAGACTTGCGTTAAACGCCAGAAATGGGCACCAGCCCAGCGTTTAACGCCAGGATTGGCAGAAGGAGCATTTTTGCTTGCCACTTGGTGCAGGGATGAATTATCCTTGACACCTCAGGATCTGTGGACCCCACAGGATCCCCACCTACCCCACCACTCTCTCTCTTCTTCACCCATTCACCAATCACCTCAACACCTCTTCCCCAAAAACCCCTCACCTATCAAATCCCACCATTCTCTTCACCCCTTTCTCCACCCCTATATAAACCCATCTTCACCGCCTCATTTTCACACAACCTAAACACTACTTCTCCCTCTTGGCCGAACCACAAAGCCCCCTCCATCTCCTCTATTTCTTCTTCTTCTACTCTCTTCTTTCTTCTTTTGCTCGAGGACGAGCAAACCTTCTAAGTTTGGTGTGGTAAAAGCGTTGCTTTTTGTTTTTCCATAACCATTTATGGCACCTAAGGCCGGAGAAACCTCTAGAAAGAGGAAAGGGAAGGAAAAAGCCTCCTCCTCCGAGTCATGGGAGATGGAGAGATTCATCTCAAGGGTGCATCAAGACCACTTCTATGAAGTTGTGGCCAAGAAGAAGGTGATCCCCGAGGTCCCTTTTCAAACTCCAAAAAAGGTCAACTTTAATCAAAGGTTAGACCAAGTCCTCATGGATATCTGTGTGGAAGGAGCTCAATGCAAACAGGAGATCCCACTCATAGACATGAGCATGAGGAAATTCCTCATCATGAAATCCCTGAGATGCCTCAAGGGATGCACTTTCCTCCATAAAACTATTGGGAGCAAATCAACACCTCCCTAGGAGAATTGAGTTCCAACATGGGACAACTAAGGGTGAAGCACCAAGAACATTCCATCCTCCTCCATGAAATTAAAGAAGATCAAAGAATCATGAGAGAGGAGCAACAAAGGCAAGGAAGAGACATTGAGGAGCTCAAGCACTCCATAAGATCTTCAAGAGGAAGAACAAGCCGCCATCACTAAGGTGGACCCGTTCTTTAATCTCCTTGTTCTTTATTTTCTATTTTTTGAAATTTTATGCTTATGTTTATCTATGTTTGTGTCTTATTACATGATCATTAGTATCTTAGTGTCTATGCCTTAAAGCTGTGAATGTCCTATGAATCCATCACCTTTCTTAAATGAAAAATGTTTTTATTACAAAAGAACAAGAAGAACAGAATTTCAAATTTATCTCTGAAACTAGTTGAATTAGTTTGATGTGGTGACAATACTTTTTGTTTTTTGAATGAATGCTTGAACAGTGCATATGTTTTTTGAATTTGTTGATTAAAGAATGTTAAACTTGTTGGCTCTTGAAAGAATGATGGAAAAGGAGAAATGTTATTGAGGATCTGAAAAATCATCAAATTGATTCTTGAAGCAAGAAAAAGCAGTGAATTCAAAATATATATATATATAATAAAAATAAAAAAATAAAAAAATAAATATAAAAAGTGATCCAAGGCAAAAAGAGTGTGCCTAAGAACCCTGGACACCTCTAATTGGGGACTCTAGCAAAGCTGAGTCACAATCTAAAAAGTTCACCCAGTTATGTGTCTGTGGCATGTATGTATCTGGTGGTAATACTGGAAGACAGAGTGCTTTGGGCCACAGCCAAGACTCATAAAGTAGCTATGTTCAAGAATCATCATACTTAACTAGGAGAATCAATAACACTATCTGAATTCTGAGTTCCTATAGATGCCAATCATTCTAAACTTCAAAGGATAAAGTGAGATGCCAAAACTGTTCAGAGGCAAAAAGCTACTACTCCCGCTCATCTAATTGGAGCTAAGCTTCATTGATATTTTGGAGTCTATAGTATGTTCTCTTCTTTTTATCCTATTTGATTTTCAGTTGCTTGGGGACAAGCAACAATTAAGTTTGGTGTTGTGATGAGCGGATAATTTATACGCTTTTTGGCACTGTTTTTAGTATGTTTTTAGTACATTTTAGTTAGTTTTTAGTATATTTTTATTAGTTTTTATTTAAAATTCACTTTTCTGGGCTTTATTATGAGTTTGTGTGTTTTTCTGTGATTTCAGGTAATTTCTGGCTGAAATTGAGGGACCTGAGCAAAAATCTGATTCAGAGGCTGAAAAAGGACTGCATATGCTGTTGGATTCTGACCTCTCTGCACTCGAAGTGGATTTTTTGGAGCTACAGAAGCCCAATTGGCACGCTCTTAATTGCGTTGGAAAGTAGACATCCTGGGCTCCAACAATGTATAATAGTCCATACTTTGCCCGAGATTTGATTGCCCAAACCGGCGTTGCAAATCAGCTTCAGAATTTCCGGCGTTTAATGCCGGAACTGGCACAAAAATTGGAGTTAAACGCCCAAACTGGCACAAAAGCTGGCATTTAACTCCAGGAAAAATCTCTACACATGAAAGCTTCAATGCTCAGCCCAAGCACACACCAAGTGGACCCCAGAAGTGGATTTTTACGTCATTTACTCATTTTTGTATATCCTAGGTTGCTAGTTCACTATTAATAGGACCTTTTGACATTGTATCTTCACCTCATGACACATTACACGTTTCTCATTATATTGTCTACGGCATGAGTCTCTAAACCCCATGGTTGGGGGTGAGGAGCTCTGCTGTGTCTTGATGGATTAATGCAATTACAACTGTTTTTCATTCAATCACGCTTGCTTCTATTCTAAGATATCACTTGTTCCTCAACTTGATGAATGTGATGATCCGTGACACTCATCATCATTCTCACTTATGAACGTGTGCCTGACAACCACCTCCGTTTTACCTTAGATTGAGTGAATATCTCTTGGGTTCCTTAATCAGAATCTTCGTGGTATAAGCTAGAATTGATGGCGGCATTCAAGAGAATCCGGAAGGTCTAAACCTTGTCTGTGGTAGTCTGAGTAGGATTCAAGGATTGAATGACTGTGACGAGCTTCAAACTCCTGAGGGCTGGACGTTAGTGACAGACGCAAAAGAATCACTGGATTCTATTCCAACCCGATTGAGAACCGACAGATGATTAGCCGTGCTGTGACAGAGCGCATTGAACATTTCCACTGAGAGGATGGGAGGTAGCCATTGACAACGGTGAAAGCCTACATACAGCTTGCCATGGAAAGAGCCTTGCGTGCATGAAGAAGAAGACAGTAGAAAAGCAGAGATTCAGAAGATAGAGCATCTCCAAAACCTCAACCTGTTCTCCATTACTGCAAAACAAGTACTTATTTCATGTTCTTTTACTTTTCACAATTAAACCTGATAATTATTGATATCCTGACTAAGAGTTACAAGATAACCATAGCTTGCTTCAAGCCGACAATCTCCGTGGGATCGACCCTTACTCACGTAAGGTATTACTTGGACGACCCAGTGCACTTGCTGGTTAGTTGTGCGGGATTGCAAAAGTGTGATTGCAATTTCGTGCACCACACACCCAGATAATCTCTTTGGACCGGGGGACACACCAATCTGACCTCTTGGGGTATATCTCTATTTGCATTACTTTTGGAAAGGGAGTGGGTCAAAGACATTAAGCATTGACTACATTGTGGTTGACGTCACCTCAGCATATAATTATCTAATAGGTCGGACAACCTTGAATCGACTTGCAACAGTGATCTGTACACCTCATCTATGCATGAAGTTTCCCACTACAGAAGGAATTGCTATCATAAAGGGAGATCAAAAGCTAGCACACAAATATTATAATGAAAGCTTTAATTTAGAAGACAGTCAGGAAGGAAAAGAAGTCAACACTATCGAACTTGGTGGTGCTCGAACTCGAGAGAAACTACGCCCCCAACCTAAAGGAAAGGTAGAACAAGTGAAAATTGGAGATCACACTGAAAAAACAACGAATATAGAGGATAACTTAGAAGGAGATCTAAAAGCACGGCTGATAGATCTCCTCTAAAGGAATTTCAACCTTTTGCTTGGAAAGCCTCCCATATGCCTGGTATAGATCCCGACTTAATGTCTCATTGTCTTGCTGTGTACCTGGGTTCCAAACTTATTCAACAAAAGCATCAGAAACTCGGGCCCGAAAGAACACAGGTACTGGAGGAACAAGTGCAAGCTCTATTAGAAGCAGGATTCATAAGAGAGGCGAAATATCTATAATGGTTGGCTAATGTGGTGCTAGTAAAAATGCAGAATAGAAAGTAGAGGATGTGTGTAGACTACACCGACCTCAACAAAGCTCGTCCTAAGGATCCCTACCCTCTTTCAAGTACCAACGCTCTAGTTGACATAGCCTCAGGTTATCGGTAGCTGTCATTCATGGACGCTTACTCAGGATATAATCAAACCCCGATGTACAAATTGGACCAAGAAAACACCTTATTCATAACTCCTAAGGCAAATTATTGTAACGTAGTAATGCCTTTCGGGTTAAAGAATGCCAGAGCCATATGCTAGCGACTAATGAAAAAGGTATTTTTCCCTCACCTAGGGAATCTCATGGAGGTATATGTGGACGACATGCTTGTTAAATCCAAGGTCGATTTAACACTCTTATCTGACCTTTTCGAGGTGTGTTCTACAATAAGAAATCATGAGATGAGGCAAAATCCCTCAAAATGTACCTTCACAATAGAGGCAAAAAAATTCTTAGGCTTCATGTTAACTCAAAAAGGCATAGAAGTAAACCCAGACAAATGCTCGGCCATATTAGAGATGAAGAGCCCGACTTGTCTCAAGAAAGTCCAACAGTTAAATGGAAGGCTGGCGGCACTATCCAGGTTCTTGTTAGGGTCAGCGTTAAAGTCCCTATCTCTATATTCAATCCTTAGAAAGGAGAAACAATTTGAATGGCCCTAGTAGTGTGAACAAGCCTTTCAAGGCTATAAAGTATTTCTAGGTCAACCACCCATACTTACCTAACCTTTCCCGGGAGAAGAGCTCGTATTCTACCAGACACTGGCAAGCCAGCTATAGCTTCAGCCTTGATCCAAGAAGATGAAAATGGGCAGCATCTCATCTACTTTGTCAGCAAAGCTTTACAAGGAACAGAGTTGAACTATCAAAAGATAGAAAAAGTTGTATATGCCCTTATTCTCACTTCTCGAAGGCTCCGACTTTATTTCTAGGCTCACATTATTAAGATCCATACCAATCAACCAATGAAACACATTCTATAAAAGACGGACTTAGTAGGACAGATGTTGCAATGAGTTGTAGAACTGTCCGAGTTTGACTTGAGGTATGAAGTTCGGACAACAATCAAATCTCAATATCTCGTCGACTTCGTAGCTGAATACACTGAAAGTTGGGGAAGCCCAACAACATGGAGCCTATATGTAGACAGGTCATTGGTGCACGAAATTGCAATCACACTTTTGCAATCCCGCACAACTAACCAGCAAGTGCACTGGGTCGTCCAAGTAATACCTTACGTGAGTAAGGGTCGATCCCACGGAGATTGTCGGCTTGAAGCAAGCTATGGTTATCTTGTAAATCTTAGTCAGGATATCAAAGATTATCAGGGTTGATTGTGAAAAGTAAAAGAACATGAAATAAGTACTTGTTTTGCAGTAATGGGAAACAGGTTGAGGTTTTGGAGATGCTCCATCTTCTGAATCTCTGCTTTCCTACTGTCTTCTTCTTCAAGCACGCAAGACTCCTTCCATGGCAAGCTGTATGCAAGGGTTTCACCGTTGTCAGTGGCTACCTCCCATCCTCTCAGTGGAAATGTTCAACGCACCCTGTCACGGCACGGCTATCCATCTGTCGGTTCTCAATCAGGCCGGAATAGAATCCAATGATTCTTTTGCGTTTGTCACTAACGCCCCGCCCTCAGGAGTTTGAAGCTCGTCACAGTCATTCAATCATTGAATCCTACTCAGAATACCACAGACAAGGTTTAGACCTTCCGGATTCTCTTGAATGCCGCCATCAATTCTAGCTTATACCACCAAGATTCTGATTAAGGAATCCAAGAGATATCTACTCAATCTAAAGTAGAACGGAGGTGGTTGTCAGGCACGCGTTCATAGTTGAGAATATGATGAGTGTCACGGGTCATCACATTCATCCGGGTTAAGAACAAGTGATATCTTAGAATGGAAGCAAGCATGATTGAATAAGAAACAGTAGTAATTGCATTAATCTATCAAGACACAGCAGAGCTCCTCACCCCCAACCATGGGGTTTAGAGACTCATGCTGTAAGAAATACACAAAGAAACGTGTAAAGTGTCATGAGGTCCAGATACAATGTCAAAAGATCCTATTAATAGTGAACTAGTAACCTAGGGTATACAGAAATGAGTAAATGACGTAAAAATCCACTTCTGGGTCCACTTAGTGTGTGCTTGGGCTGAGCATTGAAGCTTTCATGTGTAGAGACCTTTTCTGGAGTTAAACGCCAGCTTTCATGCCAGTTTGGGCGTTTAACTCCAATTTTCATGCCAGTTCCAGCGTTAAACGCTGGAAATTCTGAGGCTGATTTGCAACGCCGGTTTGGGCCATCAAATCTCGGGCAAAGTATGGACTATTATACATTGCTGGAAAGCCCAGGATGTCTGCTTTCCAACGCAGTTGAGAGCGCGCCAATTGGGCTTCTGTAGCTCCAGAAAATTCACTTCGAGTGCAGGGAGGTCAGATTTTTGCTCAGGACCCTCAATTTCAGCCAGAAAATACCTGAAATCACAGAAAAACACACAAACTCATAGTAAAGTCCAGAAAGGTGAATTTTAACTAAAAACTAATTAAAATATACTAAAAACTAACTAGATCATACTAAAAACATACTAAAAACAATGCCAAAAAGCGTATAAATTATCCGCTCATCACAACACCAAACTTAAATTGTTGCTTGTCCCCAAGCAACTGAAAATCAAAGTAGGATAAAAAGAAGAGAATATACTATAGACTCCAAAATATCACAGAAACTTAGCTCCAACTAGATGAGCGGGACTAGTAGCTTTTTGCTTCCGAACAGTTTTGGCATCTCACTTTCCTCTTTGAAGTTCAGAATGATTGGCATCTATAAGAACTCAGAATTCAGATAGTGTTATTGTTTCTCCTAGTGAAGCATGATGATTCTTGAATATAGCTACTTTATGAGTCTTGGCTGTGGCCCAAAGCACTCTGTCTTCCAGTATTACCACCGGATACATACATGCCACAGACACATAATTGGGTGAACCTTTTCAGATTGTGACTCAGCTTTGCTAGAGTCCCCAATTAAAGGTGTCCAGGGTTCTTAAGCACACTCTCTTTGCCTTGGTTCACAACTTTATTTCTTTCTTTTTCTTTCTTTTTCTTTTTTTTTCGAAATATTCACTGCTTTTTCTTGCTTCAAGAATCAATCTGATGATTTTTCAGATCCTCAATAACAGTTCTCCTTTTCCCTCATTCTTTCAAGAGCCAACAATTTTAGCATTCTCAAAACAACAAATTCAAAAGACCTATGCACTGTTCAAGCATTCATTTAGAAAACAAAAAGTATTGTCACCATATCAAACTAATTCAACTAGTTTCAAGGATAAATTCGAAATCCTGTACTTCTTGTTCTTTTGTGATTAAAGCATTTTTCATTTAAGAGAGGTGATGGATTCATAGGACATTCATAGCTTTAAGACATGAATTTTAAATTTTATTAATTATGAATTAAGAACAAGACTCAAAAATAGATATAAGATGAGACTAAAAATAGAAAACAAAAATTTAAATAGGCTCCTAATGATAGAGGTTTTTCACAGAGTTAGGACTCAACAACCTTGATTTTGAGAAGTGGATGCTCCCTCAAATTGAGGGGAGAACTTTTGGCGTTTCAGTTCTTGAAGTTCACGCCCCTGCTTCTCTTGTTCCTTCAGTAATTTGCAGAGCATGCAGTTCTGATTCTGCTGTTCTTCCTTAAGTTGCTCCATAGTCTCTTGCAACTTGGTGATAGATGCTTCTAGGCTGGCCCAGTAGCCAATTTCAGGAAATTCAGGGAGGAACTCCTGCGCCCTCCTTTTGATAGAGTTGTCTTGTATTTGTCCTTCCATTGACTTCTTGGTGATTGGATGTTCAATGGGTATGAATTCATCTACTCCCATCTTTACCCCAGCCTCTTTACAGAGCAAGGAGATCAAGCTTGGGTAAGCCAATTTGGCTTCAGTGGAATTCTTATTTGCAATTGTGTAGATCTCACAAGCAATCACATGATGAACTTCCACTTCTTTTCCAAGCATAATGCAATGAATCATCACTGCTCTCTTGATAGTGACCTCAGAACGGTTGCTAGTGGGCAGTATGGAACGCCCAATAAAGTCTAGCCAACCTCTTGCAATTGGTTTGAGGTCTCCCCTCTTGAGTTGGTTTGGGACACCCTTTGAATTGGTTATCCACTTAGTTCCAGGGAGGCATATGTCCTCTAGAACTTGATCCAACCCTTTATCTGCTCTCACCATTCTCCTATTAAAGGATTCAGGATCATCTTGCAGTTGAGGCAATTTGAAGATTTCTCTTATTTTGTCCAGATGGAAGTACATAACTTTCCCTCTGACCATGGTTCTGTAAGTATGGTAAGCGGTTCCAGTCATTCTATGCTTATCTGTTAGCCACAGATTTGAGTAGAATTTCTGAACCATATTCCTTCCAACCTTTATCTCAGGATTGGTTAGAACTTTCCATCCTCTGTTTCGAATTTGCTCTTGGATCCCCGGATATTCATCTTCTTTCAGATCAAATTTAACTTCCGGGATCACTGACCTCAGACCCATTATTTTGTGATAATAGTCTTCATGTTCTTTGGTTAAGAACTTCTCTTGATTCCAAAGATTCTTTGGATTATTCTCTTTCTTTCCTCTTAAATTGGTTTGTTTTCCCTTAGGAGCCATAATCTTGATGAATCTTGGCTTAGTGATCACGGAAAAGCACACCAAACTTAGAGGTTTGCTTGTCCTCAAGCAAAAGAAAGGAAAGAAGAGAGAGAGGAGAAGAGCAAATTCGAATGGTGTGGGGGAAAGAGGAGGCCGAACATGTTTATATAAAGGGGGGGAAGGAGATTTCGAAAAAATTGAAAAGAGATTTGAGAAGATATGGAGAGAATTTGAGAGAAGGGTGAGTTTTTGAACAAGATTTGGGATTGATTTGAGAGAGATTTGAAGAATGGTTTTGATTTTTGAAGATTTGAAAGTGAATGATAAAAGGTTGAAGTGTGTTTATGTGGAAATATATGAGTAAGAAAAGGAAAGTTTGAAAAAGATTTGATTGGAAAGCAAAATCTTGGTCCCCCACCTTTCTGGCGTTAAACGCCCAGAATGGCATCCATTCTGGCGTTTAATGCCCATTTGTTGCCCATTGTGGGCGTTTAACGCCCAGCCAGGTGCCCTGGCTGGCGTTAAACGCCAGAATCCCCTTTGTCACTGGGCGTTTTGCTAAATGCCCAGGATGCTGCACACCTGGCGTTAAACGCCCAGAATGGTGCCCATTCTGGCGTTTAACGCCCAATATGGCACCCTTACTGGCGTTAAACGCCCAGAATGGTGCCCATTCTGGCGTTTAACGCCCAAAATGCTCCTTACTGGCGTTTTTTCGCCAGTAAGCTCTTTTTCTCTGCTTTTTGCGCTGAATCCTTCTGTAACTCTGTGAATTCCTTCAATTTTGATAATTGCCTCTGTAGAAATAAAACATATAACCTGCTAATGACTGGGTTGCCTCCCAGCAAGCGCTTCTTTACTGTCTTTAGCTGGACCCTCACTGAGAATCACTCAAGTCTCAGTTTTGAGCATTCCTGCTCAAAATTGCTTTCAAGATAATGCTTGATTCTCTGTCCATTAACAATGAACTTTTTGTCAGAATCAATATCCTGAAACTCAACATATCCATATGGTGATACTCCTGTAATCACATACGGACCCCTCCACCGGGATTTAAGTTTTCCTGGAAACAATCTGAGCCTAGAGTTGAAGAGCAAACTTTTTGTCCTGGCTCAAAGACTCTGGATGACAACTTCTTGTCATGCCACTTCTTTGCCTTTTCCTTATAAATCTTTGCATTTTCAAAGGCATTGAGTCTGAACTCCTCTAGCTCATTTAGCTGGAGCAATCTTTTTTCACCAGCTAACTGAGCATCCATGTTTAGGAATCTGGTTGCCCAGTAGGCTTTATGTTCCAGTTCCACGGGCAGATGACAGGCCTTCCCATACACCAGTTGGTATAGAGAGGTTCCTATAGGAGTCTTGAATGCTGTTCTATATGCCCACAGAGCATCATCCAAACTCTTTGCCCAATCCTTTCTTCGGGCCATCACAGTCCGTTCTAGGATTCTTTTTAGCTCTCTGTTAGAGACTTCAGCTTGCCCATTTGTCTGTGGATGATACGGAGTTGCCACTTTGTGGCTAATTCCATATCTGACCATAGCAGAGTATAGCTGTCTATTGCAGAAATGAGTGCCCCCATCACTGATTAGTACTTTGGGAACACCAAACCTACTGAAGATGTGTTTCTGGAGGAATTTCAGCACGGTCTTGGTATCATTAGTGGGTGTAGCAATTGCTTCTACCCACTTAGATACATAGTCCACTGCTACCAGAATGTAAGTGTTTGAGTATGACGGTGGGAATGGACCCATGAAGTCAATTCCCCATACATCAAACAACTCTATCTCTAATATCCCTTGTTGAGGCATGGCATATCCGTGAGGCAAGTTACCAGCTCTTTGGCAACTGTCACAGTTACGCACAAACTCTCGGGCATCTTTATAGAGAGTAGGCCAGTAGAAGCCACATTGGAGGACTTTAGTGGCTGTTCGCTCACTTCCAAAATATCCTCCATACTGTGATCCATGGCAGTGCCATAGGATCCATTGTGCTTCTTCTCTGGGTACACATCTGTGGATCATTCCGTCTGCACATCTCTTAAAGAGATACGGCTCATCCCATAGGTAGTACTTGGCATCTGAAATTAATTTCTTTCTTTGCACTCTGCTGTACTCCTGTGGTATGAACCTCACAACTTTATAATTTGCAATATCTGCAAACCATGGAGCTTCCTGGATGGCAAAGAGTTGCTCATCTGGGAAAGTCTCAGAAATCTCAGTAGAAGGGAGGGACGCCCCAGCTACTGGTTCTATTCGGGACAGATGATCAGCTACCTGGTTCTCTGTCCCTTTTCTGTCTCTTATTTCTATATCAAACTCTTACAGAAGCAACACCCATCTTATAAGCCTGGGTTTTGAATCCTGCTTTGTGAGTAAGTATTTAAGAGCAGCATGGTCAGTGTACACAATCACTTTGGATCCCACTAGATAGGATCTAAATTTGTCAATGGCATAGACCACTGCAAGTAACTCTTTTTCTGTGGTTGTGTAATTCTTCTGTGCATCATTTAGAACACGGCTGGCATAATAAATGACGTGCAGAAGCTTGTTATGCCTCTGTCTCAACACTGCACCAATGGCATGGTCACTGGCATCACACATTAGTTCAAATGGTAATGTCCAATCTGGTGCAGAGATAACTGGTGCTGTGACCAGCTTGGCTTTCAGGGTCTCAAATGCCTGCAGACACTGTGTGTCAAACACAAATGGTGTGTCAGCAGCTAGCAGGTTGCTCAAAGGTTTTGCAATTTTCGAAAAATCCTTTATGAACCTTCTGTAGAATCCTGCATGCCCCAGAAAGCTTCTGATTGCCTTAACATTGGCAGGTGGTGGTAATTTTTCAATTACCTCTACCTTTGCCTTATCCACCTCTATTCCCCTGCTTGAAATTTTGTGCCCAAGGACAATTCCTTCAGTCACCATAAAGTGACATTTCCCCCAGTTTAAAACCAGGTTAGTCTCTTGGCACCTTTTCAGGACAAGTGCTAGGTGGTCAAGACAGGAGCTGAATGAGTCTCCATATACTGAGAAGTCATCCATGAAGACTTCCAGGAATTTCTCCACCATATCAGAGAAGATGGATAACATGCATCTCTGAAAGGTTGCAGGAGCATTACACAGACCAAAAGGCATCCTCCTGTAGGCAAACACGCCAGAAGGGCAAGTAAAGGCTGTTTTCTCTTGGTCCTGAGGATCTACTGCAATTTGGTTGTAACCTGAATAGCCATCCATAAAGCAGTAATAATCATGACCAGCTAGTCTTTCTAGCATTTGGTCTATGAATGGTAAAGGAAAATGATCCTTTCTGGTGGCTGTATTGAGCCTTCTGTAGTCAATACACATACGCCACCCTGTGACTGTTCTTGTAGGAACCAGTTCATTTTTTTCATTATGAACCACTGTCATGCCTCCTTTCTTGGGGACAACTTGGACAGGGCTCACCCAGGGGCTATCAGAAATAGGATAAATAATCCCAGCCTCTAGTAATTTAGTGACCTCTTTCTGCACCACCTCCTTCATGGCTGGATTTAGCCTCCTCTGTGGTTGGACCACTGGTTTGGCATTATCCTCCAACAGGATCTTGTGCATGCATCTAGCTGGGCTAATGCCCTTAAGATCACTTATGGACCACCCAAGAGCTGTCTTGTGTGTCCTTAGCACTTGAATCAGTGCTTCCTCTTCCTGTGGATTTAAGGCAGAGCTTATAATCACTGGAAAAGTGTCACCCTCTCCCAGGAATGCATACTTCAGGGATGGTGGTAGTGGTTTGAGTTCAGGTTTGGGAGGCTTATCCTCCTCTTGAAGAATTTTCGAAAATTCCTTTGTTTCCTCTGGTTCTTCTTGATCAGGTTGAGCATCCTTGAAGATGTCCTCAAGCTCTGATTCTAGGCTTTCAGTCATATTGATCTCTTCCACCAAAGAGTCAATAATGTCAGTGCCCATGCAGTCATTTGGTGTGTCTGGATGCTGCATAGCTTTCACAGCATTCAACTTGAACTCATCCTCATTGACTCTCAGGGTTACTTCCCCTTTTTGTACATCAATGAGAGTTCGTCCAGTTGCTAGGAAAGGTCTTCCTAGAATGAGAGTTGCACTCTTGTGCTCCTCCATTTCCAGCACCACAAAGTCAGTTGGAAAGGCGAATGGCCCAACCTTGACAATCATATCCTCTATTATGCCTGATGGATGTTTAATGGAGCCATCAGCAAGTTGGAGGCATATCCGGGTTGGTTTGACTTCTCCAGTCAACCCAAGCTTTCTGATAGTGGATGCAGGTATTAGATTGATGCTTGCTCCAAGATCACATAGGGCTGTTGGTGGACGAAATTGTGATCACTATTCTTTTCAAGTTGTTTGTCTTTGTATGAAATCATTATTATGGCACTGGTTGAATTCACAACTCCGTTCAACTAACCAGCAAGTGTACTGGGTCGTCCAAGTAATAAACCTTACGTGAGTAAGGGTCGAATCCATAGAGATTGTTGGTATGAAGCAAGCTATGGTCACCTTGTAGATCTCAGTTAGACAGATTAAAGGGTAATTGTGATTATTGGAATAGATAATAAATAAAAAGGAATAATAAAAAGGATAGAATACTTATGCAGATTCATTGGTGAGAATTTCAGATAAGTGCATGGAGATGCTGTATGGCTCACGGACGCCTGCTCTCCCACTGCTTCTACTCAATCCTTCTTACTCCTTTCCATGGCAAGCTGTGTATAGGGGTTCACCATCAACGGTGGCTACTTTCAATCCTCTCGGGAAAATGGTCCTCTGCGGCTGTCACTCGCATGGCTAATCGTCTGGAGGCATCACCCATGGCTGATGGCTACATCCCATCCTCGCAGTGAAAACTAATGCTCACGCACTCTGTCACAGTACGGCTAATCACTGGTTGGTTCCTGCGCCTACTGGAATAGAATCCCTTGATTCTTTTGCGTCTGTCACTAACGCCCAGCACTTGCAAGTCTGAAGCACGTCACAGTCATTCATTACCGGAATCCTACTCGGAATACCACAGACAAGGTTAGAATTTTCGGATTCCCAAGATCCTACTCGGAATACCACAGACAAGGTGAGACTTTCCGGATCCTCATAAATGCCGCCATCTATCTAGCTTATACCACGAAGATTCTGTTGGGGAATCTAAGAGATACACATTCAAGCTCTGTTGCATGTAGAACGGAAGTGGTTGTCAATCACGCGCATTCATAAGTGAGAATGATACTGAGGGTTATTTACTCATCACATTCATCATGTTCTTGGGTACGAATGAATATCTTGGAATAAGAATAAGAGAGATTTGAATAAAAGAAGATAGAATTGCATTAATACTTGAGGTACAGCAGAGCTCCACACCCTTAGTCTATGGTGTGCAGAAACTCCACCGTTGAAAATACATAAGAAAAAGAGGTTCAGGCATGGCCGAATGGCCAGCCCTCTCCATGATCAAGTGACCGAATGATTGAAGACTTAAAGTGGTCAAAAGATGTCTAATACAATAGATAAATGTCCTATATATACTAGACTAGCTACTAGGGTTTACATGAGTAAGTAATTGATGCATAAATCCACTTCCGGGGCCCACTTGGTGTGTGTTTGGGCTGAGCTTGATCAATCCACGAGCTGAGGCTTCTCTTGGAGTTGAACTTCGAGTTATGACATGTTTTGGGCGTTCAACTCCGGATCATGACGTTTTTCTGGCGTTTAACTTCAGACAGCAGCATGTACTTGGCGTTCAACGCCAAGTTACGTCGTCATTCTTCGAATAAAGTATGTACTATTATATATTGCTGGAAAGCCCTGGATGTCTAATTTCCAACGCCGTTGAGAGCGCGCCAATTGGAGTTCTGTAGCTCCAGAAAATCCATTTCGAGTGCAGGAAGGTCAGAATCCAACAGCATCAGCAGTCCTTTTGTCAGCCTTTTTCAGAGTTTTGCTCAAATCCCTCAATTTCAGCCAGAAATTACCTGAAATCACAGAAAAACACACAAACTCATAGTAAAGTCCAGAAATGTGAATTTAACATAAAAACTAATGAAAACATCCCTAAAAGTAGCTTAAACTTACTAAAAACTATCTAAAAACAATGCCAAAAAGCGTATAAATTATCCGCTCATCACAACACCAAACTTAAATTGTTGCTTGTCCCCAAGCAACTGAAAATCAATTAGGATAAAAGAAGAGAATATACTATAAATTCAGAAATATCAATGAATATTAATTATAATTAAATGAGCGGGACTTGTAGCTTTTTGCTTCTGAACAGTTTTGGCATCTCACTTTTTCCTTTGTAGTTTAGAGGGATTGGCGTCTCTGGAGAACTTAGAATTTGGGATAGTGTTATTGACTTTCTTAGTTAAGCATGTTGATTCTTGAACACAGCTACTTATGAGTCTTGGCCGTGGCCCTAAGCACTTTGTTTTCCAGTATTACCACCGGATACATAAATGCCACAGACACATAACTAGGTGAACCTTTTCAGATTGTGACTTAGCTTTGCTAAAGTCCCCAGTTAGTGGTGTCCAGAGCTCTTAAGCACACTCTTTTGCCTTGGATCACGACTTTAACCACTCAGTCTCAAGCTTTTCACTTGGACCTTCATGACACAAGCACATGGTTAGGGACAGCTTGATTTAGCCGCTTAGGCCTGGATTTAATTTCCTTGGGCCCTCCTATCCATTGATGCTCAAAGCCTTGGATCCTTTTTACCCTTGCCTTTTGGTTTTAAGGGCTATTGGCTTTTTCTATTGCTCCTTCTTTTTCTATATACTCTTTTTAGCCACATTTTTTTTCACTGCTTTTTCTTGCTTCAAGAATCAATTACATGATTTTTCAGATCATCAATAACATTTCTCTTTGTTCATCATTCTTTCAAGAACCAACAATTTTAACACTCATAAACAACAATATCAAAAGACATATGCACTGTTCAATCATTCATTCAGAAAACAAAAAGTATTGTCACCACATCAATATAATTAAATTAAATTCAATAATAATTTCGAAATTTATGTACTTCTTGTTCTTTTGAATTAAAACATTTTTTTTTAAGAGAGGTGAAGGACTAATGGATTTTATTCATAGCTTTAAGGCATGGTTACATACTAATGATCATGAAATAAAGACACAAAACATAGATAGACACAATATTAAAAACCGAAAAACAGAAAGAAATAAGAACAAGGAATGAATCCACCTGAGTGAAGGTGGCGCCTTCTTGAAGGTCCAATGGTGCTCTTTGAGCTCCTCTATGTCTCTTCCTTGCTTCTGTTGAATGATTCCTAGTAATTTTTTTGTGTTCCTCCCCTTAGTTGCTTCCAATATTTTTGTGGAGGATAACTTATCCCCTGAGGTATCTCAGGGATCTCTTGATTTGCAGCCACATGTTCTACCCAACTGAGCTATTCCAGTTTATATGAGTCTTTCCATCTCCCATGATTCAGAGGTGGAAGCTTTTGTCTTCCCTTTGAGGTTTCTCTGGCCTTAGGTGCCCTTAATGGTAATGGAAAAGCAAAAAAAGCTATGCTTTTACCACACCAAACTTAAAATATTGCTCGCCCTCGAGCAAGAGAAGAAAGAAGAGAAGAAGAAGAAGTGAGTGAGGGGAGATGGATTCGGCTATATGGGTGGGAGTGGGTGGGAAAGAGAAGTTGAATTGTAAAGGTAGGTGGGGTGTATGGGGAAGAGTGGATAGATGTAGGTGGTGAAGAATGTTGGGAATTGTGACATGGGGAATAGTCATCACAAAAACTAGGATTAGGAGGTAAGGTGGGAATATGTTAGGTGGGGATCCTGTGGGGTCCACAGATCCTGAGGTGTCAAGGAATTCCATCCCTGCACCAAATAGGCATGTAGAATGCCTTCATGCATCATTCTGGCGTTCAAACGCCCATTGGTGCACGTCTTGGGCGTTCAACGCCCATGTAATGCATGTTTCTGGCGTTGAACGCCAGTTTCATGCTTGTTTCTGGCGTTCAGCGCCAGTTTGTCCTCTCTGTGCATGTTCTTGGCGTTTAACGCCAGGTTGTTGCTTGTTTCTGGTGTTCAACGCCAGAATGGTGCTCTGTTCTGGCGTTGAACGCCAGCCAGATGCACCTTACTGGCGTTGAACGCCAGTCTGTGCTACCTCCAGGGTGAAAATTTTTTTCTTCTGTTTTTGACTCTATTTTTAATTTTTTTTATTTTTTCGTGACTCCTCATGATCATATACCTAATTAAACACAAAAATAACAAAGAAACAAAATAAAATAAAATTAGATAAATAAAATTGGGTTGCCTCCCAACAAGCGCTTCTTTAATGTCAATAGCTTGACAGTGGCTCTCATGGAGCCACAAGGTGATCAGGTCAATTTAAGTGTGGTCCCAACACCAAACTTAGAGTTTGGATATGGGGTTTGAACACCAAACTTAGAGTTTGGTTGTGGCCTCACAACACCAAACTTAGAGTTTGACTGTGGAGGCTCTTCTTGACTCTGAACTGAGAGAAGCTCTTCATGCTTACTCTCTTTTGTCACAGAGGGATGGCCATGTGCTTTGAACGCAAGGTAGTCCCCATTCAATTGAAGGACTAATTCTCCTCTGTTGACATCTATCACAGCTCTTGCTGTGGCTAGGAAAGGTCTTCCTAGGATGATGCATTCATCATCTTCCTTCCTAGTGTCTAGGATTATGAAATCAGTAGGGATGTAAAGGCCTTCAACCTTTACTAGCACGTCCTCTACTAATCCATAAGCTTGTCTCAGTGACTTGTCTGCCAGTTGTACTGAGAACAAGGCAGGTTGTACCTCAATGATCCCCAGCTTCTCCATTACAGAGAGTGGCATAAAGTTTATCCCTGACCCCAGATCACATAGAGCTTTTTCAAAACTCATGGTGCCTATGGTACAAGGTATTAGAAACTTGCCAGGATCTTGTTTCTTTTGAGGTAAAGTTCTCTGAATCCAAGTATCTAGTTCACTAATGAGCAAGGGAGGTTCACTTTCCCAAGTCTCATTACCAAACAGCTTGGCATTCAGCTTCATGATAGCTCCTAAGTATTGAGCAACTTGCTCTCCAGTCACATCTTCATTCTCTTCAGAGGATGAATATTCTTCAGAGCTCATGAATGGCAGAAGGAGATTTAAAGGAATCTCTATGGTCTCTAGATGAGCCTCAGATTCCTCAGGATCCTTAATAGGAAACTCCTTCTTGCTTGAGGGACGTCCCAGGAGGTCTTCCTCACTAGGATTTTCGTCCTCCTCCTCCCTTGTGCATTCGGCCATATTGACTATGTCAATGGCTTTGCACTCTCCTTTTGGATTCTCTTCTGTATTGCTTGGGAGAATACTGGGAGGAGTTTCAATGACTTTCTTACTCAGCTGGCCCACTTGTGCCTCCAAATTTCTAATGGAGGATCTTGTTTCATTCATGAAACTGAAAGTGGCCTTTGACAGATCAGAGACTATATTAGCTAAATTAGAAGTATTTTGTTCAGAATTCTCTGTCTGTTGCTGAGAAGATGATGGATATGGCTTGCTATTGCCCAGCCTGTTGCGTCCACCATTGTTAAAACCTTGTTGAGGTTTTTGTTGATCCTTCCAGGAGAAATTTGGATGATTTCTCCATGATGAGTTATAGGTGTTTCCATAAGGTTCACCTAAGTAATTAACCTCTGCCATGGCAGGGTTCTCAGGATCATAAGCTTCTTCAGAAGCTACCTCTCTAGTACTGTTGGGTGCATGTTGCAACCCATTCAGATTTTGAGAGATCATGTTGACCTGTTGAGTCAACACTTTGTTCTGTGCCAATATGGCATTCAGAGCATCAATTTCAAGAACTCCTTTCTTCTGAGGTACCCCATTATTCACGGAATTCCTCTCAGAAGTGTACATAAACTGGTTGTTTGCAACCATGTCAATGAGTTCTTGAGCCTCTTCAGGCGTTTTCTTCAGATGAATAGATCCACCTGCAGAATGGTCCAATGACATTTTCGAAAATTCAGAGAGACCATAATAGAATATATCTAATATGGTCCATTCTGAAAACATGTCAGATGGACATCTCTTGGTCAGCTGCTTGTATCTTTCCCAAGCTTCATAGAGGGATTCACCATCTTTTTGTTTGAAGGTTTGAACATCCACTCTCAGCTTGCTCAGCTTTTGAGGAGGAAAGAATTTATCCAAGAAGGCAGTGACCAGCTTATCCCATGAGTCCAGGCTATCCTTGGGTTGTGAATCCAACCATATTCTAGCTCTGTCTCTTACAGCAAAAGGGAAAAGCATGAGTCTGTAGACTTCAGGATCAACTCCATTCATCTTTACAGTCTCACAGATCTGCAAGAACTCAGTTAAAAACTGGTAAGGATCTTCAGATGGAAGTCCATAAAAATTGCAGTTTTGTTGCATTAAAGCAACTAGTTGAGGCTTAAGCTCAAAGTTATTGGCTCCAATGGCAGGAATGGAGATGCTTCTTCCATCAAACTTGGACGTTGGTTTTGTGAAGTCACCAAGCATTCTCCTTGCATTATTATTATTTTCGGCCATCTCCTTCTCTTGTTCGAAAATTTCTGAAAGGTTAATTCTGGATTGTTGTAGTTTAGCTTCTCTTAATTTTCTCTTCAGAGTCCTTTCAGGTTCTGGATCAATTTCAACACGAGTGCTTTTATCCTTGTTCCTGCTCATATGAAAGAGAAGAAAACAAGAAAAGAAAAAAGGGATCCTCTATGTCACAGTATAGAGATTCCTTTATGTTAGTAGAAAAAGAAAGAGGTAGAAGAATGAAGAAGAGGGTTTCGGATTTTGGATGAAGAGAGGGGAAGAGAAGTGTTAGTAATTAAATAATTAAATAGAAGAAAAGAAAAAGGAATTTTCGAAAATAATTTTGAAAAAGAGGTTAGTAATTTTCGAAAATTAGAAATAAAATGTAATTAAAATTAAACATGAAACAATTAATTAATTAAAAAGAATTTTTGAAAAAGAGAGAGATATTTTCAAAAATAGGAGAGGGAGAAGTAGTTAAGTGGTTTTGAAAAAGATAAGAAACAAACAAGAAGTTAGTTAGTTGATTGAAAAAGATTTGAAATCAAATTTGAAAAAGATAAGAAGATAGTAAGTTAGATAAGATATTTTGAAATCAAATTTTGAAAAATATAAAATAAAAGATAAAAAGATTTAATTCAAAAATTTTGAAATTACTTACTTCACTAACAAGAAACTACAAGATAAGATTCTAGAACTTAAAGATTGAACCTTTCTTAACAAGAAAGTAACAAACTTCAAATTTTTGAACCAATCACATTAATTATTAGTGAATTTTCGAAAATTACATATAAAGATAAGAAAAAGATTTTGAAAATAATTTGAAAAAGATTTTTGAAATTTTCGAAAAATAGAAAAAATGAAAAAGATATGATTTTTGAAAAAGATTTTGAAAAGATAAGATTTTTAAAATTGAAATTTTGACTTGACTTGTAAGAAACAACTAATTTTGAAAATTTTTGACCAAGTCAACCCAAAATTTCGAAAATTTGGAGGGAAATAAGGAAAAGATATTTTTTTTATTTTTGAATTTTTAATAATGAAAGAGAAAAACAACAAAAAATACTTTATGCATGAAATTTTTAGATGAAAACCATGAATGCATGCATGAATGCTATGAATGTCAAGATGAACACCAAGAACACTTTTAAAGATCATGATGAACATCAAGAACATAATTTTGAAAAAATTTTTGATGCAAAGAAAACATGCAAGACACCAAACTTAGAAATTTTTAATGCATGAAAAATATGAATGCAAAGATGCACTTGAAAAACAAGAAAAGACACAAAACAAGAAATCATCAAGATCAAACAAGAGGACTCATCAAGAACAACTTGAAGATCATGAAGAACACTATGAATGCATGGAATTTTCGAAAAAATGCAAGAAAATTTTTAAAGCATGCAATTGACACCAAACTTAAAAATTTACTCAAGACTCAAACAAGAAACACAAAATATTTTTTATTTTTATGATTTTCTAATTTTTTTTGGATTTTTATTAATTTTTTTTCGAAAATAATGTTAGGAAAAACGAAAAAATAAAAGAAAAATTTTTAAAAAAGATTTTTGGAAAGAAAATTACCTAATCTGAGCAACAAGATGAACCGTCAGTTGTCCATACTCGAACAATCCCCGGCAACGGCGCCAAAAACTTGGTGGACGAAATTGTGATCACTATTCTTTTCAAGTTGTTTGTCTTTGTATGAAATCATTATTATGGCACTGGTTGAATTCACAACTCCGTTCAACTAACCAGCAAGTGTACTGGGTCGTCCAAGTAATAAACCTTACGTGAGTAAGGGTCGAATCCACAGAGATTGTTGGTATGAAGCAAGCTATGGTCACCTTGTAGATCTCAGTTAGACAGATTAAAGGGTAATTGTGATTATTGGAATAGATAATAAATAAAAAGGAATAATAAAAAGGATAGAATACTTATGCAGATTCATTGGTGAGAATTTCAGATAAGTGCATGGAGATGCTGTATGGCTCACGGACGCCTGCTCTCCCACTGCTTCTACTCAATCCTTCTTACTCCTTTCCATGGCAAGCTGTGTATAGGGGTTCACCATCAACGGTGGCTACTTTCAATCCTCTCGGGAAAATGGTCCTCTGCGGCTGTCACTCGCATGGCTAATCGTCTGGAGGCATCACCCATGGCTGATGGCTACATCCCATCCTCGCAGTGAAAACTAATGCTCACGCACTCTGTCACAGTACGGCTAATCACTGGTTGGTTCCTGCGCCTACTGGAATAGAATCCCTTGATTCTTTTGCGTCTGTCACTAACGCCCAGCACTTGCAAGTCTGAAGCACGTCACAGTCATTCATTACCGGAATCCTACTCGGAATACCACAGACAAGGTTAGACTTTCCGGATTCCCAGGATCCTACTCGGAATACCACAGACAAGGTGAGACTTTCCGGATCCTCATAAATGCCGCCATCTATCTAGCTTATACCACGAAGATTCTGTTGGGGAATCTAAGAGATACACATTCAAGCTCTGTTGCATGTAGAACGGAAGTGGTTGTCAATCACGCGCATTCATAAGTGAGAATGATACTGAGGGTTATTTACTCATCACATTCATCATGTTCTTGGGTACGAATGAATATCTTGGAATAAGAATAAGAGAGATTTGAATAAAAGAAGATAGAATTGCATTAATACTTGAGGTACAGCAGAGCTCCACACCCTTAGTCTATGGTGTGCAGAAACTCCACCGTTGAAAATACATAAGAAAAAGAGGTTCAGGCATGGCCGAATGGCCAGCCCTCTCCATGATCAAGTGACCGAATGATTGAAGACTTAAAGTGGTCAAAAGATGTCTAATACAATAGATAAATGTCCTATATATACTAGACTAGCTACTAGGGTTTACATGAGTAAGTAATTGATGCATAAATCCACTTCCGGGGCCCACTTGGTGTGTGTTTGGGCTGAGCTTGATCAATCCACGAGCTGAGGCTTCTCTTGGAGTTGAACTTCGAGTTATGACATGTTTTGGGCGTTCAACTCCGGATCATGACGTTTTTCTGGCGTTTAACTTCAGACAGCAGCATGTACTTGGCGTTCAACGCCAAGTTACGTCGTCATTCTTCGAATAAAGTATGGACTATTATATATTGCTGGAAAGCCCTGTATGTCTACTTTCCAACGCCGTTGAGAGCGCGCCAATTGGAGTTCTGTAGCTCCAGAAAATCCATTTCGAGTGTAGGGAGGTCAGAATCCAACAGCATCAGCAGTCCTTTTGTCAGCCTTTTTCAGAGTTTTGCTCAAATCCCTCAATTTCAGCCAGAAATTACCTGAAATCACAGAAAAACACACAAACTCATAGTAAAGTCCAGAAATGTGAATTTAACATAAAAACTAATGAAAACATCCCTAAAAGTAGCTTAAACTTACTAAAAACTATCTAAAAACAATGCCAAAAAGCGTATAAATTATCCGCTCATCAGCTGTCTTGGTGTAAGCACCTTCTAATGTGCATGGTATCATAAAGCTTCCTGGATCTTGAAGCTTTTCTGGTAAGCTTTTCAGAATGACTGCACTGCATTCTTCAGTGAGAAATACTTTTTCAGTTTCTCTCCAATCCTTCTTATGACTTAAGATCTCTTTCATGAACTTAGCATAAGAAGGTATTTGCTCAAGTGCCTCTGCAAACGGAATCTTTATTTCAAGAGTTCTTAGATAATCTGCAAAGCGGGCAAATTGCTTATCCTGCTCCGCTTGGCGGAGTTTCTGAGGATAAGGCATCTTGGCTTTATATTCTTCAACCTTAGTTGCTGCAGGCTTATTCCTTACAGAAGTGGTTGAAGAATCCTTTTTAGAGGGATTACTGTCAGCACTCTCAGGTGTCTGATCCTCCCTTGGCGTCTGAACGCCAGGAATGGGTGAAGATTGGGCGTTTAACGCCAACTTCTCCCCCTTTTCTGGCATTTGAACGCCAGAACTGGGCAAGGAATGGGCGTTTAACGCCAGCTTTCCTTCCCTTTCTGGCGTTTGTACGCCAAAAGTATTCCTCTCTGGGCTCTTACTGTCCTCAGAGGGATTTTGGGCAGTGGCTTGGTTATCCTCTGTCAATTGTTCCTTATTTGACTTTTTGCTCTTTTGAGTGGTGTTGTTCAGTGTCTTCCCACTCCTCAGTTGAACTGCTTGACACTCTTCTGTTATCTGTTTAGATATCTGATGTTTTGCTCGATTCAACTGCAGTTCTATGTTCTTGTTAGCAACTTTAGTTTCATGGAGCATCTCTTTAAATTTTGCTAACTGTTCTGTCATCAGGAGCAATTGTTGATTAAGCTCAATCATCTGTTCTTGAGGATTAGGATCAGTGACTACTGCCATGACTTCCTCTTTTGAAGAGAACTCATTGCTAGAGTACAAATATTGGTTTCTAGCAACAGTGTCTATAAGCTCTTGAGCTTCTTCAATTATCTTCCTCATGTGTATAGATCCACCAGCTGAGTGGTCTAGAGACATCTGAGCTTTTTCTGTAAGTCCATAGTAGAAGATGTCTAACTGTACCCACTCTGAAAACATTTCAGAGGGGCATTTTCTTAGCATACCTCTATACCTCTCCCAGGCATTATAAAGGGATTCATTATCCTCTTGTTTAAAGCCTTGGATGTCCAGCCTTAGCTGTGTCATCCTCTTTGGAGGGTAAAAATGATTCAGGAATTTGTCTGATAACTGTTTCCATGTCTTTATGCTTGCTGTAGGTTGGTTATTCAACCACCTTTTAGCTTGATCTTTTACAGCAAATGAAAACAGTAATAGTCTGTAGACATCCTGATCCACCTCTTTATCATGTACTGTGTCAGCAATTTGTAAGAACTGTGCCAGAAACTCAGTAGGTTCTTCTTGTGGAAGACCGGAATACTGGCAGTTTTGCTGCACTATGATAATGAGTTGAGGATTTAGCTCAAAGCTGCTTGCTTTGATGGGAGGTGTACAGATGCTACTCCCATATGCAGCTGTAATGGGGTTAGCGTATGACCCCTGAGTCCTTCTGGACTGTTCAATTCCACTTAGGTCCATGATGGATAAAGGGAAATGATATGGATTGCAAGTAGATAAATGTATATATTTTTTTTTTGACCGAAAATAATAAAATAAAATAAATGGAAAATAAAGTCAAATTTCGAAAACTAAAAGAAAATAAGATCAAAGCAAATTGAAAACTGAATCAATTAGTCAATTAAAAAGATTTTGAAAAAGATTTGATTTTTGAAATGAGGAGAGAGAAAAACAACAAAATGACACCAAACTTAAAATTTTTAGGAAATCAGACACTAATTTTCGAAAATTTTTAAGGGAAAAACACAAAGAGGACACCAAACTTAAAATTTTTAAGGATCAAAAAGGGACTAGGGACATGCAAATTTGAAAATTAAAAGAAAAGCAAAAGCATGCAATTGACACCAAACTTAAAATATGAAACTAGACTCAACTAAAAGACTCTAAACCAACAAGAATAAAACAGTCCTAATCTAAGCAACAAGATAAGCCGTCAGTTGTCCAAACTCGAACAATCCCCGGCAACGGCGCCAAAAACTTGGTGCACGAAATTGCAATCACACTTTTGCAATCCCGCACAACTAACCAGCAAGTGCACTGGGTCGTCCAAGTAATACCTTACGTGAGTAAGGGTCGATCCCACGGAGATTGTCGGCTTGAAGCAAGCTATGGTTATCTTGTAAATCTTAGTCAGGATATCAAAGATTATCAGGGTTGATTGTGAAAAGTAAAAGAACATGAAATAAGTACTTGTTTTGCAGTAATGGGGAACAGGTTGAGGTTTTGGAGATGCTCCATCTTCTGAATCTCTGCTTTCCTACTGTCTTCTTCTTCAAGCACGCAAGACTCCTTCCATGGCAAGCTGTATGCAAGGGTTTCACCGTTGTCAGTGGCTACCTCCCATCCTCTCAGTGGAAATGTTCAACGCACCCTGTCACAGCACGGCTATCCATCTGTCGGTTCTCAATCAGGCCGGAATAGAATCCAATGATTCTTTTGCGTTTGTCACTAACGTCCCGCCCTCAGGAGTTTGAAGCTCGTCACAGTTATTCAATCATTGAATCCTACTCAGAATACCACAGACAAGGTTTAGACCTTCCGGATTCTCTTGAATGCCGCCATCAATTCTAGCTTAGACCACGAAGATTCTGATTAAGGAATCCAAGAGATATCTACTCAATCTAAAGTAGAACGGAGGTGGTTGTCAGGCACGCGTTCATAGTTGAGAATATGATGAGTGTCACGGGTCATCACATTCATCCGGGTTAAGAACAAGTGATATCTTAGAACGGAAGCAAGCATGATTGAATAAGAAACAGTAGTAATTGCATTAATCCATCAAGACACAGCAGAGCTCCTCACCCCCAACCATGGGGTTTAGAGACTCATGCTGTAAGAAATACACAAAGAAACGTGTAAAGTGTCATGAGGTCCAGATACAATGTCAAAAGATCCTATTAATAGTGAACTAGTAACCTAGGGTATACAGAAATGAGTAAATGACGTAAAAATCCACTTCTGGGTCCACTTAGTGTGTGCTTGGGCTGAGCATTGAAGCTTTCATGTGTAGAGACCTTTTCTGGAGTTAAACGCCAGCTTTCATGCCAGTTTGGGCGTTTAACTCCAATTTTCATGCCAGTTCCAGCGTTAAACGCTGGAAATTCTGAGGCTGATTTGCAACGCCAGTTTGGGCCATCAAATCTCGAGCAAAGTATGGATTATTATACATTGCTGGAAAGCCCAGGATGTCTACTTTCCAACGCCGTTGAGAGCGCGCCAATTGGGCTTCTGTAGCTCCAGAAAATCTACTTCGAGTGCAGGGAGGTCAGAATCCAACAGCATCTGCAGTCCTTTTCAGTCTCTGAATCAGATTTTTGCTCAGGACCCTCAATTTCAGCCAGAAAATACCTGAAATCATAGAAAAACACACAAACTCATAGTAAAGTCCAGAAAGGTGAATTTTAACTAAAAACTAATAAAAATATACTAAAAACTAACTAGATCATACTAAAAACATACTAAAAATAATGCCAAAAAGCGTATAAATTATCCGCTCATCAGTCATCTAATAAAGCCGACAGTGTAGTAGGCATCATCCTGGAAATTGAGCAAGAAACTCAGATAAAACTCTTGCTAAGGTTCAAGTTTCTTTCTTCTAATAACAAAGCAGAGTATGAAGCCTTGCTTTCTGGCTTGAAGCTAGATAAAAAAGTAGGGGCAGAAAGGTTGATAGTGTTTAGTGACTCTCAAGTGGTAATTTCACAAATTAATGGCACTTATCAAGCCAAAGATCCTAACATGAGGAAATACTTAGATGAAGCGCGAGAACAACTAGCATAGTTCTTGGAAGGAGAGGTCTGACATATAACTCTGGAATCAAATGCCCGAGCAGATGCCCTCTCTAAGCTAGCTAGCACCAAGCCATAGGGTAACAATAGAAGCCTCATCTAGAGACCCTCCATGCACCATCAATATCAAAAGGAGATAACAACTCGGATGTAATGAATATATCTAACCAAAATTTAGGATGGATGATCCCTATAGTCAACTATCTTAAATTTGATGTCCCCACTGAGAGCAAAAAGGAGGCTCAAAAAATCATAAGGGAGGCACAAAGTTACACGTTGGTCTATAAATGTTCTATAGAAAAGAGGGATATCGCCACCCCTCTTGAAGTGCGTCCCGACCTCCAACACAAAGGTCCTAGAGGAAGTACACAATGGCATATGTGAGAACCACCTGGGAGCCTGATCATTAGCCAAGAAGGTGATCCGGGCCAGCTTCTTCTGGCTGACCTTACAAAGAGGAGCAGCCGAGTTTGTTAAAAAGTGCTCGCCTTGCTAGAAGCATGCCAACTTCCATGTTGCACCTCCTGAAGAGCTTATTCGTGTTACTCACCCTGGCCATTTGCAAAATGGGATCTTGATCTCCTCGGACCATTTCCTCAAGCTGTAGGGCAAGTCAAATACCTCATAGTGGGGATTGACTATTTTACTAAGTGGATAGAGGTAGAACCACTAGAAACTATCACCGCCTAGAGAAGTCGGAAGTTCTTATACAAGAATATTGTCACATGGTTTGGAGTTTCCCACTCCATCACCACGGACAATGGAACCCAGTTTATTGACTCAACCTTCATAAATTATGTGGCCTATCTAAAAATAAAATACCAATTCACATCGGTGGAACATCTTCAGGCCAATGGACAAGCTAAAGCTGCAAATAAGATCATATTGGCTAGGTTGAAGCGCCGACTACAAGATGTAAAGGGAGCATGGGCAGACGAGCTCCCTCAAGTTATATGGTCATATCGGACAACCCTTTATTCCATAACAGGGGAGTCACCTTTCCGCCTCGCTTACGGAATTGAAGCTATGATTTCTATAAAAATTGCTGAGGAATAACATAGGGTTATATTCTACAATGAAAAGGCTAATACCTGGCACAAAAGGAAGATCTCAACTTCCTCCGAGAAGTCTGAGAACAAGCTCGAATCAAGGAAGAAGCACTAAAGCAAAGGATGGCTCTAAGTCATAATCAAAGGTGATCAAAAGAAGTTTTGCCACAAACGACCTCATGCTGAGCTGAAATGACATAGGAGTTCAGAAGTCGGGCGAAGGGAAGCTAGTGGTGAACTGAAAAAGACCCTACAAGATTGTCGAGTCTTAGGAAAAGGTTACTACAAGGCGTCTGGTGCACAAAACTGACTCTGCACGTTTCACACAGATAGACCGGCAAGTATACTGGGTCATCCAGGTAATACCTCAGGTGAGTGAGGGTCGATCCCACAGAGATTGTTGGTTTGAGCAAGCAATGGTTACTTTGCATATCTTAGTCAGGCGGATAGAAAATACAGTTTGTCATGAAAAATGCATAAAACAGAATAAGTAAATAAAACGTTACTAGATAGGTGTGAAATCAATGGTATGAGAGCGGTTGAGGCTTTGGAGATGCTTCTTCCTTCTGGATCAACTTTTCTCACTATCTACTCCAACTTATGATTGATTCATTCCATGGCAGGCTGTAAATGATTAACGCGGGGTCAACGGTCATTAATCTCCTCTGCTTCAGATCAAACGCCGGGTCAGCGGTCATCCAATCTAAACAGGGTGAAGCTCTAGTAGTCCATTCCCTTGGTGATCCTACTTGAAATGCCACAGACAAGGTTGGATCTTCCGGATCAGAGAATGCTACTTCTTTGGTTCTAGCCTATACCACAAAGGCCCTAATCACCCTGCACATCGACTGCACTGATGTCTCGAGAAGTACCCAACAAAGCCGTGGATTATCCGTCTAAGAGATGTATAATCAACCTTCTTGTGGTTCAATACTATCCCGTCAAGGACTCGCAAGAACTCATGTGGAATTTGGATGACAGTCAAGTTACACTCTCAATACATTAGGATGAAGAACGAAGATATATCTCAAAATAGAATCAAGAATAGATTGAAGTGAAATAGTGATATTATTAATTCATAAGAATCAGCAGAGCTCATAACTTTAACCTAGGAAGTTAGTGACTCATACTGTACAAGAAAATAATGTAATTCAAAAATATGGCATAAAGGTTGGGGAAGAAGATCCTAAACAAGGGTGATTTCCTCCTATATATACTAATCTGCTGACTAAGAATTACAGAAATAAGATAAACTAGTCTTGTAGTGTGAAAATCCATATTTTGGGCCCACTTGGTGAGTGTTTGGGCTGATCTTGAGTGAGGCCACGATCTAATTCTCCCTTTTGGGCATCCAACGCCAGCTTTGGACTCCTGAATGGGCGTTGGACGCCAGCTACTCCCTTCTGGGCATTGGACGCCAGGAATGTGGCTAGTGACTAGCGCTAAACGCCAGTTTGGGCCTTTATTTTCAAAGCAAAGTATAAACTATTATATATTTCTGAAAAGTTCTGGATGTTAGCTTTCCAAAGCCATTAAAAGCGCACCATTTGAACTTTTTTAGCTCCAGAAATTCTTTTTTGAGTGCATGGAGGTCAGAATCTAACATCATCCACAATCCTTTCTCTGTCTCTGAATCAGACTTTGCCAAAAACTCCTCAATTTCAGACAGAAAATACCTGAAATCATTATAAAATACAACAACTCAAAGTAGAATCCAAAAATATGAATTTTGCATTAAAGCCTACGAAAATATAATAAAACAGAACATAACAAAATCTATATGAAAATAATGCCAAAAAGCATACAAAATGTTCGCTCATCAGTGTCCGACCACCAAGGAAGGGAGCTCTCAAGGTCTTGGCAAGCATGCAACCTAAAGAAGTACTATAGTTAGCTAGCATAACGTATTCCCCGGTGTATTGAAAGAGTGAAACTGTCGGCTTAGAATTTCTTCTCATTTAGAGGAAATAACTTCGTTGCAAGTATAGTTCCAAACCGACAAGTAATGCTCAATCAAAATTTAATTTTGTTTATCACGAATGCAAACCAATAAAAATACCGAGAGTATTAGATCTTGGGTCGTCTCTCAAAGGAATTGCAGTGAGGTGTGCACATTATTGGTTATGGTATCCAAGGGGTGGTTTGCAAATAAGGGGATAAGAAAATAAATGACAATAATATAAATCAAACAATTAAAGAAAGCAAATACTAAAGAGAGACATTCATGGCAAGGATTGAGAATATAGGGTTTCTATTATAGTCACTAATTATCATACAATGATTAACAAGAGCTAATCCTATTTAATAATCTCCAACATTGGAAGAAGGTACAATGTGATGACTTGCATCATTTACCTTTCTTTCTTGCATAAAAAGACCATAAAAGAGCACAAATCTCATTTGATCAGTACAATTCATGCATTATTTGATGAATATTATGGTACACTACTTTGAAGATGAGTTATGCTGAATTGCAGGTGAAAAAAATATCAAAAATGGGTAGAAGACAAGCAAGAAGCTAGGCATGTGAAACTGGCATGTCACTTGAGGGCAAACGCCACAAAAATGCACTGGCGTGGCACGCCAGGAGCTAAGCGTGGCACGCCAGTACTAAATTCCATAAGGGAGATCCAAGCATGCATGTGGGCGTGGCACGCCAAGGACTGGGCGTGGCACACTAGTAATAAATTTCAGAGAGCAAAAAGGAGAAACACAAGAAGGGCGTGGCACATCAGGTTGGGCGTGGCACGCCGGATCCATTAACCACTATAGGCGTGCCACTTGAAGTCAAAGGCGTGGCACGCCAGGAGCTAGAGAGTCACTTTGGTGTGCCACTTGAAGATCCAGGCGTGGCACGCCAAGCTTGAAGAATGAACAAATATATGGGCGTGCCACTTGAGCAACATGGCGTGGCACGCTGGTAGAATGATCCAGAGAAGGGGCTAAAGGCAAGAGAAAATTGGGCGTGCCACTTGAAGTCGAAGGCGTGGCACGCCAACATCTCAACCTCACTTTGGCGTGCCACTTGAGCAACCAAGCGTGGCACGCTAGACATCACAAGTAAGATCTGAGCGTGCCACTTAGCATCGAAGGCGTGGCACGCCTGTCCCAAAAACTCACTTTGGCGTGCCACTTGAAGGTCAAGGCGTGGCACGCCACTTACTGGAACAACACAAGATTATGGGTGTAGCACGCCAACCTTCAAGCGTGGCACGCTGGTATAACTTTCCAGAAAGGGTGAAAGAGGCCAATTACATGAGGCGTGCCACTTGAGCTCGAAAGGGTGGCACGTCAATCACTATTCGTCACTTAGGCGTGCCACTTGAGCAACAAGGCGTGGCACGCCAATGCCATTCAAAGGCAAGAGAAGCATTGGGGCATGCCACTTGAGTTCGTGGCATGGCACGCCAAGCAGATGGGCCATTCACCTAACAAGGGCGTGGCACGTCAGACCCTGGGCGTGCCACGCTAGTGCAACTTTCCAGAGAACTCATTCAAGCACACAACAAGGGCGTGGCATGCCAACTTTTAGGCGTGGCACACCAGTTCAAATTTCTAAAATCAAGGAAAATGGAGAAATCAAAGGGCGTACCACTTGAGCTCGAAGGCGTGGCACACCAACACAAGAATGTCACCATGGCGTGCCACTTGAGCTCGAAGGCGTGGCATGCCAAGATTGAAAGAGGGACAAGCATGCCACTTGAGGGATTGAGTGTGGCACACCAAGCCATTTTGAAGGGCACGTGACACGCCTGAGAAGCGCCAGCCACACGCCAGCTAAGGGGTCAAGTTTATTGAGTGTTTTCTTTCCCTCTAAAATGTAATTTTCCCTTTTTCACTTTTGTAATTGTTTTATTTTACTAGGAGTAGTATATATTGCCCAAAAGAGTACTAAAGAAGGGGTTAAGCAGTTAGTTCTAGATCCACTTTTACATTCCACTTTTGAGTACTTTCTAAGTGGTGCACGAAATTGCAATCACACTTTTGCAATCCCGCACAACTAACCAGCAAGTGCACTGGGTCATCCAAGTAATACCTTACGTGAGTAAGGGTCGATCCCACGGAGATTGTCAGCTTGAAGCAAGCTATGGTTATCTTGTAACTCTTAGTCAGGATATCAATAATTCTCAGGTTTAAGTGTGAAAAGTAGAAGAACATGAAATAAATACTTGTTTTGCAGTAATGGAGAACAGGTTAAGGTTTTGGAGATGCTCTATCGTTGAAATCTCTGCTTTCCTACTGTCTTCTTCTTCAAGCACGCAAGGCTCCTTCCATGGCAAGCTGTATACAGGGTTTCACCGTTGTTAATGGCTACCTCTCATCCTCTCAGTGAAAATGTTCAACGCGCTCTGTCACAGCACGGCTAATCATCTGTCGGTTCTCAATTGGGTTGGAATAGAATCCAGTGATTCTTTTGTGTCTGTCACTAACGCCCAGCCTTCAGGAGTTTGAAGCTCGTCACAGTCATTCAATCCTTGAATCCTACTTAGAATACCACAGACAATGTTTAGACCTTCCAGATTCTCTTGAATGCCGCCATCAATTCTAGCTTATACCACGAAGATTCTGATTAAGGAATCCAAGAGATATCTACTCAATCTAAGGTAGAACGGAGGTGGTTGTCAGGCACACGTTCATAGGTGAGAATGATGATGAGTGTCACGGATCATCACATTCATCAAGTTTAGGAACAAGTGATATCTTAGAATAGAAGCAGGCGTGATTGAATGAAAAACAGTAGTAATTGCATTAATCCATCAAGACACAGCAGAGCTCCTCACCCCCAACCATGGAGTTTAGAGACTCATGCCGTAGAAGATACAATAAGAAATGTGTAATGTGTCATGAGGTAGAGATACTATATCAAAAGGTCCTATTAATAGTGAACTAGTAACCTAGGGTATACAGAATTGAGTAAATGACGTAAAAATCCACTTCCGGGGTCCACTTGGTGTGTGCTTGGGTTGAGCATTGAAGCTTTCATGTGTAGAGACTTTTTCTGGAGTTAAACGCCAGCTTTTATGCTAGTTTGGGCGTTTAACTCCAATTTTTGTGCCAGTTCCGGCGTTAAACGTCGGGAATTCTGAAGCTGATTTGCAATGCCAGTTTGGGCCATTAAATCTCGGGCAAAGTATGGACTATTATACATTGATGGAAAGCCCAAGATGTCTACATTCTAACGCAATTGAGAGCGCGCCAATTGGGCTTCTGTATCTTAAGAAAATCCATTTCGAATGCAGGGAGGTCAGAATCCAACAGCTGCTGCAGTCCTTTTCAGCCTCTGAATCAGATTTTTGCTCAGGTCCCTCAATTTCAGCCAGAAAATACCTGAAATCACAGAAAAACACACAAACTCATAGTAAATCCTAGAAAAGTGAATTTTAACTAAAAACTAATAAAAATGTAATAAAAACTAACTAAAATATACTAAAAACATACTAAAAACAATGCCAAAAAGCGTATAAATTATCCGCTCATCACTAAGCTATGAGTAGCTAACTTCCCTCTCATTGAGAGAGGGAGCTCTGTTGTACTTGATGGATTGATAATAGTGAAATTCTTCTTCTCTTCATCTTCTCTTGATTTGCTAGGAGGAATTTCGTGCTTAATGCTTTGTATTCAATCATCTTGGGAAAGAGATTGAATGCAATTGGGTTTCATGGGAACCTTGGGAAAGGAAACATGAAACCATGCTTGAAATCCCTTCTCACACTTGAGGAGAATCTGGGTTTTGGTGATGGGATACGTGACATATAATCCCCCCTCTACCTGGATCTACAAGGGTGTGGTATAATCAAGGACCAAGTATATCTCTTTTCATGAGCAATTAGACCAAGGAATTGGCTATTGATCAAGATCTGAGAGATTGAGTCACCAAGGGATTGGGGCTCAATCAATCATGATTACCAAGAGGTCAGTGAGTTGCATGATTAAAGGAGATCTAAACTAGATTTGATCCAAAGAGGCAACATCTCCCAATCTCAATGAATTCTCCATTCTCATTTACATTCAAGTCATTTATGATTCAGCAATTTACATTCTGCAATTTCCATTCCTGCACTTTAATGCTTTTCTTTATATTCTAGTCATTTACATTTATGCCATTTACAATTCTGCACTTCACACTATCATTGATCTGCTTGACTAATTCACTAATCAATTAAAATTGCTTGAGTTTACCAATCTCTGTGGATACGATCCCACTCCTCTGTGGGTTATTACTTGGCGATAATTTTGGTGCGCTTGCCAAAAGAACTCGTTCACTAAGTTTTAAAGAAAAAAAGGGGGTAGTGAATTAAGGTCATCAAGTTTTATGGCGTCGTTGCCGGGGATTGGCTTAAATTTGACAGTGATTAATTTGATTAGAGAGCTAGATTAAGCAATTTAATTTCCTTGTTATTTTAATCTCTTTTATTTAGTATTTTTTTCTTGAAGCTCTATTTTCTTCTTCTTTGATTATCCATATTCCCACGCTTTTACCTGTTTGATCAATTGCACCACTCACAGTAACAACCACTCTAACAAAGTGATTCATTCACCCACTTTCTTTCTTGCTTTTTGTCTTGATTACTTGTATGACAGGTAGGAGAAGCGAAGCTTCAACTTCCTTTGATTTCGAACCAGAGAGAACCCTCTTTATATTAAGGAGGGAAGCAAGAGGGAAGAGAGTCGTTGGTGCTGAGGAAGAGGAAGAGTATTTTGAAACAAACATAGAGGAGAACATGGAGAATCATCGTGAGGAAGAAGTTCATAACCATGCCAGGGGAGGCTCAGTCAATCATGATGGGCAAGAAAGGAGAGTCTTAGGCTCTTACATCAACCCAAATCCAGGGAATTGTAGCAGCAGCATCCTAAAGCCAACAATTCATGCCAATAATTTTGAGTTGAAGCCTCAGCTTATCACACTTGTTCAGAATAATTGCTCATATGGAGGAAGTGCCCAAGAAGATCCTAATCAACATCTCAGCACATTCTTGAGAATATGTGATATTGTAAAGTCTAACGGGGTACACCCCGACATCTACAAACTACTCTTGTTCCCTTTCTCACTCCGAGATAAGGCAGCAAAGTGGTTAGAATCATTTCCCAAGGACAGCCTGACTACATGGGAGGAGGTCGTGAACAGATTCCGTGCTAGATTTTACCTTCCACAAAGAATCAATAGGCTGAGGGCTGAAGTGCAAACTTTTAGACAACAAGATGGAGAAACACTCTATGAGGCCTGGGAGAGATTCAAAGATCTAACAAGAAGATGCCCACCGGAAATATTCAATGAGTGGGTACAACTACACATCTTTTATGAGGGACTATCCTATGAAGCAAAGAAAGCAGTAGACCATTCTTTAGGAGGCTCGCTCAACAAAAAGAAAACCATTGAAGAGGCCATAGATGTCATTGAAACTGTAGCCGAAAATGAGTACTTCTATGCCTCAGAAAGGACTCAGAAGAAGGGGATGCTAGAACTCAATTCTGTAGATGATTTGTTAGCTCAGAACAAGGAAATTGCGGCACAAATAGCAGCATTAACCAAGAGGATGGAGGCCAACCAAGCCTTAGTTATTGAAGACCAAACTCCTCAACAAGAAGGAAATGTATCAAAATCTGAAGGTGACTGGGAACAAGTTAATTATGTGCACAATTCATCCAAAACACCTTATGACCCACACTCTAAGACATACAACCCAGGTTGGAAGAACCACCCAAACTTTAGGTGGGGAAATCAACAAAACCACAACCAGGACCACAACAAGCCTTATCCATTAAATCAACAAACCCACAACCCCAACCATCAAACAGGGAACCATAGACCTTACCATAACTGACAAAACACATCATACCATAACAACCAACTGGTGGACGAAATTGTGATCCTCAAAGTTGGTCTCTTTGTATTTGTATGAAATCAAAAATACCCCAAAGAGATCATGGTGTGATGAATTGGGATCTTAATAATCCCTGGTGTGATCATAACTCCGTTCAACTTAACCAGTAAGTGTATTGGGTCATCCAAGTAATACCTTACGTGAGTAAGGGTCGATCCCACAAAGATTGTTGGTATGAAGTAAGCTATGGTCACCTTGTAAATCTCAGTTAGGCAGATTAAATGGTTATGGGTTTCAAAAATTAATAATAAATATAAAATAAAAAGGGATAGAAATACTTATGTAAATCAATAGTGGGAATTTCAGATAGGCGTGTGGAGATGCTAGAATCCTTTCGAATCTCTACTTTCTTACTACTTTCATCCAATCCTTCTTACTCCTTTCCATGGCAAGCTGTATGTAGGGCATCACCATCATCAATGGCTACTTTTAATCCTCTCGGGAAAATGGTCCTATGCGCTGTCACTGCACAGCTAATCGTCTGGAGGCATCACCCTTGTTGATGGCTACATCCCATCCTCTCAGTGAAAATGGTCCAAATACTCTGTCACAGCACGACTAATCATCGGTCGGTTCTCAATCAGGTTGGAGTAGAATCCCTTGATTCTTTTGCGTTTGTCATCACGCCCAGCCTTCAGGAGTTTGAAGCTCGTCACAGTCATTCAATACCAGAATCCTACTCGGAATACCACAGACAAGGTTAGACTTTTCGGATTCCCGGGATCCTACTCGGAATACCACAGACAAGGTTAGACTTTCTGGATCCCCATGAATGCCGCCATCTATCTAGCTTATACCACGAAGATTCTGTTGGGGAATCTAAGAGATATGCGCCCGGACTAAGGTAGAACGGAAGTGGTTGTCAGTCACGCGCGTTCATAGGTGAGAATGATGATGAGTGTCACGGATCATCACATTCATCAAAGTGTTATGCAACGTATATCTTGGAATAAGAATAAGAGAGAATTGAATAGAAAGTAATAGTAATTGTATTGAAACTTGAGGTACAGCAGAGCTCAACACCCTTAATCTATGGTGTGCAGAAACTCCACCGTTGAAAATACATAAGTGAAAGGTTCAGGCATGGCCGAATGGCCAGCCCCCTAAAACGTGATCAATGGCCCCCTAAGATGAAGAATAAAACAAAACTGAGACCAAAGATGATACGTGGTCAAAAAGACGACTAATACACTAGTAAAAAGTCTTATTTATACTAAACTAGCTACTAGGGTTTGCAGAGGTAAGTAATTGATGCATAAATTCACTTCCGGGGCCCACTGGGTGTATGCTTGGGCTGAGCTTAATCTATCCACGAGCTGAGGCTTTTATTGGAGTTGAACGCCAAGTTGTAGCGTGTTTCTGGCGTTCAACTCCGGGTTGTGACGTGTTTCTGGCGTTTGACTCCAGACAGCAGCATGTACTTGGCGTTGAGCACCATTTTACGTCGTCAATTCCCAAATAAAGTATGAACTATTATATATTTCTGAAAAGCTCTGGATGTCTACTTTCTAACGCCGTTGAGATCGTGCCATTTGGAGTTCTGTAGCTCCAGAAAATACACTTTGAGTACAGGGAGGTCAGATTCCAACAGCATCAGCAGTCCTTTTGTCAGCCTTTTTCAAAGTTTTACTCAAGTCCCTCAATTTCAGCCAGAAATTACCTTAAATTAAAGAAAAACACACAAACTCATAGTAAAGTCCATAAATGTGATTTAACATAAAAACTAATGAAAACATCCATAAAAGTAGCTTGAACTTACTAAAAATTACCTAAAAATAATGCCAAAAAGCGTATAAATTATCTGCTCATCACAACACCAAACTTAAATTGTTGCTTGTCCCCAAGCAACTGAAAATCAAATAGGATAAAAAGAAGAGAATATACTATAAATTCCAAAATATCAATGAATATTAATTCTAGTTAGATGAGCGGGACTTGTAGCTTTTTGCTTCTGAACAGTTTTGGCATCTCACTTTTTCCTTTGAAGTTTAGAATGATTGGCTTCTCTAGGAACTTAGAATTTCGGATAGTGTTATTGATTTTCCTAGTTAAGTATGTTGATTCTTGAACACAGCTACTTTTATGAGTCTTGGCCGTGGCCCTAAACACTTTGTTTTCCAGTATTACCACCGGATACATAAATGCCACAGACACATAACTGGGTGAACCTTTTCAGATTGTGACTTAGCTTTGCTAGAGTCCCCAGTTAGAGGTGTCCAGAGCTCTTAAGCACACTCTTTTTGCTTTGGATCACGACTTTAACCACTCAGTCTCAAGCTTTTCACTTGGACCTTCATGACACAAGCACATGGTTAGGGACAGCTTGGTTTAGCCGCTTAGGCCTGGATTTTATTTCCTTGGGCCCTCCTATCCATTGATGCTCAAAGCCTTGGATCCTTTTTACCCTTGCTTTTTGATTTTAAGGGCTATTGGCTTTTTCTTTTTCTTTCTATTTTTTTTTGCCATTTTTTTCGCAAGCTTTTGTTTTTCACTGCTTTTTCTTGCTTCAAGAATCAATTTCATGATTTTTCAGATTGTCAATAACATTTCTCTTTGTTCATCAGTCTTTCAAGAGCCAACAGTTTTAACATTCATAAACAACAAGATCAAAAATATGCACTGTTCAAGCATTCATTCAGAGAACAAAAAGTATTGTCACCACATCAATATAATTAAACTAAATTCAAGGATAAATTCAAAATTCATGTACTTCTTGTTCTTTTGAATTAAAAACATTTTTAATTTAAGAGAGGTGAAGGATTTATGGAATTATTCATAGCTTTAAGACATAGTTACTAACTACTAATGATCATAAAGTAGAGACACAGAACATAAATGAACACAACATAAAAACCGAAAAGCAGAAAGAAATAAGAACAAGGAATGAATCCACCTTAGTGGCGTCTTCTTCTTGAAGGACCAACAATGTCCTTAAGCTCTTCTATGTCCCTTCCTTGCCTTTGTTGCTCCTCCCTCATTGCTCTTTGATCTTCTCTTATTTCATGGAGAATGATGGAGTGCTCATGATGTTCCACCCTTAGTTGCTCCCAATAGTTGTGGAGGAAAATGTATCCCCTGAGGTATCTCAGGGATCTCTTGATTTGCAGTCAAATGCTCTTCTACTGAGTTATGGACCCTTGAGATGAATCTTTCCATCTCCCATGACTCAGATGTGGAAGCTTTTGTCGTCCCTTTTCTCTCTCTCTTTTTTTGTTTTTTTTTTTGAGGTTTCTCTGGCCTTAGGTGCCATCAATGGTTATGAAAAAACAAAAAGCTATGCTTTTACCACACCAAACTTAGAAAATTGCTCGCCCTCGAGCAAGAGAAGAAAGAAAAGATGAAGAAGAAGAAGATATGGAGAAGATGGAGGGATGGGTGTATTCGGCTATATGGGTGGGATTGGGTAGGAAAAAGATTTTGAATTTTGAAGGTAGGTGGGGTGTATGGGGAAGAGTGGATGGATGTGAGTGGTGAATGGAAAACAGAAGGGATGACCATGAATGGAAAGAGAGAGGGTGAGGTAGGTGGGGATCCTGTGGGGTCCACAGATCCTGAGGTGTCAAGGATTTACATTCCTGCACCAATTAGGCATGTAAAATGCCTTTGCACACCATTCTGGCGTTTAAACGCCGAGATGATGCACATTTTGGGCGTTCAACGCCCATGTGTAGCATGTTTCTGGCATTGAACGCCAGTTCCATGCTTGTTACTGGCGTTCAGCGCCAGCTTTCCTCAAGGCACATTCCTGGCGTTCAAACACCAGAATGTTGCTTGTTTCTGGCGTTCAGCGCCAGGTTCATGCTCTGTTCTGGCGTTGAACGCCAGCCAGATGCTCCTTACTGGCGTTGAACGCCAATCTGTGCTTCCTCCAGGGTGTGATTTTTCTTCTGCTGTTTTTGATTCTATTTTTAATTTTTATATTTTTTTCGTGACTCCACATGATCATGTACCTAATAAAACATAAAATAAAAATAAAATAAAATAAAATAAAATAAAAATTAGATAAATAAAATTGGGTTGCCTCCCAACAAGCGCTTCTTTAGTGTCAATAGCTTGACAGTGGGCTCTCATGGAGCCACAAAGGTGATCAGGTCAATGTTGTATAGTCCCAACACCAAACTTAGAGTTTGGATATGGGGTCTTAACACCAAACTTAGTGTTTGGTTGTGGCCTCCCAACACTAAACTTAGAGTTTAACTGTGGGGGCTCTTCTTGACTCTAAACTGAGAGAAGCTCTTCATGCTTACTCTCTTTTGTCACAGAGGGATGGCCATGTGCCTTAAACACAAGGTAGTCCCCATTCAATTGAAGGACTAATTCACCTCTGTTGACATCTATCACAGCTTCTGCTGTAGCTAGGAAAGGTCTTCCAAGGATGATGCATTCATCCTCTTCCTTCCTAGTGTCTAAGATTATGAAATCAGCAGGGATGTAAAGGCCTTCAACCTTTACTAACACGTCCTCCACTATTCCATAAGCTTGTCTCAATGACTTGTCTGCCAATTGTAATGAGAACAAGGCAGGTTGTACCTCAATGATCCCCAGCTTCTCCATTACAAAGAGTGGCATAAGATTTATCCCTGACCCCAGATCACATAGAGCTTTATCAAAGGTCATGGTGCCTATGGTACAAGGTATTAAGAACTTGCCAGGATCTTGTCTCTTTTGAGGTAAAATTTGCTGAATCCAGGTATCCAGTTCACTAATGAGCAAGGGAGGTTCACTTTCCCAAGTCTCATTACCAAACAACTTGGCATTCAGCTTCATGATAGCTCCTAAATATTGAGCAATTTGCTCTCCAGTCACATCTTCATCCTCTTCAGAGGAAGAATAGTCTTCAGAGCTCATGAATGGCAGAAGGAGATTTAATGGAATCTCTATGGTCTCTATATGACCCTCAGATTCCTTTGGATCCTTAATAGGAAACTCCTTCTTGCTTGAGGGACGTCCCAGGAGGTCTTCCTCACTAGGATTTTCGTCCTCCTCCTCCCTTGTGCATTCGGCCATGTTGATTATTGGTGGACGAAATTGTGATCACATTATATGTTTCTTGGATTTTGAATGAAAGCTTATAAGGGGCAGCACCTGTGTGAGGTTTTCTTTATTGGAATTCACAACTCCGCTCAACTAACCAGCAAGTGTACTGGGTCGTCCAAGTAATAACCTTACGTGAGTAAGGGTCGAATCCACAGAGATTGTTGGTATGAAGCAAGCTATGGTCACCTTGCAAATCTCAGTTAGGCGGATTGAACATTTGTAATAGTGATAATTGGATTGTTCTAATAAAAAGGAATAATAAAAGGGATAGAGATACTTATGCAGATTCATTGGTGGGAATTTCAGATAAGCGGAATAGAGATGCTATAGAGCTCTCGGACGCCTGCTATCCCATTGCTTCTACTCAATCCTTCTTACTCCTCTCCATGGCAAGCTTTGTATAGGGGTTCACTATCAGCTGTGGCTACTTTCATTCCTCTCGGGGAAATAACCTGTGCGGCTGTCACTCGCACAGCTAACCAGTCTGGAGGCATCACCCATGGTTGATAGCTACATCCCATCCTCGCAGTGAAAGCTAGTGCACGCACTCTGTCACAGTACGGCCAATCACCGGTTGGTTCCCGCTCCTACTGGAATAGAATCCCTCTTTTGCGTTTGTCACTAACGCCCAGCAGGTTAAAGTTTGAAGCACGTCACAGTCATTCATGAACGGAATCCTACTCGGAATACCACAGACAAGGTGAGACTTTCCGGATTCCCAGGATCCTACTCGGAACACCACAGACAAGGTTGGACTTTCCGGATCCAGATGAATGCCGCCATCTATCTAGCTTATACCACGAAGATTCTGTTGGGGAATCTAAGAGATACACATTCAAGCTTGTGGTGCATGTAGAACGTAAGTGGTTGTCAATCACGCGCGTTCATGAGTGAGAATGTTAATGAGAGTTATTAGCTCATCACACTCATCATGTTCTTGAGTACGAATGAATATCTTGGAATAAGAATAAGATAGAGAATTGAATAAAAGAAAATAGAACTTCATTAATCTTTGAGGTACAGCAGAGCTCCACACCCTTAATCTATGGTGTGCAGAAACTCCACCGTTGAAAATACATAAGCAAAAGAAGGTTCAGGCATGGCCGAATGGCCAGCCCTCTCCATGATCAAGTGACCGAATGATAAAAGACTTAGAGTGGTCAAAAGATGTCTAATACAATAGATAAATGTCCTATATATACTAGACTAGCTACTAGGGTTTACATGAGTAAGTAATTGATGCATAAATCCACTTCCGGGGCCCACTTGGTGTGTGCTTGGGCTAAGCTTGATCTATCCACGAGCTGAGGCTTCTCTTGGAGTTGAATTTCGAGTTATGATGTGCTTTGGGCGTTCAACTCCGGATTATGACGTTTTTCTGGCGTTTAACTCCAGAAAGGAGCGTGTACTTGGCGTTCAACGCCAAGTTGCGTCGTCATTCTTCGAATAAAGTATAGACTATTATATATTGCTGGAAAGCCCTGGATGTCTACTTTCCAACGCCGTTGAGAGCGCGCCATTTAGAGTTCTGTAGCTCCAGAAAATCCATTTCGAGTGCAGGGAGGTCAGAATCCAGCAGCATCAGCAGTCCTTTTGTCAGCCTTTTTCAGAGTTTTGCTCAAATCCCTCAATTTCAGTCAGAATTTACCTGAAATCACAGAAAAACACACAAACTCATAGTAAAGTCCAGAAATGTGAATTTAACATAAAAACTAATGAAAACATCCCTAAAAGTAGCTCAAACTTACTAAAAACTATATAAAAACAATGCCAAAAAGCGTATAAATTATCCGCTCATCACAACACCAAACTTAAATTGTTGCTTGTCCCCAAGCAACTGAAATCAAATAGGATAAAAAGAAGAGAATATACTATAAAGTCCAAAATATCAATGAATATTAATTTAATTACATGAGCGGGACTTGTAGCTTTTTGTTTCTGAACAGTTTTGGCATCTCACTTTTTCCTTTGAAATTCAGAGTGATTGGCATCTCTAGGAACTTAGAATTTTGGATAGTGTTATTGACTTTCCTAGTTAAGCATGTTGATTCTTGAACACAGCTACTTATGAGTCTTGGCTGTGGCCCTAAGCACTTTGTCTTCCAGTATTACCACCGGATACACAAATGCCACAGACACATAACTGGGTGAACCTTTTCAGATTGTGACTTAGCTTTGCTAAAGTCCCCAGTTAGTGGTGTCCAGAGCTCTTAAGCACACTCTTTTGCCTTGGATCACGACTTTAACCACTCAGTCTCAAGCTTTTCACTTGGACCTTCATGACACAAGCACATGGTTAGGACAGCTTGGTTTAGCCGCTTAGGCCTGGATTTAATTTCCTTGGGCCCTCCTATCCATTGATGCTCAAAGCCTTGGATCCTTTTTACCCTTGCCTTTTGGTTTTAAGGGTTATTGGCTTTTTCTACTGCTTCTTCTTTTTCTATATACTCTTTTTAGATCCCCCTTTTTTTTTTCACTGCTTTTTCTTGCTTCAAGAATCAATTTCATGATGTTTTTCAGATCATCAATAACATTTCTCTTTGTTCATCATTCTTTCAAGAGCCAACAATTTTAACACTCATAAACAACAATATCCAAAGACATATGCACTGTTCATTCATTCATTCAGAAAATAAAAGCATTGTCACCACATCAATATAATTAAACTAAATTCAATAATAATTTCGAAAATTATGTACTTCTTGTTCTTTTGAATTAAAACATTTTTCTTTTAAGAGAGGTGAAGGACTAATGGATTTTATTCATAGTTTTAAGGCATGGTTACATACTAATGATCATGAAGACACAAAACATAGATAAACACCATAATTAAAAACCGAAAACAGAAAGAAATAAAGAACAAGGAATGAATCCACCTCTAGTGGCGTCTTCTTCTTGAAGGACCAATGATGTTCTTCAACTCTTCTATGTCCCTTCCTTGCCTTTGTTGCTCCTCCCTCATTGCTCTTTGATCTTCTCTTATTTCTTGGAGAGTGAGGGCGTGTTCATGGTGTTCCACCCTTAGTTGTTCCACATTATGGCTCAAATCTTCCAAGGAGGTATTAAGTTGCTCCCAATAGTTGTTGGGAGGAAAGTGCATTCCATGAGGCATTTGTTGATGGTGAACCTCCTCTTGTTCTCCTTGAGGGCCGTGAGGAACTTCCCTTGTTTGCTCCATCCTTTTCTTGGTGATGGGCTTGTCTTCTTCTATGGAGGCATCTCCATCTATGATAACTCCGGCTGAATAACATAGATGGCATATGAGGTGAGGAATGCTAGCCGTGCCATGTATGAAGGTTTGTCAGCTATTTTGTAGAGTTCATTGGCTATGACTTCATGAACCTCTACTTCTTCACCAATCATGATGCTATGAACCATGATGGCCCGATCCACAGTAACTTCAGATCGGTTGCTTGTGGGGATGATGGATCTTTGAATGAACTCCAACCATCCTCTAGCTACAGGCTTGAGGTCCAGTCTTCTTAGTTGGACTGGCTTGCCTTTGGAGTCAACTCTCCATTGGGCGCCTTCCACACAAATGTCCCTAAGGACTTGGTCCAACCTTTGATCAAAGTTGACCCTTCTAGTGTAGGGGTGTTCATCACCTTGCATCATAGGCAAATGAAATGCCAACCTCACATTCTCCGGACTAAAATCCAAGTATTTCCCCCTAACCATGGTGATATAGTTTTTCGGACTTGGGTTCATACCTTGGTTATGGTTTCTAGTGATCCATGCATTGGCATAGAACTCTTGAACCATTAAAATTCCAACTTGTTGTATGGGGTTGGCTATGACTTCCCAACCTCTTCTTTGAATTTCAAGTCGGATTTCCGGATACTCATTCTTCTTGAGTTTGAAAGGGACCTCATGGATCACTTTCTTCTTTGCCACAACATCATAGAAGTGGTCTTGGTGGCTCTTGGAGATGAATCTCTCCTTCTCCCATGACTCGGAAGTGGAAGCTTTTGCCTTCCCTTTTCCTTTTCTTGAGGAAACTCCGGCCTTGGGTGCCATTGATGGTGAATGAAAAATAAAAAGCTTAGGCTTTTTACCACACCAAACTTAAAATTTGCTTGTCCCCAAGCAAAAAGAAAAGAAGAGTAGAAGAAGAAGAAGAAAATATGGAGAGAGGGAGAAGAGAGGGTTCGGTTATGTGGGAGAATGTGGGTTTGTGTTGTGTGAAAATGTAAAAGAAAAGAAGGGTATTTATAGGGAGGGGGGAGGGTATAGGATCGGCCATGTTGGGTAGGAAAGGGTGGGAAATTGAATTTGAAAGTAGTGGGGGTAGGTGGGGTGTATGGGGAAGAGGGGTTGATGTGAATGGTGAATGGGGTAATTGGGAAGAGGAATTGAGGTGATAGGTGAAGGTTTTTGGGAAGTGTGACATTGAGAATGAGATTTGGATTAGAAGAGTGTGATTAGGATTAAAAGGAATGTGGTAGGTGGGGATCCTGTGGGGTCCACAGATCCTGAGGTGAGGATCCTGTGGGGTCCACAGATCCTGAGGTGAAAACAAATACCATTCTTTCACCATATAGGCATGTAACATGCCTTGATGCATCATTCTGGCGTTCAAACGCCCATTGATGCTAGTTCTGGGCGTTAAACGCCCATGTTATGCACGTTTCTGGCGTTGAACGCCAGTTTCATGCTTGTTTCTGGCGTTCAGCGCCAGATTGTCCTCTGTGTGCGCATCCTGGCGTTAAACGCCAGGTTGTTGCTTGTTTTGGGCGTTCAACGCCAGAAAGATGCTCTGTTCTGGCGTTGAACGCCAGAAAGATGCTCCTTCTGGGCGTTGAACGCCAGCCCGTGCGCCTCCAGGGTGAAAAATTTTTTTCTTCTGTTTTTGACTCTGTTTTTAATTTTTTTTATTTTTTCGTGACTCCTCATGATCATGTACCTAATAAAACACAAAAATAACAAAGAAACAAAATAAAATAAAATTAGATGAATAAAATTGGATTGCCTCCCAACAAGCGCTTCTTTAATGTCAATAGCTTGACAGTGGCTCTCATGGAGCCACAAGGTGATCAGGTCAATTTAAGTGTGGTATTCCCAACACCAAACTTAGAGTTTGGATATGGGGTTTGGACACCAAACTTAGAGTTTGGTTGTGGCCTCACAACACCAAACTTAGAGTTTGACTGTGTGGGCTCTTCTTGACTCTGAACTGAGAGAAGCTCTTCATGCTTACTCTCTTTTGTCATAGAGGGATGGCCATGTGCTTGAAACACAAGGTAGTCCCCATTCAATTGAAGGACTAACTCACCTCTGTTGACATCTATCACAGCTCCTGCTGTGGCTAGGAAAGGTCTTCCTAGGATGATGCATTCATCATCTTCCTTCCTAGTATCTAGGATTATGAAATCAGTAGGGATGTAAAGGCCTTCAACCTTTACTAGCACGTCCTCTACTAATCCATAAGCTTGTCTCACTGACTTGTCTGCCAGTTGTAATGAGAACAAGGCAGGTTGTACCTCAATGATTCCCAGCTTCTCCATCACAGAGAGTGGCATAAGATTTATTCCTGACCCCAGATCACATAGAGCCTTTTCAAAGCTCATGGTGCCAATGGTACAAGGTATTAAGAACTTGCCAGGATCTTGTTTCTTTTGAGGTAGAGTTTGCTGAATCCAAGTGTCTAGTTCACTAATGAGTAAGGGAGGTTTACTTTCCCAAGTCTCATTACCAAATAGTTTGGCATTCAGCTTCATGATAGCTCCTAAATATAGAGCAGCTTGCTCTCCAATCACATCTTCATCCTCTTCAGAGGATGAATATTCTTCAGAGCTCATGAATGGCAGAAGGAGGTTTAATAGAATCTCTATGGTCTCTAGATGAGCCTCAGATTCCTTTGGATCCTTAATAGGAAACTCCTTCTTGCTTAAGGGACGTCCCAGGAGGTATTCCTCACTAGGATTTTCGTCCTCCTCCTCCCTAGTGCATTCGGTCACTTTGATTAAATCAATGGCCTTGCACTCTCCTTTTGGATTCTCTTCTGTATTGCTGGGGAGAATACTGGGAGGAGTTTCAATAACTTTCTTACTCAGCTGGCCCACTTGTGCTTCCAGATTTCTAATGGAAGATCTGGTTTCATTCATGAAACTGAAAGTGGCCTTTGACAGATCAGAGACTATGTTGGCTAAATTAGAATTGTTTTGTTCAGAGTTCTCTGTCTGTTGCTGAGAAGATGATGGATATGGCTTACTATTATTCAGCCTTGCACGTCCACCATTGTTAAAACCTTGATGGGGTTTTTGTTGATCCTTCCAGGAGAAATTTGGATGATTTCTCCATGATGAGTTATAGGTGTTTCCATAAGGTTCACCTAAGTAATTAACTTCTGCCATGGCAGGGTTTTCAGGATCATAAGCTTCTTCAGAAGCTACCTCTCTATTACTGTTGGATGCATGTTGCAATCCATTCAGATTCTGAGAGATCATGTTGACCTGTTGAGTCAACACTTTGTTCTGAGCCAATATGGCATTCAGAGCATCAATTTCAAGAACTCCTTTCTTCTGAGGGACCCCATTATTCACGGAATTCCTTTCAGAAGTATACATGAACTGGTTGTTTGTAACCATGTCAATGAGTTCTTGAGCCTCTTCAGGCGTTTTCTTCAGGTGAATAGATCCACCTGCAGAATGATCCAATGACATTTTCGAAAATTCAGAGAGACCATAATAGAATATATCTAATATGGTCCATTCTGAAAACATGTCAGATGGACATCTCTTGGTCAGCTGCTTATATCTTTCCCAAGCTTCATAGAGGGATTCACCATCTTTTTGTTTGAAGGTTTGAACATCCACTCTCAGCTTGCTCAGCTTTTGAGGAGGAAAGAACTTATCTAAGAATGCAGTGACAAGCTTATTCCAGGAGTCCAGGCTGTCTTTGGGTTGTGAATCCAACCATACTCTAGCTCTGTCTCTTACAGCAAAAGGGAAAAGCAAGAGTCTGTAGACTTCAGGATTAACTCCATTTGTCTTTACAGTGTCACAGATCTGCAAGAACTCAGTTAAAAACTGATAAGGATCTTCAGATGGAAGTCCATAAAACTTGCAGTTTTGTTGCATTAAAGCAACTAGTTGAGGCTTAAGCTCAAAATTATTGGCTCCAATGGCAGGAATGGAGATGCTTCTTCCATCAAATTTGGATGTTGGCTTAGTGAAGTCACCAAGCATTCTCCTTGCATCATTATTATTATTTTCGGCCATCACCTCTTGTGCTAATGTTTCTGAAAGGTTGTTTCTGGATTGTTGTATTTTAGCTTCTCTTAATTTTCTCTTCAGAGTCCTTTCAGGTTCTGGATCAACTTCAACAAGAGTGCCTTTGTCCCTGTTCCTGCTCATATGAAAGAAAAGGGAACACAAAAAAAAGAAAGAAGGAATCCTCTATGTCACAGTATAGAGATTCCTTTATGTTAGTAGAAAAAGAAAGGGGTAGAAGAAGAAGAATGGATTCGGATTTTTGATGAAGAGGGGTGAAGAGAAGTGTTAGTAATTAAATAATTAAATAGAAGAGGAAGAGAGAAGAGAAATTTCGAAAATAATTTTGAAAAGGAGTTAGTGATTTTCGAAAATTAGAGATAAAATGTAATTAAAATTAAAACATGAAACAATTAATTAATTAAAAAGAATTTTTGAAAAAGAGGTAGGTATTTTCGAAAATTAGAGAGGGAAAAGTAGTTAGGTGGTTTTGAAAAAGATAAGAAACAAACAAAAAGTTAGTTAGTTGATTGAAAAAGATTTAAAATCAAAATTGAAAAAGATAAGAAGATAAGAGGTTAGATAAGATATTTTGAAATCAAAAATTGAAAAAAAGATAAAATTTTTGAAAAGGATAAGATAAAAATAAAATAAAAGTTTTAAGAAAAGATATTTTGAAAAAGATTTAATTTTTTTAAATTTACTTAACTAACAAGAAACCACAAGATAAGATTCTAGAACTTAAAGATTGAACCTTTCTTAACAAGAAAGTAACAAACTTTCAAATTTTTGAACCAATCACATTAATTGTTAGCTTAATTTTCGAAAATTTGATAAAAAGATAAGAAAAAGATTTTGAAAATATTTTGAAAAATAATTTTTGAAATTTTCGAAAATTATATAAAAAATGAAAAAGATATGATTTTTGAAAAAGATTTTGAAAAGATAAGATTTTTAAAATTGAAATTTTGACTTGACTTGTAAGAAACAACTAATTTTGAAAATTTTTGACCAAGTCAACCCAAAATTTCGAAATTTTGGAGGGAAATAAGGAAAAGATATTTTTGATTTTTAAATTTTTAAAGAAAAACACAAAAATGACCCAAAACATGAAAATTTTGGATCAAGACACAAGATGCATGCAAGAATGCCATGAATGTCAAGATGAACACCAAGAACATTTTGAATTTCATGATGAACATCAAGAACATAATTTTTGAAAAATTTTTGATACAAAGGAAACATGCAAGACACCAAACTTAGAAATTTTTAATGCATGGAAAATATGAATGCAAAAATGCACATGAAAAACAAGAAAAGACACAAAACAAGAAATCATCAAGATCAAACAAGAAGACTTATCAAGAACAACTTGAAGATCATGAAGAACACTATGAATGCATGAGATTTTCGAAAAAATGCAAGAAAAATTTTTAAAGCATGCAATTGACACCAAACTTAAAAATTGACTCAAGACTCAAACAAGAAACACAAAATATTTTTAATTTTTATGATTTTCTAATTTTTTTGGATTTTTATTAATTATTTTCGAAAATAAAGTTTGTAAAAACGAAAAATAAAAGAAAAAAAATTTTTGAAAAAGATTTTTGAAAAGAAAATTACCTAATCTGAGCAACAAGATGAACCGTCAGTTGTCCATACTCGAACAATCCCCGGCAACGGCGCCAAAAACTTGGTGGACGAAATTGTGATCACATTATATGTTTCTTGGATTTTGAATGAAAGCTTATAAGGGGCAGCACCTGTGTGAGGTTTTCTTTATTGGAATTCACAACTCCGCTCAACTAACCAGCAAGTGTACTGGGTCGTCCAAGTAATAACCTTACGTGAGTAAGGGTCGAATCCACAGAGATTGTTGGTATGAAGCAAGCTATGGTCACCTTGCAAATCTCAGTTAGGCGGATTGAACATTTGTAATAGTGATAATTGGATTGTTCTAATAAAAAGGAATAATAAAAGGGATAGAGATACTTATGCAGATTCATTGGTGGGAATTTCAGATAAGCGGAATAGAGATGCTATAGAGCTCTCGGACGCCTGCTATCCCATTGCTTCTACTCAATCCTTCTTACTCCTCTCCATGGCAAGCTTTGTATAGGGGTTCACTATCAGCTGTGGCTACTTTCATTCCTCTCGGGGAAATAACCTGTGCGGCTGTCACTCGCACAGCTAACCAGTCTGGAGGCATCACCCATGGTTGATAGCTACATCCCATCCTCGCAGTGAAAGCTAGTGCACGCACTCTGTCACAGTACGGCCAATCACCGGTTGGTTCCCGCTCCTACTGGAATAGAATCCCTCTTTTGCGTTTGTCACTAACGCCCAGCAGGTTAAAGTTTGAAGCACGTCACAGTCATTCATGAACGGAATCCTACTCGGAATACCACAGACAAGGTGAGACTTTCCGGATTCCCAGGATCCTACTCGGAACACCACAGACAAGGTTGGACTTTCCGGATCCAGATGAATGCCGCCATCTATCTAGCTTATACCACGAAGATTCTGTTGGGGAATCTAAGAGATACACATTCAAGCTTGTGGTGCATGTAGAACGTAAGTGGTTGTCAATCACGCGCGTTCATGAGTGAGAATGTTAATGAGAGTTATTAGCTCATCACACTCATCATGTTCTTGAGTACGAATGAATATCTTGGAATAAGAATAAGATAGAGAATTGAATAAAAGAAAATAGAACTTCATTAATCTTTGAGGTACAGCAGAGCTCCACACCCTTAATCTATGGTGTGCAGAAACTCCACCGTTGAAAATACATAAGCAAAAGAAGGTTCAGGCATGGCCGAATGGCCAGCCCTCTCCATGATCAAGTGACCGAATGATAAAAGACTTAGAGTGGTCAAAAGATGTCTAATACAATAGATAAATGTCCTATATATACTAGACTAGCTACTAGGGTTACATGAGTAAGTAATTGATGCATAAATCCACTTCCGGGGCCCACTTGGTGTGTGCTTGGGCTAAGCTTGATCTATCCACGAGCTGAGGCTTCTCTTGGAGTTGAATTTCGAGTTATGATGTGCTTTGGGCGTTCAACTCCGGATTATGACGTTTTTCTGGCGTTTAACTCCAGAAAGGAGCGTGTACTTGGCGTTCAACGCCAAGTTGCGTCGTCATTCTTCGAATAAAGTATAGACTATTATATATTGCTGGAAAGCCCTGGATGTCTACTTTCCAACGCCGTTGAGAGCGCGCCATTTAGAGTTCTGTAGCTCCAGAAAATCCATTTCGAGTGCAGGGAGGTCAGAATCCAGCAGCATCAGCAGTCCTTTTGTCAGCCTTTTTCAGAGTTTTGCTCAAATCCCTCAATTTCAGTCAGAATTTACCTGAAATCACAGAAAAACACACAAACTCATAGTAAAGTCCAGAAATGTGAATTTAACATAAAAACTAATGAAAACATCCCTAAAAGTAGCTCAAACTTACTAAAAACTATATAAAAACAATGCCAAAAAGCGTATAAATTATCCGCTCATCAATTATATCAATGGCCTTGCACTTTCCTTTTGGATTCTCTTCTGTATTGCTTGGGAGAATACTGGGAGGAGTTTCAATGACTTTCTTACTCAGCTGGCCCACTTGTGCCTCCAGATTTCTGATGGAGGATCTTGTTTCACTCATGAAACTGAAAGTGGCTTTTGACAGATCAGAGACTACATTGGCTAAATTAGGAGTGTTTTGTTCAGAATTCTCTGTCTGTTGCTGAGAAGATGATGGAAAAGGCTTGCTATTGCTCAGCCTATTGCGTCCACCATTGTTAAAGCCTTGTTGAGGCTTTTGTTGATCCTTCCATGAGAAATTTGGATGATTTCTCCATGATGAATTATAGGTGTTTCCATAAGGTTCACCCATGTAATTAACCTCTGCCATTACAGGGTTCTCAGGATCATAAGCTTCTTCAGAAGCTGCCTCTTTAGTACTGTTGGATGTATTTTGCCATCCATTCAGACTTTGAGAAATCATGTTGACTTGCTGAGTCAACACTTTGTTCTGAGCCAATATGGCATTCAGAGCATCAATTTCAAGAACTCCTTTCTTCTGAGGTATCCCATTATTCACGGAATTCCTCTCAGAAGTGTACATGAATTGGTTATTTGCAACCATGTCAATGAGTTCTTGAGCTTCTGCAGGTGTTTTCTTTAGGTGAATTGATCCACCTGCAGAATGGTCCAATGACATTTTTGAAAATTCAGATAGGCCATAATAGAATATATCTAATATGGTCCATTTTTAAAACATGTCAGATGAACATCTTTTGGTCAGCTACTTGTATCTTTCCCAAACTTCATAGAGGGATTCACCATCTTTTTGTTTGAAGGTTTGAACATCCACTCTCAGCTTGCTCAGCTTTTGAGGAGGAAAGAATTTATCCAAGAAGGCAGTGACCAGCTTATCCCAGGAGTCCAGGCTATCCTTGGGTTGTGAATCCAACCATATTCTAGCTCTGTCTCTTACAGCAAAAGGGAAAAGCATGAGTCTGTAGACTTCAGGATCAACTCCATTCGTCTTAACAGTCTCACAAATCTGCAAGAACTCAGTTAGAAACTGGTAAGGATCTTCAGATGGAAGTCCATAAAACTTGCAGTTTTGTTGCATTAAAGCAACTAGTTGAGGCTTAAGCTCAAAATTATTGGCTCCAATGGCAGGAATGGAGATGCTTCTTCCATCAAATTTGGACGTTGGCTTTGTGAAGTCACCAAGCATTCTCTTTGCATTATTATTATTTTCGGCTGTCATCTCCTTCTCTTGTTCGAAAATTTCTGAAAGGTTGTTTCTGGATTGTTGTAATTTAGTTTTTCTTAGTTTCCTTTTCAGAGTCCTTTCAGGTTCAGGATCAATTTCAACAAAAGTGCCTTTTTCCCTGTTCCTGCTCATATGAAAGAGAAGAAAACAAGAAAAAAAGAGGAATCCTCTATGTCACAGTATAGAGATTCCTTTATGTTAGTAGAAAAAGAGAGGGGAGAAGAATAAAGAAGAATGAATAGTCTGTATAAAGAGTAAGGATAGGGGAGGTGAAGAGAAGTGTTAGTAAATAAATAATTAAATAGAATAAGAAAAGAGAGGGGAAATTTCGAAAATAATTTTGAAAAAGGGGTTAGTAATTTTCGAAAATTAAAGATAAGATAAGAATAAAATTAAAATTTAGAACAAAAAGAATTTTTAAAAAAGAGGTGAGATATTTTCGAAAATTAGAGAGGAAAAAGTAGTTAGGTGGTTTTGAAAAAGATAAGAAACAAACAAAAAGTCAAATAGTTAGTTGAAAAAGATATTAAAATCAAATTTTAAAAAGATAAGAAGATAAGAAGTTAGATAAGATATTTTAAAATCAAATTTTGAAAAAGATAAAATTTTGAAAAAGATAAGATATAAAAGATAAGATAAAGATTTTGAAAATATTTTGAAAAAGATTTTTGAAATTTTCAAAAAATAGAAAAAATGAAAAAAGATATATTTTTTGAAAAAGATTTTGAAAAGATAAGATTTTTTTTTAAAATTGAAAATTTGACTTGACTTGTAAGAAACAACTAATTTTAAAAATTTTTGACCAAGTCAACCCAAAATTTCGAAATTTTGGAGAAAAATAAGGAAAAGATATTTTTTTGATTTTTGAATTTTTAAAGATGAGAGAGAAAAACACAAATATGACCCAAAACATAAAAATTTTGGATCAAAACACATGATGCATGCAAGAACACTATGAATGTCAAGATGAACACCAAGAACACTTTGAAGATCATGATGAACATCAAGAACATAATTTTTGAAAAATTTTTTATGCAAAGAAAACATGCAAGACACCAAACTTAGAAATCTTTAATGCATGGGCTCTAACAAACGAAAAATACACATGAAAAACAACAAACAACACAAAACAAGAAAACAACAAGATCAAACAAGAAGACTTATCAAGAACAACTTGAAGATCATGAAGAACACTATGAATGCATGGAATTTTAAAAAAATGCAAGAAAAATTTTTATAAGCATGCAATTGACATCAAACTTAAAAATTGACTCAAGACTCAAACAAGAAACACAAAATTTTTTGGATTTTTATGATTTTATTAATTTTTTTGGATTTTTATTATTTTTTTCGAAAATAAAGTTTGAAAAAAATGAAAAATAAAAGAAAAATTTTGAAAAAGATTTTTGAAAAGAAAATTACCTAATCTGAGCAACAAGATGAACCGTCAGTTGTCCATACTCGAACAATCCCCGGCAACGGCGCCAAAAACTTGGTGGACGAAATTGTGATCCTCAAAGTTGGTCTCTTTGTATTTGTATGAAATCAAAAATACCCCAAAGAGATCATGGTGTGATGAATTGGGATCTTAATAATCCCTGGTGTGATCATAACTCCGTTCAACTTAACCAGCAAGTGTACTGGGTCATCCAAGTAATACCTTACGTGAGTAAGGGTCGATCCCACAGAGATTGTTGGTATGAAGCAAGCTATGGTCACCTTGTAAATCTCAGTTAGGCAGATTAAATGGTTATGGGTTTCAAAAATTAATAATAAATAGAAAATAAAAAGGGATAGAAATACTTATGTAAATCAATAGTGGGAATTTCAGATAGGCGTGTGGAGATGCTAGAATCCTTTCGAATCTCTACTTTCTTACTACTTTCATCCAATCCTTCTTACTCCTTTCCATGGCAAGCTGTATGTAGGGCATCACCATCATCAATGGCTACTTTTAATCCTCTCGGGAAAATGGTCCTATGCGCTGTCACTGCACGGCTAATCGTCTGGAGGCATTGATGTGCGGAAAACGATCCGACACAAAACTCACCGGCAAGTGTACCGGGTCGCATCAAGTAATAATAACTCACATGAGTGAGGTCGATCCCACAGGGATTGAAGGATTGAGCAATTTTAGTTTAGTGGTTGGTTTAGTCAAGCGAATTAAGTCTTTGGTTGAGTGGTTTGTATTTAATAGAAGCTAAATTGCTTGGAATGTAAAGGGAGAAGGGAAAATTGCAGTAAATTAAAGAGCATGAAAGTAAACTTGCAGAATCTTAAAGAACAAGAAAGTAAATGACTGAAACTTAAAGTGCAAGAAATGTAAATTGCAGTAACGTAAAATGCAAGGAATATAAATTGCTTGAATGTAAAAGGGAATTGAGGAATGGGATTTCAGAATCTAAGCAAAGAGGAACTGAATTGCAACAATTAATAGAGCAGAGATTGAATTAAAAGCAATTAGAGCTCAAACAGTAAGGAAATCAAGTGCAGCAAAGGTTCACAGAAGAACCAAAAGGAAATTGGGATCTCAGGTCTCAAGAGACTAGAAAGCAAAGTCTAGATCTCAATCGCCTTCCCAGATCCAAGTTCACAAAGCAATTGACAAGAAATAGAAGAAGAAGCAGTAAAGGAAATTGAAATTGAACTCAATTGTGCAGAAAGGAATTAGAGAGATTTTGAATGGAGATTGAGACAGAATTTCCTCAATTCTTCACACCCAAAACTCAAAACAAGAAATGTAAAAGTGCCCAAGCAAGAACGAGGAAGGAGAGAGATCAATTCTCCTCCCCAATTCTCTGAAATCTCAGTGAAGTCACCAAGAGAAGTTGCAAAATTCAAAGCTCCAAAGAAAATGCAAAATTCAAAAGTCAAGTAAAAGGTGAATGTCCCCCCAGTCCTAATTACATCAAACTAACTCCTATTTATACACTTTCTATTCTTGGATCTTGGGATTTGGATGGGCTTTTGATTTGGTGAAGAATTGAATTAAATTGGATTTTTAATTCAATTTTTGGCCCATGAAAAATTGCTTCCAGGAGGCTGCCCTGCCCTTGCGGAGGGCAGGGCAGAAAATGGTGCGTGTTGGTGCTTGCGTGCTTGGTGTGTGATGCTGCAGGATGCTGCCCTGCCCTCGCGGAGGGTAGGGCAGAACTTTTTGGTGCACCAGATTGGTGCCTGTGCGTGCTGCTGGTGCTGCCGAGTGGTGCCTGTGCGTGCTGCTGGTGCTGCCGAGCCTTCCCTTGGTGCGCCAGAATGGTGCGTTGGCTGTGCACCACAAAATGCTGCCCTGCCCTCGCGGAGGGCAGGGCAGTGTTTCCAAAAGTGAAGTTCCAAGTTCGAAACTTGGTGGATGCACACGCTACTTCTTTTCCTTGGTTTTCTTGGCACCAAATTAAGGCTTAGTTTCTTGTTTCCTCATGGTGCCGTGTTCGATCCTTGTGGCAAGCAATGGTGAGCTTTTTCTTTGGATTTATTTTCCATAAAGGCTCGATACTGCCCTTGTGGAGGGCAGGGCAAGGTTTTTCCTTCCTTTGATCCAAGGCACAATTTTGTGCTCTGCCCTTGTCGTGGGCAGGGCAAAGTTGCCTTCCAAGCCTTGTTTCCTTATGTTGCCCTCCTAGAGGGCAGTGTGCCCTTGTGGAGGGCAATGTTTGCTTCCTCCCTTTCATGCGCCACGCTCTTTTCTCCTTGGGCCACGCTTTCTTAAGCCACGTTTTCCATTTTCTTCTTTTCTTCACCTACAATCAACCAAAACAACCACTCCAAGTATCACTAAATTCACAAGGCTTATAAATCAATTAAAAATCAATTAAATTTAGCTTAAACCTCATGAGTTAACATTAATTTCATGGTGGTTGTTTGATTTAAAGAAGTTATGCATTTTCACTCTAAATCACTTACTTAGGATGCAAGAAAGTGCATAAATGCTAATAAAGCAAGTGAAATTAGCTTGAAAAATGGGTATATGATGACTTGTCATCACAACACCAAACTTAAATCTTGCTTGTCCCCAAGCAAGCATCAAAACTAAGAGAAATTGAAATGAACAAGAAAAGAACACATATCCTTATTAAGCATATAGCAGAACTTGATTTATGGGGTCTTTATGCAGACAATGATAACTCAAGTTATTGTTTGCTGTTACATAATATACATTTTTCATTAAAGGCTTGCTAAACTTGCTGTTATAAGACTTACTTATTTAATTACTCCCTTGCTAACTTTTCTTTCTTATAATGCTTAACAAGCTTATTCTTTTGGAGGTTTGGTTTCTAATGTTGCAGTAGTAGCCTTTGGCTTTATTTTTTTTCTTTTTTTACTCAACATCTTTCCACCACAGACACATGGCTCACTATTTCCTCCTAGGATCATTGATGCCCAGCATCTCTTTGGATAACTAAATGTTCTGTATCTAAGTTGCTCTTTATTGTGGACTTTCAATTGGCCATCCCAAATCAGTTGATCTAAGTGACCGGGTTTTAAAATACCCCTTAGAATTTACTCATCCAAGCATATCTTAGTACAAAAACACCACAGGCATATGTCCTAGGGTCCAAGCTATTGGTGTCCAACCTTTATTCTTTGTTTTTTTTTCTTGCCACTTTGGCTTTTTCTTCTTCCTTTTCTTTCTGTTTTTGTTCTCAAGGGCTTTTTCTTTATTGATAAGGGTCTTTATAACAGCAAGCTAACTCACACTTGAATGAGAATGATATTATGCAACAATTATTTCATGAGTTATGCATTTAATCAAACATATATACTACCATTAACTTCCATTCTACTTATGCAACATTGGATATTTCACTTTTCAATTCAAACAAAATCTCTTTTATTCAAGCATATGGGAAACAAAACAAAATTCAGCTAGGTGATGGATAACACGCATTATGCAGATTTAGCATACTTAATCAAACAACTTCACTTGCAACTAGATAAACACTTTAGCAGGATATATAATGGTTTCCATGTTCAAAACAATTCACAGCAGCAAGGATTAAGTTTAGATACAACCTTTGAAGTTGCAGCCCTTTGATTTTTCCTTCTGCTGTGTTTTCTTTGAGTTAAGATGCACAATATCTTCAATTGTTGACTCATGTCCTGCATAATTCTCAAAGTTGCTTGCTTCTCAAGCCCTTAATTACATGGTTAGTATGCATAAATTGAGTGTGGCTCTTGGATTTATTTAGGTGTTGGGGACACCAAACTTAATTGCTTGCCACTGTCTCTAATGCAACAAGTTAACCATATGTGAAACCTTGTGTCCTTACTAAAGGTTATGGAATTAAAGCTAGAAAGCAGTTAAATAGTTGGATAATTTGTTTGATTGCTTAGAGCTAGCATTATGCAAGAGGTGAGAATGTGTTTTTAAATGAGATTTTTGGTGGAACACCAAACTTAGAATCTTTCATTCTCCCTTAAATTGTTTTGGTGTGCAACACCAAACTTAGCTCCTTGCAATGCATACCAATTATTCAACATTTTTATTGAAAAAGATATAAAAAGAAAACTACCTCAGGTTGGGTTGCCTCCCAACAAGCGCTCTTTTATTGTCACTAGCTTGACATCTTTCATTTTTACTTCATGGAGGCTGAAAATCATAGTGCCTCAGCTTTTCTCCTCTTACTGTGAACTTCCTTCCAGTCTCCTCTTTGATGATCTCTAGGTGTTCAAGTGAAAGGACCCGGTTCACAGTGTAGTATTTAGATGATTGTGGAGACACCTTCATTGGTTGGGTGTTTAACATCACTTTATCCCCTGGTGAGAAGCCTTCAGTGGGAATTTTCTTATTTCTCCACCCTTTTGGCCTCTTCTTCTTTTCTTCTTTCTCAGGAGATAATTCATGCCTTGATGGTTCTTTATCTGGAGTGTTGAGGCTCCCATCTGGGGGTTTTGGATCTAGTTCCTCCTTGACTTCTTTGGTTTGTTGCACTATCTCTACTGCTTTCAAGCATGGATTTAGAAGTCTTGGAGTTAACTCATTGACTGCCTCCTTCAAACTTTGATCTCTGGCCTTATCCTTCATAAAATCTTCTTCTTGAATGGGTTCATGCAAGGTTTTAAAAACATGGAATGCTAGATGTTCATCATGCACTCTCAGCAACAATTCCCCTTTTTCCACATCTATCAATGCTCTGCCCGTAGCTAGGAAAGGCCTTCCCAGGATGATGGGAGTGTTAGGGTCCTCTTCTATATCTGAGATAACAAAGTCAGCAGGGAGAAAGAATTTTCCCACTTTTACTAACACATTCTCCACAACTCCCAGTGCTTGCTTAGTGGATTTGTCAGCCAATTGGAGAACTATTTGTGTGGACTTCAGCTCAGAAATTTGAAGTTTCCTCATTAGAGACAAAGGCATCAAGTTTATGCTTGCACCGAGGTCACAGAATGACTTCTCAATTGTTATGTTTCCTATGGTGCAAGGTATGTAAAAAGTCCTAGGATCATCTTTCTTCTCTGGCAACTCTCTTTGGAGGATAGCACTACATTCCTTTGTCATCTCAACAATTTGTCCTTCCTTCAGGGATCTTTTCCTTGTCAGCACTTCCTTCATGAATTTGGCATATAGTGGCATCTGTTCAAGTGCTTCCAAGAAAGGAATATTGATGCTGAGTGTTTTGAATATGTCCAGGAATTTTGAGTATTGCTTATTCTCATTTTCTTTTTTAAACCTCTGAGGGTATGGAAGTTTGGGGACACAAGGATTCACTCCTTCCCTCTTCTCTTGTAGTTGTGATTCAAGGGTGTTCTTGTATCCCTTTGAAATTTGTACATTTTTGGTTTCTTGATCCTCTTTACTTTTCCCCTCTGTCTCTTCTTGTGGAACTTCTCTGTTGTGTTTGTCCTAATTGATGGCTTCCTTCTTCAAAGCCTTCTCACTTCCCACTGTGATTACTTTGCACTCTTCCCATTTTGTGGCTTTTCCTTTGTCCCTTGGGTGTTCTTCAGTGACATTGGGAAAGGCATTTGCTCTCTTCTCATCCATTTCTGAAATTTGCTTAGCCATTTGCCCCATGTGTCTCTCAAGGTTTCTGATTGAGGTTTCTTGGTTTTTGAATGCCAGGGTCTGATCTTTCCTTGCAGCTTCCTGATCTTGTCTTGCCATCTCTTGATTTTTCATGAGTTTCTCCATCATTTTCTCTAGACTTGAGATTCTTTGAGAGTCTGAATTTGGTTGTGGTTGTGTGAAATGAGATGGTTGTTGTTGGAAGTTGTTTGAATTAATTGTGGGGGTACTTTGTGGTTGGGATGTGGATGTGGAAAAGTTATTCTGGTGGTTTTGTGAGTTATTATGGGGTTGGTGATATGTGTTTTGTGAATTTTTGAATTGGTTAGTATTATTGGATGAATGGTTATGGTTGCTTGTGTTGCTGAGGCTGCCAGAGTTGAAGTCCCTTTGCCCTTGATTCTGATGCTCACCCCACTTTGAATTAGAATGAGTCTTCCAGGGTGTCTTGTGTGCATCACCATGAAAATTGTGTTGAAATGAACTTGAAGTGTTGTTCATGCATTGCACCTGCTCAGGGCTTTGTTGCTCAAAATTGAATGTCCCAAAACTTTCTTCAGATTGATTCCACCCATGTGAGGTTTGAGATTGGCGTTGTGTGTTTACTGCAACACCTTGCAGTCCATCAATTTTCTTCGCCATCATTTCTATTTGTTGCTGAAGTTGTTGATGCATCTGTTTGTTTTGTGCCAAGAGAACGTCAACACCTTCAAGCTCCATCACATCCCTTCTCTGGGCTGGTTGGCGTTGTCTTTGATGAGCAAAGAAATATTGATTGTTTGCCACCATCTCTATGAGGTTTTGGGCTTCCTCTGCTGTCTTCATTAGTTGCAATGAGCCTCCTGCTGAATGATCTAATGCTTCTTGAGCTTTCTGGGTCAACCCTTCATAGAAGTTTTGGAGTCTATCCCACTCACTAAACATTTCTGGGGGACATTTTCTGATTAAGGCCTTGTATCTCTCCCAGGCATCATACAGTGACTCTCCATCCATTTGAATGAATGTTTGTACCTCTGTTTTCAGCTTGATAATCCTTTGGGGGGGATAGAACTTGGCTAGGAATTTGCTCACTAAGTCTTCCCAATTATTGATGCTTTCTTTGGGAAATGTCTCTAGCCATTGAGTGGCCTTATCCTTCAGAGAGAATGGAAACAACAGTAGCTTGTAGATGTCTGGATGCACACCACTTGTTTTGACAGTTTCACAAATCCTGAGGTAGATGGATAAGTGTTGGTTTGGATCTTTAAATGGACTTCCTCCATAGGAGCAATTGTTCTGCACCAGGGTGATAAGTTGAGGCTTCAACTCAAAATTATTTGCGTGAACATTGGGAGTGAGTATGCTACTCCCGTAGTTTCTTGCATTGGGGATAGTGTAAGAGGCCAACACCCTTCTTGCAGGCTGGGTATTGTTGTTCACTCCCTCTTCACGCACCTCAGCCTCCATGACTTGCAAGAATCACAAACAAACCAAATGAAACATGGACATTCTAATGCTAGAATGTGGTTAGAGGGTTAGGTGACACAATGTGTCAAACAGTTAATGTGCTTAGTTAAAAAGAAAAAAAAAATGCTTAATCTAGACCACCACCTTACTTAATCATTGTCAATCTATTTCAATCCCCGGCAACGACGCCAAAAACTTGATGTGCGGAAAACGATCCGACACAAAACTCACCGGCAAGTGTACCGGGTCGCATCAAGTAATAATAACTCACATGAGTGAGGTCGATCCCACAGGGATTGAAGGATTGAACAATTTTAGTTTAGTGGTTGGTTTAGTCAAGCGAATTAAGTCTTTGGTTGAGTGGTTTGTATTTAACAGAAGCTAAATTGCTTGGAATGTAAAGGGAGAAGGGAAAATTGCAGTAAATTAAAGAGCATGAAAGTAAACTTGCAGAATCTTAAAGAACAAGAAAGTAAATGACTGAAACTTAAAGTGCAAGAAATGTAAATTGCAGTAACGTAAAATGCAAGGAATATAAATTGCTTGAATGTAAAAGGGAATTGAGGAATGGGATTTCAGAATCTAAGCAAAGAGGAACTGAATTGCAACAATTAATAGAGCAGAGATTGAATTAAAAGCAATTAGAGCTCAAACAGTAAGGAAATCAAGTGCAGCAAAGGTTCACAGAAGAACCAAAAGGAAATTGGGATCTCAGGTCTCAAGAGACTAGAAAGCAAAGTCTAGATCTCAATTGCCTTCCCAGATCCAAGTTCACAAAGCAATTGACAAGAAATAGAAGAAGAAGCAGTAAAGGAAATTGAAATTAAACTCAATTGTGCAGAAAGGAATTAGAGAGATTTTGAATGGAGATTGAGACAGAATTTCCTCAATTCTTCACACCCAAAACTCAAAACAAGAAATGTAAAAGTGCCCAAGCAAGAACGAGGAAGAAGAGAGATCAATTCTCCTCCCCAATTCTCTGAAATCTCAGTGAAGTCACCAAGAGAAGTTGCAAAATTCAAAGCTCCAAAGAAAATGCAAAATTCAAAGCTCCAAAGAAAATGCAAAATTCAAAAGTCAAGTAAAAGGTGAATGTCCCCCCAGTCCTAATTACATCAAACTAACTCCTATTTATACACTTTCTATTCTTGGATCTTGGGATTTGGATGGGCTTTTGATTTGGTGAAGAATTGAATTAAATTGGATTTTTAATTCAATTTTTGGCCCATGAAAAATTGCTTCCAGGAGGCTGCCCTGCCCTTGCGGAGGGCAGGGCAGAAAATGGTGCGTGTTGGTGCTTGCGTGCTTGGTGTGTGATGCTGCAGGATGCTGCCCTGCCCTCGCGGAGGGCAGGGCAGAACTTTTTGGTGCACCAGATTGGTGCCTGTGTGTGCTGCTGGTGGTGCCGAGTGGTGCCTGTGCGTGCTGCTGGTGCTGCCGAGCCTTCCCTTGGTGCGCCAGAATGGTGCGCTGGCTGTGCACCACAAAATGCTGCCCTGCCCTCGCGGAGGGCAGGGCAGTGTTTCTAAAAGTGAAGTTCCAAGTTCGAAACTTGGTGGATGCACACGCTACTTCTTTTCCTTGGTTTTCTTGGCACCAAATTAAGGCTTAGTTTCTTGTTTCCTCATGGTGCCGTGTTCAATCCTTGTGGCAAGCAATGGTGAGCTTTTTCTTTGGATTTATTTTCCATAAAGGCCCGATACTGCCCTTGTGGAGGGCAGGGCAAGGTTTTTCCTTCCTTTGATCCAAGGCACAATTTTGTGCTCTGCTCTTGTCGTGGGCAGGGCAGAGTTGCCTTCCAAGCCTTGTTTCCTTATGTTGCCCTCCTAGAGGGCAGTGTGCCCCTGTGGAGGGCAATGTTTGTTTCCTCCCTTTCATGCGCCACGCTCTTTTCTCCTTGGGCCACGCTTTCTTAAGCCACGTTTTCCATTTTCTTCTTTTCTTCACCTACAATCAACCAAAACAACCACTCCAAGTATCACTAAATTCACAAGGCTTATAAATCAATTAAAAATCAATTAAATTTAGCTTAAACCTCATGAGTTAACATTAATTTCATGGTGGTTGTTTGATTTAAAGAAGTTATGCATTTTTACTCCAAATCACTTACTTAGGATGCAAGAAAGTGCATAAATGCTAATAAAGCAAGTGAAATTAGCTTGAAAAATGGGTATATGATGACTTGTCATCAGGCATCACCCTTGTTGATAGCTACATCCCATCCTCTCAGTGAAAATGGTCCAAATGTTCTGTCACAGCACGGCTAATCATCTGTCGGTTCTCGATCAGGTTGGAGTAGAATCCCTTGATTCTTTTGCGTTTGTCATCACGCCCAGCCTTCAGGAGTTTGAAGCTCGTCACAGTCATTCAATACCGGAATCCTACTCGGAATACCACAGACAAGGTTAGACTTTTCGGATTCCCGGGATCCTACTCGGAATACCACAGACAAGGTTAGACTTTCCGGATCCCCATGAATGCCGCCATCTATCTAGCTTATACCACGAAGATTCTGTTGGAGAATCTAAGAGATATGCGCCCGGCCTAAGGTAGAACGGAAGTGGTTGTCAGTCACGCGTGTTCATAGGTGAGAATGATGATGAGTGTCATGGATCATCACATTCATCAAAGTGTTGTGCAACGTATATCTTGGAATAAGAATAAGAGAGAATTGAATAGAAAGTAATAGTAATTGTATTGAAACTTGAGGTACAGCAGAGCTCCACACCCTTAATCTATGGTGTGCAGAAACTCCACCGTTGAAAATACATAAGTGAAAGGTTCAGGCATGGCCGAATGGCCAGCCCCCTAAAATGTGATCAATGGCCCCCTAAGATGAAGAATAAAACAAAACTGAGACCAAAGATGATATGTGGTCAAAAAGACGACTAATACACTAGTAAAAAGTCTTATTTATACTAAACTAGCTACTAGGGTTTACAGAGGTAAGTAATTGATGCATAAATTCACTTCCGGGACCCACTGGGTGTATGCTTGGGCTGAGCTTGATCTATCCACGAGTTGAGGCTTTTATTGGAGTTGAACGCCAAGTTGTAGCATGTTTCTGGCGTTCAACTCCGGGTTGTGACGTGTTTCTGGCATTTGACTCCAGACAGCAGCATGTACTTGGCGTTGAGCGTCACTTTACGTCATCAATTCCCGAATAAAGTATGGACTATTATATATTGCTGGAAAGCTCTGGATGTCTACTTTCCAAAGCCGTTGAGAGCATGCCATTTGGAGTTCTGTAGCTCCAGAAAATCCACTTTGAGTGCAGGGAGGTCAGATTCCAACAGCATCAGCAGTACTTTTGTCAGCCTTTTTCAAAGTTTTGCTCAAGCCCCTCAATTTCAGCCAGAAATTACCTGAAATTAAAGAAAAACACACAAACTCATAGTAAAGTTCAGAAATGATTTAACATAAAAACTAATGAAAACATCCCTAAAAGTAGCTTGAACTTACTAAAAATTACCTAAAAATAATGCCAAAAAGCGTATAAATTATCCGCTCATCACCAACCCATACACAACAACCTCAATCAAGACACACCATGAAATCATGCAAAATCAAGAGCAACTTTGAGAAGATGGAGGCTGCAATAGCACAACTATCATTCCAGATTTCAGGGGCAGTCTCCTCCCTCATGGACAGACAAGCACAAACCGACAGAAGGATAGATGCTAATCAAGAGGAATACAGGTCAAATCTGAAAAATCAAGGTGCAGCAATCTCAAAATTGGAAGCACAAGTAGGAATTCTTTCCAAACAAAATCCACTCTCCACTCACACATTTTCCAATGATACCATGGCTAACCCAAGAGGGGAATGCAAAGCCATAACTCTAAGAAGTGGGAAGGTTGTAGAGGAAGGATCCCCGAGCAAAGATAATCATAAAGAGGTTGAATCAAAACATAGAAAAGAGGACGAAGAGGAGATCCCAGCTTCACCCCTTCCAAAACCAGTTTTGAAGCCTTATGTACCAAAGGCACCGTACCCTCAACGATTGAGAAAGGATGGGAAGGATGGCCAGTTCTCTAAGTTCCTAGAGATCTTCAAGAAGCTCCAAATCAATATACTATTTGCTGAGGCATTAGAGCAAATGCCACTCTATGCCAAGTTCTTGAAGGAGTTCATAACCAAAAAGAGGAATTGGGAAGCAAAAGAAACCATAGTGTTGACTGAGGAGTGCAGCGCCATCATACAAAAGAAGTTACCTCAAAAGCTGAAAGATCCAGGGAGTTTTCAAATCCCCTGCATCATAGGGGACATCACTATTGAGAAAGCTGTGTGATTTGGGAGCTAGTATAAATCTCATCTCCCTAACCATGATGAGAAGAATGAAGATTGAGGAAGCCAAGCCAACAAGAATGACACTCCAATTGGCTGACAGAACATTTAAGTTTCTACATGGGATGGTGGAAGATTTACTAGTGAAAGTAGGAGAGTTCATTTTTCCTGTTGATTTTGTTGTGCTAGACATGGAGGAAGAGGCCAACACATTAATTATCCTGGGAAGACCATTTCTAGCTACTGCTGGAGCCATCATTGATGTACAAAAAGGGAAACTAGTCTTGAGACTGCATGAAGAAAAAATGGTCTTCAATGTCTTCAAAAAAATGAGCTACCCCAAGGAATCCATAGGAGAATGCATGATGGTAGATATCATGGAACAGATAGTTCAAGAAGTTATGGGGGAAGTACAATGTGAAGAAAACATTGAGCTGGAACAAGCAACCTTGAGGAGCTCAATCATGCCAACTACCACAGACAACAAAAATGCAGATGCACCAAAATTGGAGCTGAAAGCCTTACCTCCCAGCTTGAAGTATGCATACCTGGGCACTAATCACACTTACCCAGTGATCATAAATTCAAGTCTGAGCAAGGAACAAGAAGAGGAACTTATCCGAGTGCTGAGACAACACAAGGATGCCATAGGCTGGACACTTTTAGATTTAAAGGGGATCAGTCCGTCAATGTGCATGCATAAAATCTTACTTGAAGAGGATGCCAAACCCTCAAGACAGCAACAAAAGAGGTTGAACCCAACTATGAATGAAGTAGTTCAGAAGGAAGTTCTGAAATCATGGCAAGCAGGGGTGATCTACCCCATCTCGGACAGCCTTTGGGTAAGCCCGGTGCAAGTAGTTCCTAAGAAAAGGGGGATCACAATTGTGGCAAACGAGAAGAATGAATTGATACCCACAAGAACGGTAATCGGATGGCGTATGTGCATTGACTACCAGAAACTTAATGAAGCCACCCGGAAAGATCACTTTCCCCTACCCTTCATGGACCATATGCTTGAAAGATTGGCAGGACATGAGTACTACTGTTTTCTAGATGGGTATTCGCGCTACAACCAGATTGTTGTTGACCTCAAAGATCAGGAAAAAACTTCATTTACTTGTCCATATGGCGTTTTTGCTTATAGGAGGATGCCCTTTGGATTATGCAATGCACCTGCCACATTTCAAAGATGCATGCTCTCCATTTTTTCAGATATGATTGAGAAGTTCATAGAAGTATTCATGGACGATTTCTCTGTGTTTGGAGACTCATAATCTGATTGCCTATACCATCTTTCTCTTGTGCTAAAAAGGTGTCAAGAAACCAACCTTGTTATAAACTGGGAGAAGTGCCATTTTATGGTAACTGAAGGGGTGGTTCTTGGTCACAAGATTTCAAAAGATGGCATAGAAGTAGATAGAGCAAAAGTGGAAGTAATTGAAAGATTACCTCCACCTTGCAATGTCAAAGCAATCAGAAGCTTTTTGGGACATGCTGGGTTCTATAGGAGGTTTATTAAAGACTTTTTAAAGATTGCAAAACCCCTTAGCAACCTACTTGTCTCAAATACTCCTTTTGTTTTTGATAGAGAATGCATGGTAGCCTTTGATGAACTTAAAAAGAGACTCTCCTCTGCACCTATTATAGCACCACCAAGTTGGGATCTTCCCTTTGAACTAATGTGTGATGCATCTGATTTTGCTGTTGGTGCCGTCCTAGGACAGAGGAGAGACAAGCTAGTACATGTAATCTACTATGCTAGCTGATGAGCGGATAATTTATACGCTTTTTGGCATTGTTTTTAGTATGTTTCTAGTATGATTTAGTCAGTTTTTAGTATATTTTCATTAGTTTTTAATTAAAATTCACTTTTCTGGACTTTACTATGAGTTTGTGTGTTTTTCTGTGATTTCAGGTATTTTCTGGCTGAAATTGAGGGACCTGAGCAAAAATCTGATTCAGAGACTGAAAAGGACTGCAGATGCTGTTGGATTCTGACCTCCCTGCACTCAAAGTGGATTTTCTGGAGCTACAGAAGCCCAATTGGCGCGCTCTCAACGGCACTGGAAAGTAGACATCCTGGGCTTTCCAGCAATATATGATAGTCCATACTTTTCCCAAGATTTGATAGCCCAAACCGGCGTTCAAAGTCACCTTCAGAATTCCCAACGTTAAACGCCCAAACTAGCACCAAAGTGGGAGTTAAACGCCCAAACTGGCACAAAAGCTGGCGTTTAACTCCAAGAAGAGTCTCTACACGAAAATGCTTCAATGCTCAGCCCAAACACACACCAAGTGGGCCCGGAAGTGGATTTTTATGTCATTTACTCATCTTTGTAATTCTTAAGCTACTAGTTCCCTATAAGTAGGACCTTTTACTATTGTATTTTTCATCTTTGGATCTTGGTAGATATCTTTTGATCACTCTAGATCTTAGATCATTGGGAGGTTGGCCTCACGGCCATGCCTAGACCTTGTTCTTATGTATTTTCAACGGTGGAGTTTCTACACACCATAGATTAAGGTGTGGAGATCTGCTGTACCTCGAGTATTAATGCAATTACTATTGTTCTTCTATTCAATTCCGCTTGTTCTTGTTCCAAGATATCACTTGTTCTTCAACTTGATGAATGTGATGATCCGTGACACTCATCATCATTCTCACCTATGAACGTGTGCCTGACAACCACCTCCGTTCTACCTTAGATTGGGTGGATATCTCTTGGGTTCTTTAACCGGAATCTTTGTGGTATAAGCTAGAATTGATGGCGACATTCAAGAGAATCCGGAAGGTCTAAACCTTGTCTGTGGTATTCTGAGTAGGATTCAATGATTGAATGACTGTGACGAGCTTCAAACTCGCGATTGTGGGGCGTTAGTGACAGACGCAAAAGAATCACTGGATTCTATTCCGACATGATCGAGAACCGACAGCTGGATAGCCGTGCCGTGACAGGGTGCGTTGAACATTTCCACTGAGAGGATGGGAGGTAGCCACTGACAACGGTGAAACCCTTGCATACAGCTTGCCATGGAAAGGAGTAAGAAGGATTGGATGAAGACAGTAGGAAAGCAGAGAGACGGAAGGGACAAAGCATCTTCATACGCTTATCTGAAGTTCTCACCAATGAATTACATAAGTATCTCTATCTTTATCTTTATGTTTTATTCATCATCTATACCCATTTGAGTCTGCCTGACTAAGATTTACAAGGTGACCATAGCTTGCTTCATACCAACAATCTCTGTGGGATCGACCCTTACTCGCGTAAGGTTTATGATGAGCGGATAATTTATACGCTTTTTGGCATTGTTTTTACATAGTTTTTAGTAAGTTTAAGCTACTTTTAGGGATGTTTTCATTAGTTTTTATGTTAAATTCAGATTTCTGGACTTTACTATGAGTTTGTGTGTTTTTCTGTGATTTCAGGTAAATTCTGACTGAAATTGAGGGATTTGAGCAAAACTCTGAAAAAGGCTGACAAAAGGACTGCTGATGCTGTTGGATTCTGACCTCCCTGCACTCGAAATGGATTTTCTGGAGCTACAGAATTCTAAATGGCGCGCTCTCAACGGCGTTGGAAAGTAGACATCCAGGGCTTTCCAGCAATATATAATAGTCCATACTTTATTCGAAGAATGACGACGCAACTTGGCGTTGAACGCCAAGTACACGCTCCTTTCTAGAGTTAAACGCCAGAAAAACGTCATAATCCGGAGTTGAACGCCCAAAACACATCATAACTCGAAATTCAACTCCAAGAGAAGCCTCAGCTCGTGGATTGATCAAGCTCAGCCCAAGCACACACCAAGTGGGCCCCGGAAGTGGATTTATGCATCAATTACTTACTCATGTAAACCCTAGTAGCTAGTCTAGTATATATAGGACATTTATCTATTGTATTAGACATCTTTGGTCTCAGTTTTGTTTTATTCTTCATCCTAAGAGACTATTGATCATGTTTAGGGGGGGCTGGCCATTCGGCCATGCCTGGACCTCTTTCACTTATGTATTTTCAACGGTGGAGTTTCTGCACACCATAGATTAAGGGTGTGGAGCTCTGCTGTACCTCAAAGATTAATGAAGTTCTATTTTCTTTTATTCAAATCTCTCTTATTCTTATTCCAAGATATTCATTCGTACCCAAGAACATGATGAATCTAATGAGTCAGATAACCCTCATTATCATTCTCACTCATGAACGCGCGTGATTGACAACCACTTCCGTTCTACATGCAACAGAGCTTGAATGTGTATCTCTTAGATTCCCCAACAGAATCTTCGTGGTATAAGCTAGATAGATGGCAGCATTTATGAGGATCCGGAAAGTCCAACCTTGTCTGTGGTGTTCCGAGTAGGATCCTGGGAATCCGGAAAGTCCAACCTTGTCTGTGGTGTTCCGAGTAGGATTCCGGTAATGAATGACTGTGACGTGCTTCAAACCTGTAACCTGCTGGGCGTTAGTGACAGATGCAAAAGAGGGATTCTATTCCAGTAGGGGAGGGAACCAACCGGTGATTGGCCGTACTGTGACAGAGTGCGTGAGCATTAGCTTTCACTGCGAGGATGGGATGTAGCTATCAACCATGGGTGATGCCTCCAGACTGGTTAGCTATGCGAGTGACAGCCGCATAGGATATTTCCCCATGAGGATGAAAGTAGCCACAGTTGATGGTGAACCCCTATACAAAACTTGCCATGGAAAGGAGTAAGAAGGATTGAGTAGAAGCAGTGGGAGAGTAGGCGTCCGAGAGCTCTACAGCATCTCCATTCCGCTTATCTGAAATTCCTACCAATGAATCTGCATAAGTATTCTATCCCTTTTATTATGTATTTTCTTTTTATTTTATATTTTCAAACCCATAAACCTTTAATCCTCCTGACTGAGATTTACAAGGTGACCATAGCTTGCTTCATACCAACAATCTTTGTGGATTCGACCCTTACTCACGTAAGGTTATTACTTGGACGACCCAGTACACTTGCTGGTTAGTTGAACGGAGTTGTGAAGAAAATAAACAGTGCCCTAAGAGTAAACATCCTTTATAAACAAATAACATGTGATCACAATTTCGTCCACCAAGTTTTTGGCGCCGTTGCCGGGGATTGTTCGAGTATGGACAACTGACGGTTCATCTTGTTACTCAGATTAGGTAATTTTCTTTTCAAAAATCTTTTTCAAAATTTTTCTTTTAATTTTCGTTTTTCTTCACATTATTTTCGAAAAAATTAAATAAAAATCCAAAAAAATTAGAAAATAATAAAAATCAAAAATATTTTGTGTTTCTTGTTTGAGTCTTGAGTCAATTTTTAAGTTTGGTGTCAATTGCATGCTTTTAAAAAATTTTCTTGCAATTTTTCGAAAATCCATACATTCATAGTGTTCTTCATGATCTTCAAGTTGTTCTTGATAAGTCTTCTTGTTTGATCTTGATGATTTCTTGTTTTGTGTCTTTTCTTGTTTTTCATGTGCATTTTTGCATTCATATTTTTCATGCATTAAAAATTTTTAAGTTTGGTGTCCTGCATGTTTTCTTTGCATCAAAAATTTTTCAAAATTGTGTTCTTGATGTTCATCATAATCTTCATAGTGTTCTTGGTGTTCATCTTGACATTCATAGCATTCTTGCATGCATTCATTGTTTTGATCTAAAAATTTCATGCATTAAGTCTTTTTGTTGTTTTTCTCTCTCATAATTAAAAATTCAAAAATCAAAAAAATATCTTTTCCTTATTTCCCTCCAAAATTTCGAAATTTTGGGTTGACTTGGTCAAAAATTTTCAAAATTAGTTGTTTCTTACAAGTCAAGTCAAAATTTCAATTTTAAAAATCTTATCTTTTCAAAATCTTTTTCAAAAAATCATATCTTTTTCAATTTTTTCTATTTGTCGAAAATTTCAAAAATCTTTTTCAAATTATTTTCAAAATCTTTTTCTTATCTTTATATGTAATTTTCGAAAATTCACTAATAATTAATGTGATTGGTTCAAAAATTTGAAGTTTGTTACTTTCTTGTTACGAAAGGTTCAATCTTTAAGTTCTAGAATCTTATCTTGTAGTTTCTTGTTAGTGAAGTAAATATTTTCAAAATTTTTGAATTAAATCTTTTTATCTTTTATTTGATCTTTTTCAAAAATTTTATCTTTTTCAAAATTTGATTTTAAAATATCTTATCTAACTTCCTATCTTCTTATCTTTTTCAAAATTTGATTTCAAATCTTTTTTTTTCAATCAACTAACTAACTTGTTGTTTGTTTCTTATCTCTTTCAAAACCACCTAACTACTTTTCCCTCTCTTAATTTCGAAAATATCTCTTTCTTTTTCAAAAATTCTTTTTAATTAATTAATTGTTTCATGTTTTAATTTTTATCTTATTTTATATTTAATTTTCGAAAATTACTAACCTCTTTTTCAAAATTATTTTCGAAAATTCCCTTCTCTTCTCTTCACCTCTCTTCATCCAAAATCCGAATCTTCTTCTCCATTCTGCTACCCCTTTCTTTTTCTACTAACATAAAGGAATCTCTATACTGTGACATAGAGGATTCCTCTTCTTTTCTTGTTTTCTTCTCTTTCATATGAGCAGGAACAGGGATAAAGGCACTCTTGTTGAAATTGATCCAGAACCTGAAAGGACTCTGAAGAGAAAATTAAAAGAAGCTAAATTACAACAATCCAGAAGAACCCTTCTTGAAATTTTCGAACAAGAGAAAGAGATGGCAGAGGAAAATAATAATAATAATAATGCAAGGAGAATGCTTGGTGACTTCACAAAGCCAACGTCCAAGTTTGATGGAAGAAGTATCTCCATTCCTGCCATTGGAGCCAATAACTTTGAGCTTAAGCCTCAACTAGTTGCTTTAATGCAACAAAACTGCAAGTTTTATGGACTTCCATCTGAAGATCCTTATCAATTTTTAACTGAATTCTTGCAGATCTGGGAGACTGTAAAGACGAATGGAGTTGATCCTGAAGTCTACAGACTCATGCTTTTCCCTTTTGCTGTAAGAGACAGAGCTAGAGTATGGTTGGATTCACAACCCAAGGATAGCCTGGACTCATGGGATAAGCTTGTCACTGCATTCTTGGATAAATTCTTTCCTCCTCAAAAGCTGAGCAAGCTGAGAGTGGATGTTCAAACCTTCAAACAAAAAGATGGTGAATCCCTCTATGAAGCTTGGGAAAGATATAAGCAGCTGACCAAAAGATGTCCATCTGACATGTTTTCAGAATGGACCATATTAGATATATTCTATTATGGTCTCTCTGAATTTTCGAAAATGTCATTGGACCATTCTGCAGGTGGATCTATTCACCTGAAGAAAACGCCTGGAGAGGCTCAAGAACTCATTGACATGGTTGCAAACAACCAGTTCATGTATACTTCTGAGAGGAATTCTGTGAACAATGGGGTACCTCAGAAGAAAGGAGTTCTTGAAATTGATGCTCTGAATGCCATATTGGCTCAGAACAAAGTGTTGACTCAACAGGTCAACATGATCTCTCAAAATCTGAATGGATTGCAACATGCATCCAACAGTGCTAGAGAGGCAGCTTCTGAAGAAGTTTATGATCCTGAGAACCCTGCCATGGCAGAGGTTAATTACTTAGGTGAACCTTATGGAAACACCTATAACTCATCATGGAGAAATCATCCAAATTTCTCCTGGAAGGATCAACAAAAACCTCAACAAGGTTTTAACAATGGTGGACGTACTAGGCTGGGCAATAGCAAGCCATATCCATCATCTTCTCAGCAACAGACAGAGAATTCTGAACAAAACAATTCTAATTTAGCCAATATAGTCTCTGATCTGTCAAAAGCCACTTTTAGTTTCATGAATGAAACAAGATCCTCCATTAGAAATCTGGAGGCACAAGTAGGCCAGCTGAGTAGGAAAGTCATTGAAACTCCTCCCAGTATTCTCCCAAGCAATACAGAAGAGAATCCAAAAGGAGAGTGCAAGGCCATTGACATAGTCAATGTGGCCGAATGCACAAAGGAGGAGGAGGACGAAAATCCTAGTGAGGAAGACCTCCTGGGACGTTCCTCAAGCAAGAAGGAGTTTCCTATTAAGGATCCTGAGGAATCTGAGGCTCATCTAGAGACCATAGAGATTCCTTTAAATCTCCTTCTGCCATTCATGAGCTCTGAGGACTATTCTTCCTCTGAAGAGGATGAAAATGTGACTGGAGAGCAAGCTGCTCTATATTTAGGAGCTATCATGAAGCTAAATGCCAAGCTGTTTGGTAATGAGACTTGGGAAAGTGAACCTCCCTTGCTCATTAGTGAACTAGATACTTGGATTCAGAGCACTCTACCTCAAAAGAAACAAGATCCTGGCAAGTTTCTAATACCTTGCACCATAGGCACCATGAGCTTTGAAAAAGCTCTATGTGATCTGGGGTCAGGGATAAACCTTATGCCACTCTCTGTAATGGAGAAGCTGGGGATTATTGAGGTACAACCTGCCTTGTTCTCATTACAATTGGCAGATAAGTCAGTGAGGCAAGCATATGGAATAGTAGAGGACGTGCTAGTAAAGGTTGAAGGCCTTTACATCCCTACTGACTTCATAATCCTAGACACTAGGAAGGAAGATGATGAGTGCATCATCCTAGGAAGACCTTTCCTAGCCACAGCAGGAGCTGTGATAGATGTTAACAGAGGAGAGTTAGTCCTTCAATTGAATGGGGACTACCTTGTGTTTAAGGCACATGGCCATCCCTCTGTGACAAAAGAGAGTAAGCATGAAGAGCTTCTCTCAGTTCAGAGTCAAGAAGAGCCTTCACAGTCAAACTCTAAGTTTGGTGTTGTGAGGCCACAACCAAACTCTAAGTTTGGTGTTCAAACCCCATATCCAAACTCTAAGTTTGGTGTTGGGAATACCACACTTAAATTGACCTGATCACCTTGTGGCTCCATGAGAGCCACTGTCAAGCTATTGACATTAAAGAAGCGCTTTTTGGGAGGCAACCCAATTTTATTTATCTAATTTTATTTTATTTTGTTTCTTTGTTATTTTTGTGTTTAATTAGGTACATGATCATGAGGAGTCACGAAAAAAAATCAAAAAAAAAAATTTAAAAACAGAGTCAAAAACAGAAGAAAAAATTTTTCACCCTGGAGGTAGCGCAGACTGGCGTTCAACGCCAGTAAGATGCATCTGTCTGGCGTTCAACGCCAGAATAGAGCACCATTCTGGCGTTGAACGCCCAAAACAAGCAACAACCTGGCGTTAAACGCCAGGATGCGCACACAGAGGACAATCTGGCGCTGAACGCCAGAACCAAGCATGAAACTGGCGTTCAACGCCAGAAACATGCATAACATGGGCGTTTAACGCCCAGAACGAGCATCAATGGGTGTTTGAACGCCAGAATGATGCATGAAGGCATGCTACATGCCTATAGGGTGAAGGAATGGTATTTCCTTTCACCTCAGGATCTGTGGACCCACAGGATCCCCACCTACCTTTTCTTTTAATCCTAATCACACTCTCCTAATCCAAATCTCATTCTCAATGTCACACTTCCCAAAAAACCTTCACCTATCACCTCAATTCCTCTTCCCAATTACCCCATTCACCATTCACATCAACCCCTCTTCCCCATAAACCCCACCTACCTCCATTACATTCAAATTCAATTTCCCACCCTTTCCCACCCAAAATGGCCGAAACCCAACCACCCCTCTCCCTATAAATACCTTTCCTTTCTTCTTCATTTTCACACAACACAAACCCCTTCTTCTCTCATATAGCCGAACCCACTCTTCTCCCTCTCTCTTTCCATATTTTCTTCTTCTTCTTCTACTCTTCTTTTCTTATTTGCTCAAGGACGAGCAAATTTTAAGTTTGGTGTGGTAAAAAGCCTAAGCTTTTTATTTTTCATTCACCATCAATGGCACCCAAGACCGGAGCTTCCTCAGGAAAAGGAAAAGGGAAGGCAAAAGTTTCCACTTCTGAGTCATGGGAGAAGGAGAGATTCATCTCCAAGAGCCATCAAGACCACTTCTATGATGTTGTGGCAAAGAAGAAGGTAATCCCTGAGGTCCCTTTCAAGCTCAAGAAAAATGAGTATCCGGAAATCCGACTTGAGATTCAAAGAAGAGGTTGGGAAGTCCTAGCCAACCCCATGCAATAAGTTGGGATCTTAATGGTTCAAGAGTTCTATGCCAATGCATGGATCACTAGGAACCATGACCAAAGTATGAACCCAAGCCCAAAGAATTATCTAACAATGGTTAGGGGGAAATACTTGGATTTCAGTCCGGAAAATGTGAGGTTGGCGTTTCACTTACCCATGATGCAAGGTGATGAACGCCCCTACACAAGAAGGGTCAACTTTAATCAAAGGTTGGACCAAGTCCTTAGGGACATTTGTGTGGAAGGCGCCCAATGGAGAATAGACTCCAAAGGCAAGCCAGTCCAACTAAGAAGACTGGACCTCAAACCTGTAGCTAGAGGATGGTTGGAGTTCATCCAAAGATCCATCATCCCTACAAGCAACCGATCTGAAGTTACTGTGGATCGGGCCATCATGATTCATAGCATCATGATTGGAGAGGAAGTAGAGGTTCATGAAGTCATATCCAATGAACTCTACAAAATAGCTGACAAGCCTTCATACATGGCACGGCTAGCCTTCCCTCACCTCATATGCCATCTATGTTATTCAGCCGGAGTTATCATAGATGGAGATGTCTCTATTGAAGAAGACAAGCCCATCACCAAGAAAAGGATGGAGCAAACAAGGGAAGTTCCTCACGGCCACCAAGGAGAACATGAGGAAGGTCATCATCAACAAATGCCTCATGGAATGCACTTTCCTCCCAACAACTATTGGGAGCAACTCAGTACCTCTTTAGAGGATTTGAGCCATAATGTGGAACAACTAAGGGTGGAACACCATGAACACGCCCTCACTCTCCAAGAAATAAGAGAAGATCAAAGAGCAATGAGGGAGGAGCAACAAAGGCAAGGAAGGGACATAGAAGAGTTGAAGAACATCATTGGTCCTTCAAGAAGAAGACGCCACTAGAGGTGGATTCATTCCTTGTTCTTTATTTCTTTCTGTTTCGGTTTTTAATTATTGTGTTTATCTATGTTTTGTGTCTTCATTTCAGGATCATTAGTATGTAACCATGCCTTAAAGCTATAAATAAAATCCATTAGTCCTTCACCTCTCTTAAAAGAAAACTGTTTTAATTCAAAAGAACAAGAAGTACATAATTTTCGAAATTATTATTGAATTTAGTTCAATTATATTGATGTGGTGACAATGCTTTTGTTTTCTGAATGAATGAATGAACAGTGCATGTGTCTTTTGATCTTGTTGTTTATGAGTGTTTAAAATTGTTGGTTCTTGAAAGAATGATGAACAAAGAGAAATGTTATTGATGATCTGAAAAACATCATGAAATTGATTCTTGAAGCAAGAAAAAGCAGCAAAAAAAAATGGCGAAAATTTTAAAGCAAGGATCCAAGGCTTTGAGCATCACTGGATAGGAGGGCCCAAGGAAAATAAATCCAGGCCTAAGCGGCTAAATCAAGCTGTCCCTAACCATGTGCTTGTGTCATGAAGGTCCAAGTGAAAAGCTTGAGACTGAATGGTTAAAGTCGTGATCTAAAGCTAAAGAGTGTGCTTAAGAGCTCTGGACACCACTAACTGGGGACTTTAGCAAAGCTAAGTCACAATCTGAAAAGGTTCACCCAGTTATGTGTCTGTGGCATTTGTGTATCTGGTGGTAATACTGGAAGACAAAGTGCTTAAGGCCACAGCCAAGACTCATAAGTAGCTGTGTTCAAGAATCAACATGCTTAACTAAGAAAGTCAATAACACTATCCCAACTTCTAAGTTCCCCCAGAGACGCCAATACCTCTAAACTACAAAGGAAAAAGTGAGATGCCAAAACTGTTCAGAAGCAAAAAGCTACAAGTCCCGCTCATGTAATTAAATTAATATTCATTGATATTTTGGACCTTATAGTATATTCTCTTCTTTTTATCCTATTTGATTTTCAGTTGCTTGGGGACAAGCAACAATTTAAGTTTGGTGTTGTGATGAGCGGATAATTTATACGCTTTTTGGCATTGTTTTTACATAGTTTTTAGTAAGTTTAAGCTACTTTTAGGGATGTTTTCATTAGTTTTTATGTTAAATTCACATTTCTGGACTTTACTATGAGTTTGTGTGTTTTTCTGTGATTTCAGGTAAATTCTGACTGAAATTGAGGGATTTGAGCAAAACTCTGAAAAAGGCTGACAAAAGGACTGCTGATGCTGTTGGATTCTGACCTCCCTGCACTCGAAATGGATTTTCTGGAGCTACAGAATTCTAAATGGCGCGCTCTCAACGGCGTTGGAAAGTAGACATCCAGGGCTTTCCAGCAATATATAATAGTCCATACTTTATTCGAAGAATGACGACGCAACTTGGCGTTGAACGCCAAGTACACGCTCCTTTCTAGAGTTAAACGCCAGAAAAACGTCATAATCCGGAGTTGAACGCCCAAAACACATCATAACTCGAAATTCAACTCCAAGAGAAGCCTCAGCTCGTGGATTGATCAAGCTCAGCCCAAGCACACACCAAGTGGGCCCCGGAAGTGGATTTATGCATCAATTACTTACTCATGTAAACCCTAGTAGCTAGTCTAGTATATATAGGACATTTATCTATTGTATTAGACATCTTTGGTCTCAGTTTTGTTTTATTCTTCATCCTAAGAGACTATTGATCACGTTTAGGGGGGGCTGGCCATTCGGCCATGCCTGGACCTCTTTCACTTATGTATTTTCAACGGTGGAGTTTCTGCACACCATAGATTAAGGGTGTGGAGCTCTGCTGTACCTCAAAGATTAATGAAGTTCTATTTTCTTTTATTCAAATCTTTCTTATTCTTATTCCAAGATATTCATTCGTACCCAAGAACATGATGAATCTAATGAGTCAGATAACCCTCATTATCATTCTCACTCATGAACGCGCGTGATTGACAACCACTTTCGTTCTACATGCAACAGAGCTTGAATGTGTATCTCTTAGATTCCCCAACAGAATCTTCGTGGTATAAGCTAGATAGATGGCGGCATTTATGAGGATCCGGAAAGTCCAACCTTGTCTGTGGTGTTCCGAGTAGGATCCTGGGAATCCGGAAAGTCCAACCTTGTCTGTGGTGTTCCGAGTAGGATTCCGGTAATGAATGACTGTGACGTGCTTCAAACCTGTAACCTGCTGGGCGTTAGTGACAGACGCAAAAGAGGGATTCTATTCCAGTTGGGGAGGGAACCAACCGGTGATTGGCCGTACTGTGACAGAGTGTGTGAGCATTAGCTTTCACTGCGAGGATGGGATGTAGCTATCAACCATGGGTGATGCCTCCAGACTGGTTAGCTATGCGAGTGACAGCCGCATAGGATATTTCCCCGTGAGGATGAAAGTAGCCACAGTTGATGGTGAACCCCTATACAAAACTTGCCATGGAAAGGAGTAAGAAGGATTGAGTAGAAGCAGTGGGAGAGCAAGCGTCCGAGAGCTCTACAGCATCTCCATTCCGCTTATCTGAAATTCCTACCAATGAATCTGCATAAGTATTCTATCCCTTTTATTATGTATTTTCTTTTTATTTTATATTTTCAAACCCATAAACCTTTAATCCTCCTGACTGAGATTTACAAGGTGACCATAGCTTGCTTCATACCAACAATCTCTGTGGATTCGACCCTTACTCACGTAAGGTTATTACTTGGACGACCCAGTACACTTGCTGGTTAGTTGAACGGAGTTGTGAAGAAAATAAACAGTGCCCTAAGAGTAAACATCCTTTATAAACAAATAACATGTGATCACAATTTCGTCCACCAGTTTATTACTTGGACGACCCAGTACACTTGCTGGTTAGTAGTGCGAAGTTGTGATAAAGAGTTGAGATTGCAATTGTGCGTACCATGTTGATGGCACCATTGATGATCACAATTTCATGCACCACTAGCAAAGTCCTTAATGAGAATCAAAGGAACTATACCACCACAGAGAAAGAACTTTTAGCCATAGTTTTTGCTTTTGATAAGTTTAGATCATATCTTATTGGCTCAAAAGTAATTATGTTCACTGATCATGCAGCACTCAAGTACTTGCCTACCAAACAAGAATCTAAGCCCAGATTTATAAGGTGGATCCTACTGCTCCAAGAATTCGATATTGAGATTAAAGATAGGAGCGGAGCAGAAAACAAAGTAGCTGACCACCTCTCAAGGATCCCACAAGAAGAAGAAATACAACAAGTTGCAGTAAATGAAAGCTTCCCTGATGAATAATTGATGATGATTCAGGTAGCCCCTTGGTTTGCAGACATAGCTAACTTCAAGGCTATAGGGGAGTTACCAACAAACATCAACAAGCACATAAGGAGGAAGCTAATCAAGGATGCCAAACACTACATCTGGGATGACCCCTACTTCTTCAAAAAGTGTACTGATGGTGTCCTAAGAAGGTGTATATCCCATGAAGAAGGGCAAGAGGTGCTATGGCAATGCCATGGATCAGCATATGGAGGTCACTTTAGTGGAAAATGAACAGCAGCAAAGGTGCTCCAATCCGGATTTTACTGGCCAACAGTATTTAAGGATGCCAAAGAAATGGTGTCAAGGTGTGATGAATGTCAAAAGGCCGGCAATCTGACCAAGAGAAATGAGATGCCACAGCAATACATATTAGAGCTAGAACTATTTGATGTATGGGGAATAAATTTCATGGGACCCTTCCCAACCTCCTACTTAAATAGCTACATATTAGTGGCCGTTGATTATGTGTCAAGATGGGTAGAGGCCATAGCTACTATAACAAATGACAACAAGGTTGTGATAAGCTTCTTGAGAAGAAACATCTTCAGCAGATTTGGAGTTCCCAGAGCTCTCATTAGTGATGGGGGTCACACTTCTGCAACAAACAATTGGAAGCACTCCTTCTCAGATATGGGGTAAAACACAAAGTGGCAACTCCATACCACCCACAGACCAACGGGAAAGCCGAGATCTCCAATAGAGAGCTGAAACGAATACTTGAAAAAATTGTTGGAAGTTCACAAAAAGACTGGTCTAGGAAGCTAGACGATGCTCTATGGGCCTACAGGACAGCATTCAAGACCCCCATTGGGATGTCACCATACCAACTAGTATTCGGCAAGGCTTGCCACTTACAGTTGAATTAGAGCACAGAGCTTTCTGGGCTCTAAAACTACTCAATTTTGATGAAAGGGCTACTGGAGAAAAGAGATTAATGCAACTCAATGAACTGGAAGAGTTTAGAAATCAAGCATATGAGAATGCAAAAATCTACAAAGAAAACACAAAAAGGTGGCATGACCAAAAGATAGCAAGAAGAGAGTTTATTGAAGGACAAAAGGTGTTATTCTACAACTCAAGACTCAAGTTCTTCCCTGGAAAACTTAAGTCTCGATGGTCAGGACCTTTCACCATACTCAAGGTGTTTCCCTACGGTCATGTGGAGCTCATGGAAGACAAGACTCAGAGAACTTTCTCTGTCAATGGCCATAGACTCAAACACAACTTGGGAGGCTCATTGGAGGAGCAGAGAGTGAGCTACAAGCTCAGCTAAAGATGGAGGAATTTCAAGCTAATGACAATAAAGAAGCGCTAGTTAGGAGGCACCCCAACATTTTATCCTTTTTTGATTTAATTGCTTTCCTAGAAGTAGTTTAAATTCTGTGATAGTTTCAATTTTTAGAACTAATTGTTTGATAGTTGCTTTGATAGTAGATCAATTTTTTTTACACTCTTGTTATTTGAAATTTGTAACTTGATGAATGCATGACTAATGATGAGTGAATGGGCTGAGGACTAGCTGAATTGCTAAGTTTGGTGTGGCCTCTCACCCACTTAATCTAGGCTTACAAATAAAACTAATAAATTGATTCTGAAGAGTAAGCCCAGAGATTAAGTTTGGTGTGGCCACCACCAATGATCACATAGTACCCAATTCACCCAAGTTGAGATCACTTAATACCTTGGACAAGAATGAACGTGAATTAATGGATTCAGATGAGTTGGGATTAAAAGAAAATGAAAGGATTTATATTATGCCACTCTTATGAACACATTAAATACACAATGATGAAAGAAATTTATTAAGATGCCAAGGAATTAAGTTTGGTGTCCCAAGGGACACCCATCAGTTGCAACCCAATTCACTCTTGATGAGAAGAAATGTGAATGGGTATTTTGTCATTTCTAATAGGGTCAGTTTCAATTTCAGGAGAGTAGATGGGACCCACATGAAAGACTACTCACAAAAACAAGGAAGTCAAAGTGTACTTGCACTTTGGAACTCATCACACATAGAAGACACAGTGAGTGAGGAGTTGGCGCCTCTTCCCACGCTAGGCGCCACTTCCCAAAGTGGGAAAACATTTAATTCCTTTTATTTCTCACCTCCGAACAACAACCATTCACCCACTATAAAAGATTCACTCCCTACCGTCCCTCCCCACTTCAACAACCCCTACAACAATCCCCTTCGCATATCCTCTCATCTTCTACTATCTCCCTCTTTCTTCCTTCTTTTCTTGATTGGGACAATCAAGTCCTAAGTTTGGTGTTGGAGCAAAACCTTGTTTTGCTTTCTCTTTTTTTTTTCGAACCCCCTATTCCCTATTTCTTTTCACAACTCTCCCAACCCAATGGCACCACCAAAAAGCTCAGCCTCAAAGGAAAGAAGAACTAGGGAACCAACCTCTGGATCCTCAAGCTCTTTCAACACCTACAAGTTTCTCTCCGCATTCAACCAAAATCAGTTTTATGGTTGGGTGAGTGAGAAGGAAATCATCCCAGAAGTTGGATTTCAACTAGGGAGGAATGAACACATAGAAATCAACATTGAGATTGAGCAGAGGGGTTGGTCACTTCTATGCAACCCACCAAGGAAAGTAGTTGAAAGCTTGGTGAGGGAGTTCTATGCCAATGCGGTACCTCAACCAGGGCAACAATATGACTACATTAGCTATGTGAGGGGGAAATCCATTGATTACAGCCCCTCTAACATTGAGAGAATGCTAATGGTGAAGAGGACAAGCTCCACCCGGAGCTATGAAGAGAGAACGAAGCAACAAGACCTTGGGTTTGAGGAGATTTTGAGCGAAATATGTGTGATAAATGTGCAGTGGATCAACGACAAGGATGGGATCCCCAACCAATTGAGGAGAAGAGATTTGAGCCCCCAAGCTGGAAGGTGGCTAGAGTTTGTAAGGAGATCCATAATCCCTACATCCAACACTTTAGAGGTGACCAAGGAGAGAGCTGTGCTCATCTACAGCATCATGAAAGGAGAAAACATCAATGTGGGGGAGATGATTGCCAACAACATCAATAAAGTGCTGAAAAACACCAATGACAACACAAGGTTGGCATTCCCTAGCATCATACAAAGGCTGTGTGATGAGGCTGGAGTTGAGAAGATTATTGATGAAGTGCTTGTGAAGCAAGACAAGTTCATCACTGCCAAGAAGATGACAAAAGTGGTGGCTGTCCACCCATTCAACAGGGCTAGAGAAAGAAGAGCCCATGCTCATGAACCACAACAACAACACGGAGAGGGAGAGGCTGAAGAACACCCTCAATTCCTAGCACTTCAACCACCACCACACTACCAATATCAACAATTTCCAGAAGGTTTCAATTGGGAGCAACTGCAAGGACATGTACACCAAATGAGGGGAGATATACACCACTCGAGGGAGGATGTCAACCAATTCAAGGAGGCTCAGCAACAACAATGGAGCCAAGTCAACCAAAACATTCAACAACTCCAAGAGAGTTGGGAGCATATGAGAAAGAAGCAGCAAGAACAATTTGACTGGGGAGAAGTGCGGAGTGCACTGGATAAAATAGGAGAGCAAGGCAAGTGGCAGCAGAGGAACCTGGCCAAATTCAGGCATCTCTATGATGCCAAGATATTGTCCAGAAGGCAGTATGACATCAACACACAAGCAAAGCTGAATCACTTGTGTAATGTTGTTGCCGCTCTAAACCCAGGATATCCAACTTTCATGCAAGGGATGGAAGAGCTAAGTGCAAGACAAGAAGAAATCTTAGCCAAACATAAGGAAGATGAGAGGAATTACATGAGGAGGCTAGGATTTTGGAAGCCCAAGGATGCCAAGGCTCAAGAAGGTTCCTCCAAGCCAGATGAAGGTGGCTCATCCCCTCATAAGAAGAAGGACAAGGGAAAGGGGCCAATAAACTGAAGATGAAGCTGCTCAAGGTTGTTGAGCCTCATGGTTGACACTTTTCAAATTCTGCATTCTGTTTAACTTTTACTTTATTTACTCTTTGAATAATCATGATAGGATAGTTTATGTTTTATGCTTAGTTTTTAATTTTTGTTTGAAGTCTTTATGAGTTTTTTTTTCAAGAAAGAAAACGCAATGTATTTCAAGTCTTCACTTCAATTAAATAAAAGTAGAACTTGTCTCTATAAGAGTTACTGTTAGTTGTACAAAAACAATAAGAGAGACCAAGACCAAGAGGGATCATCAAACAAACTAAGAAACAAAAGGCTAAGTGTAGAACCTTAGATGAACCAAAAAGAAAATGAGTCCTGAAGAGAACTAATCCTAGAAGGTATAACAAAAGGAAGGCTAAGGGATGTTCCTTGAATATCCATAGAACCAAGAGGTAGTAAGCAATAAAGACCCAAGGCTCTGAGCATCAACTACTAGGATAGAAAAGAAAAAGAAACATGAAAAAGAGACTTAAAAAGGAATAATAATCCTAGTAGATACTTGTGGTGAAGATGTGTCAAGAAGAGACCTAGGCAAGTAAGTTCTTAGGGGTGTCTCAACACCTAGTACCCTAAAACCAACTGGTTTGGGAGTGCTAATTGAAAGCCTAATTAAAGGGTTGTCTTGAGACAAAACACTTAGAGTCGTGGTCAAGAAAACAAAACAACATTTACTACTTCAAGGTGACAATCAATAGAAAGGACCCCTAAGGCCTATACCTGAGTGAGCCTCAAGGATCCAAGAGCTTTCCATGGCAATTGAAACATTCATACATGTGTTAGACACTTAGTTTCACTCTTAGTTGTATTGAAATCTTTTAAAGCCAAGGCCTTAATATATAAAAGTACTCGCATTGATTTGCTTGGGATAAGCAAAACTTAAGTTTGGTGTTGTGATGACTTGCATCATTTACCTTTCTTTCTTGCATAAAAAGACCATAAAAGAGCACAAATCTCATTTGATCAGTACAATTCATGCATTATTTGATGAATATTATGGTACACTACTTTGAAGATGAGTTGTGCTAAATTGTAGGTGAAAAAATATCAAAAATGGGTAGAAGACAAGCAAGAAGCTGGGCGTGTGAAACTGGCGTGTCACTTGAGGGTAGACGCCACAAAAATGCACTGGCGTGGCACGCCAGGAGCTAACCGTGGTACGCCAGTACTAAATTCCAGAAGGGAGATCCAAGCATGCATGTGGGCGTGGCACGCCAAGGACTGGGCGTGGCACGCTAGTAATAAATTCCAGAGAGCAAAAAGGAGAAACACAAGAAGGGCGTGGCACGTCGGATCCATCAACCACTATGGGCGTGCCACTTGAAGTCGAAGGCGTGGCACGCCAGGAGCTAGAGAGTCACTTTGGCGTGCCACTTGAAGATCCAAGCGTGGCACGCCAAGCTTGAAGAATGAACAAATATATGGGCGTGCCACTTGAGCAACATGGTGTGGCACGCTGGTACAATGATCCAGAGAAGGGGCTGAAGGCAAGAGAAAACTGGGCGTGCTACTTGAAGTCGAAGGCGTGGCATGCCAACCTCTCAACCTCACTTTAGCGTGCCGCTTGAGCATCCAAGCGTGGCACGCCAGACATCACAAGTAAGATCAGGGCGTGCCACTTAGCGTCGAAGGCGTGGCACGCCAGTCCCAAAAACTCACTTTGGCGTGCCACTTGAAGGTCAAGGCGTGGCACGCCACTTACTGGAACAACACAAGATCATGGGCGTGGCACGCCAACCTTCAGGCGTGGCACGCTGGTATAACTTTCCAAAAAGGGTGAAAGAGGCCAATTACATGAGGCGTGCCACTTGAGCTCGAAGGCGTGGCACGCCAATCACTATTCGTCACATAGGCGTGCCACTTGAGCAACAAGGCGTGGCACGCCAATGCCATTCAGAGGCAAGAGAAGCATTGGGGCGTGCCACTTGAGTTCGTGGCGTGGCACGCCAAGCAGAGGGGCCATTCACCTAACAAGGGCATGGCACGCTAGTGCAACTTTCCAGAGAACTCAGCCAAGCACACAACAAGGGCGTGGCACGCCAGTTCAAATTTCCAGAAGCAAAAAAAGTGGAGAAATCAAAAAGCGTGCCACTTGAGCTCGAAGGCGTGGCACGCCAACACAAGAATGTCACTATGGCGTGCCATTTGAGCTCGAAGGCGTGGCACGCCAAGGTTGAAAGAGGGACGAGCGTGCCACTTGAGGGATTGAGCGTGGCACGCCAAGCCATTTTGAAGGGCACGTGACACGCCTGAGAAGTGCCAGCCAAACGCTAGCTAAGGGGTCACGTTTATTGAGCGCTTTCTTTCCCTCCAAAATGTAATTTTCCCTTTTTCACTTTTGTAATTCTTTTATTTTACTAGGAGTAGTATATATACCCCAAAAGAGTACTGAAGAAGGGGTTAAGCAGTTAGTTCTAGATCCACTTTTACATTCCACTTTTGAGTACTTTCTAAGCTATGAGTAGCTAACTTCCCTCTCATTGAGAGAGGGAGCTCTGTTGTACTTGATGGATTGATAATAGTGAAATTCTTCTTCTCTTCATCTTCTCTTGATTTTCTAGGAGGAATTTTGTGCTTAATGCTTAGTATTCAATCATCTTGGGAAAGAGATTGAATGCAATTGGGTTTCATGGGAACCTTGGGAAAGGAAACATGAAACCATGCTTGAAATCCCTTCTCACACTTGAAGAGAATTTGGGTTTTGATGATGGAATACGTGACATATAATCCCCCCTCTACCTGGATCTACAAGGGTGTGTCGTATAATTAGGGACCAAGTATATCTCTCTTCATGAGCAATTAGACCAAGGAATTGGCTATTGATCAAGATCTGAGAGATTGAGTCACCAAGGGATTGGGGCTCAATCAATCATGATTGCCAAGAGGTCAGTGAGTTGCATGATTGAAGGAGATCAAACTAGATTTGATCCAAAGAGGCAATATCTCCCAATCTCAATGAATTCCCCATTCTCATCTATCCATTTCTTTATAGCTCAACTTTACTTTCAGCAATTCCCCATTCCCATTTACATTCAAGTCATTTATGATTCAGCAATTTATATTCTGCAATTTCCATTCCTGCACTTTAATGCTTTTCTTTATATTCTAGTCATTTACATTTATGCCATTTACAATTCTGCACTTCACACTATCATTGATCTGCTTGACTAATTCACTAATCAATTAAAACTGCTTGAGTTTGCCAATCTCTGTGGATACGATCCCACTCCTCTGTGGGTTATTACTTGGCGATAATTTTGGTGCGCTTGTCAAAAGAACTCATTCACTAAGTTTTAAAGAAAAAAAGGGGGTAGTGAATTGAGGTCATCACAATGTTATCTTCACATGAGAGAAAGTCAAATAAGACTAGTTAATCTCAATCCAAAAGTCCTAATCAACTTACTAATTGAATTAGCAAGAGATTAGAGTAAATGGAAACAATATTAACTAACAACACTAGATCATTAACATAAGTTGGGTATTAATGACTCAAGAGCACTTAGTTTCTCTTTCCAAGCCAAGAATGCTCAAAAAGCTACTTTAACATCCAACCAAGCATTTTCTCAAACACTTGGAAGGTATAGAAGCAAAGCATGATAAATTGCAAGGAAGAATAAATTCTACTGCTACCCAATGCAAGAAAAGTAAGAATACCAACTCAATTAAATAATAAAGGAACATAAAACATAAATTGCATTAAATAAAAATCAAAGTAACAAGAGTGCTCATAAACATAAAAGTGACATAAAAGGAAAATTAACACCATAAACTGAATGAACAAAGATGTAGGAAGAAGAAATTGTAAAAAAAAAAAGATGGAAACAAGAAATTAAACCTAGATCTAATAGGAAAATTAACCTAATTCTAACCTAATTCTAGAGAGAAGAGGGAGCTTCTCTCTCTAGAAACTACCTAAAGCATGGTCCTAAGCTAAACTAATTACTCCCTCTTTGACCTATCTTGAGTTCTACATCAAATAGCCTAAAAAATTAGTTGGATTTAGGCCTGGAAAGCTCAGAAATATCCTCCAGTGATTTCATTTTAATGAGGTCACGTAATCAGCGTGACGCGTGCGCGTGGATGACGTGTGCGCATCGCTGTCAAATTCCTCACTCACGCGTATGCGTGGGTGACGTGTGCGCGTCACTGGCAGACAGGGACGGATACATGGGGGGCAAGTGGAGGCCTGGGCCCCCCAGGTTTTTACAAAAAAAAATTAGTAGTAAAATTTAAGAAGCCCAACCCATAAAATATAATAATTTTTAAAATTTTTGTAAATCCCTAAATTGGCTAGACAGAAACACTAGATTACCTTTCTTCCTTTTGGCTTTTGATGTTTAGGATTCCTTTTGAAATTGAAACCATAGCCCATAGCCACGCGCGATTCCCTCTACTCCACTGACTGACCACTGTCTCACAACGGTACAACTACATACAAGGTACATTTTATTATATATTTTTCATTTTAAATTTCTTATTATATATCTTAACTAGTTACTATGCAAATTCTATTGTTCTTGTTGATATATATGTACTGTGTGACTGTGTATATTATTAATTTGTCTAGTAGTTTTTTATTTTTTATTTTTAGTAAAATTGATAGTGACTTAGTAAAAAAATATTATTAATTTATTATTGATGTTTAATTAATAAAAAATATTTAGACTTTATTTATTCATGTGAGTATATAATTATTTGAATTTTTTTTCAGGTAAAAAGAAACTAGAACATTTTATGATGAGAAAGCAAAGTAAAATTGATGCAATTTTTAAGAGAAAAGCTGCTTATAATGTTGGAGTTCAAACAAGTCAACCCTCTAATCTTATTTCAGAAGAAGTTCAAGTAAGAGACCTTTTTAATCTTACTCAAAATACACATCAACATGAAGCCAAAGTTGCAAGATTAGAAAGAGATGTTGATATCTCTTTACTAGAAAGGGATCTAGGAAAGCGACGTCTAATTTGGCAGTATAATGTCAATGAACGTGATAAGATTCGTAGAGCATACATAATAGTTGGGTCATACCAACCAACAAATATTAGTTATCCAAATTCTGGTAATAACAATCACCGTCAATATTTTCAATCTTCTTGGTTTAAGAAATTTCCAAGTTAGTTAGAATATTCACCAGAAAAAGATGCTGCTTATTGTTTGCCTTGCTACTTGTTTAGTAAACATTATGGTGCTGGCAATGATGGAAAAATACATTTTCAGAGTTAGGATTTAGTAATTGGAAGAAAGTAAACAATGGAGTGAATTGTGCATTTGTATGTCACGAGGGTTCTATTCCTAATTCTCCCCATAATTTATATGTGAAATCTATTGATGATTTAATGGCTCATTCTAAGCATATAGACAAAGTTCTTGATAGGCATAGTGATGAAACTATTGCAAATAACCGCTTAAGGTTGAAGACATCTATTGATGCTATTCGATGGCTTGCATTTCAAGCTTGTGCATTTAGAGGCGACGATGAAAGTTCTGGATCTTTGAATAGGGAAAATTTTATTGAGTTAATTAAGCTTTTAGCTTCATGTAATCAGAATGTTAATAATGTTGTCCTTAAAAATGCTCCTGGAAATGCTCAATATATATCTCCCGATGTTCAAAAAGATATATTGCATATCTTTGCTAGAAAAGTGCGTGCAACAATTCGAGAAGAAATTGGTGATTTTAAATTTTGTATAATTATTGATAAAGCAAGAGATGAGTCAAAGCGAGAACAAATGTCTGTGGTTTTGAGATTTGTAGACAAGCACCGTTGTGTTCAAGAAAGATTTTTTGATCTTATACATGTTTCTGATACGTGTTCTTTGACATTGAAAATAGAAATTTCATCAGTTCTTTCTCGTCATAATCTTGATGTTCAAAATCTTAGGGGACAAGGGTATGATGGAGCTAGTAATATGCGTGGTGAATGGAATGGATTGCAAGCTCTATTTTTGAAAGATTGCCATTTTGCTTATTACATTCATTGTCTTGCTCATCGATTACAATTAGCACTTGTTTCTGCAGCCAAAGAAGTTTGTTATGTTCATCAATTCTTTTCAAAACTTACCCTAATTGTAAATGTTGTGACTGTTTCTCCTAAACGTCATGATGAGTTAAGGGTTGCTCAAGCAAATAATGTTGCAAACTTAATTGCCAATGATCAAATTGTGACAGGTAGCGGACTTAATCAAATTACTACTTTGCAAAGAGCTGGAGATACTATATGGGGGTCTCATTTGAATTCTGTACGTAGCTTGCTATGCATGTTTGATGCTACTTGTGAAGTTCTTGAAAAAAGCAGTGAAGAAGGTAATTTCTCCACTCGTGGTGATGCTAGTGTTGATTATGATGCTATCTCATCCTTTGAATTTGTCTTTGTTTTGCATTTGATGAGAAATATTTTGGAAGTTAGTCATGATCTTTGTCAAGCTTTACAACAAAAAAATCAAGACATATTGAATACTTTAACTCTGGTTTCTACTACCAAGACTTTAATCCAACGAATGAGAGAATCAAGTTGGGAAGCTTTCATAAAAGAAGTTATATTATTTTGTGAGAAACATGAAGTTGAAGTTCCTGATATGAATGCAATGCATATTCCTAGAAGCAGCCGAACTCACAAAATTGTTGACCAAATTTCAGTGGAGCATCATTACCGTGTTAATTTATTTCTGGCTGTAATTGATACACAGTTGCAAGAGATTAATGGAAGACTCAATGATAATATGGTGGAATTACTTACTTTAAGTTCAACTTTAGATCCCAGAAAAAATTATAAGCTCTTCAGTGTCAACAAAGTATGTGAATTAGTAGAACGATTTTATCCAGGCAACTTCAGTGACCAAGAGAAATTTCACATTAGAATGTAAGCTCAACATTATGAACTTGATGTTCCTAATCATGTTGAGTTAACTAACTTGTGCACAATTTCGGAGTTATGTCAACAATTAACGAAGACATGAAAGTCTTTAACATATCCTTTGATTGATCGTTTGATTCGCTTGGTATTAACTCTCCCTGTTTCAACTGCTACAACTGAGAGATCCATTTTTAGCTATGAATATTGTGAAGAATATACTTAGAAAGAAAATGGAAGATGAATTTCTTGCTAATTGTCTTTTGATTTATATTGAGAAGAAGATTGCTGAAAGATTTGACACCGATTCTATTATCGATGAATTTTATTATATGAAGAATCGACGTGTACCACTTCGTTAGTAAAAAGTACACATATTTTTTTGTACTTTAAATATATTCTCTATCGGTATATTTTTGTAACGCATCTTACATTATAATTTATTTACATATTTTTTAATATTATATATGTTATTAGCCCCCCTCACAATAGCATTTCTGGATCCGTCCCTGCTGGCAGATCTCCTCCTCACGCGTACGCGTGGATGACGCGTGCGTGTGGCCTTCAATTCAGCAAATCCTCATTTCTTCATGAATTCTCCACTTTGCATGTTTTTCTCTTCACCTTTTCTATCCAATCCTTGCCTTATGAACCTGAAGTCACTCAACAAACATATCAAGGCATCGAATGGAATTAAAGTGAATTAGATTTAGCTATTTTAAGGCCTAAAAAGCATGTTTTCACTCTTAAGCACAAAATTAGGGAGAATTACAAAAGCATGCTATTTCATTGAATAAATGTGAGATAAGTTGATAAAATCCACCAAATTCAACACAAGATAAACCACAAAATTGGGGTTTATCATGTACTCTTTTTCCCAACCTTACTATTTTTTCCCAAAAAGGTTTTTTTAAAGGGATTTTAACGAGGCATCATAGCAAGGGCTAAGGATAATCCAAATCCTTAGTAGTAGATTTATGTAAAGGGATTTTTCACCAATAAAATTCCATTTCTTCTTCAAAAGTTTCCTATTAAAGCACAATAACTTAAGCTCGACAAACCATAAAAATCATTGCTCGACCTAAAAGGGTCGACAAGACGAAGCGACGAGGTACGAGTTAATGTAAGAAGTTATATAAACAACTCGTGAAAACCGACCTTAGAACCAAGGTAGAACAAAAAAGAAGTGTAAAAATAACTTAACAAAGTCCGATTATAGGATTTCAGAACTTATAAAAAAGGAACCTATATAATACACACTCACCACCTTAAGCACGATTTGAAGTTGCCGAGGAATGATCCCCAACTAAGCAGTCGTACAAGCTAAAAGCTAAACCCGGAATGCAATTATTAAAAGACCTAAAATCATTATTAAAAATGAAAGAAGGTTCTTTAAATTCTAAAAGTTGTTTAACAACTTAAAAGCAGAGTAAGTTTGTCCAAAAAAACTATTAGCTATTACAAAAAAAAAGTTACCAAAGACCCACAAGTCAGGCTATCCAAAAAACTCAAGACAAAATTACAAAGGACCTAATAAAGGATTAAGGTCATCCCCAGTCACAGCATCCTGGCCTTGAGCAGAGAGGTTCGGGTCGTATTTAGATACCAGCACAGACGGGATGGCACCAGGAAGCGAAGGAGGGAGTTCGGCACTGACGACTTCAGGAAGGACCTCGGGAGGCTGAGAGGTCTGACCAACCCCTACACCCGAAGACTTCAGGTCAGAAAAAGGTTCCTCCTCGTCATCATTAGGTGCCGGGAAAATCTTTCCATCTACCAAAATATTGTCTTGGCTGAATAGGGAAAGGTCGACCTCAGGGGCGAGGACTTGGACATGGGCCTTCAAATTAGCAAACATTTCATCCATCTCCTCAGCCACAGACTCCTCAAGTGTGGCATATCTTTCTTTGGCCTTTTCCAACTCTTCTTGAATATCAATCTTTTCCCCGTAAACCCGGATGTAGCTTTCTTCCGCCTTCTTCTTTACCCCCGCCACTATAGCCGCAGTCACCTCCGCCTTTTTTCTTTTACCCTGGTCCGAGTCTTCTCCAAGTCAGACCTTAGCCCGGTCCTCTCCTCCTCCAAATCCCTATTTATCTCCTTCAGCTTCTCCACCTTAGCTTGAGCTGCCACCAAAGAACTATGGGTAGCATTGAGAATAGTCTTCTCCAACTCCCTAGCCAGGGCCACACATACCCCTGCCACCTGAATTCTACCTCGGGCCAAGGTTTGAAGGTGGTGTTGGAGAGCTAGATCATCCATACTGACATGACTATGAGGGAGGATACTTTTCTCATTCCATGTAAGAGAATTAAACCCCTTGTCGTATATACTTCCCTTCTCAGCAGTCTTTTGCCTTTTTAAGGATGCTCCGAGGAAGAACGAGAAGGACGGACCCCAACACTCTCTGAAAGAGATTCAGGAGTCGTAAGCTGAGAAGATGGGATGAGGATAACCATCTTAGGACCTGTAGGACCCAAGTACGCCTTCTTTGGAGAAGGTCAGGTAGAAGCACTCGGCTTCTTTTTGTTAAATACCACGTGCCACGACACTCTTTTTAGTTTGGCGCAGTTGCTTCATTGCTGCGGACTTTGGAGCCATTTTTTCTACAAAGAAAAGAAAAAAAACATATTAATTAACAAAATGAAACTAAAATTCATAAAGCTAAAGGTAAAAAAACTACCTAGTTTGGACCAAAGCTGATCGGGGTCCCCTAAGAACCTCTTGGTGTCCAAGTGAGGAGCTCAGCCCTAGCACTCTTCCAACACGTTTACCATACCCTTTTCAAGCTCGTCTAAGGCATTTACACTATACTTAGATACCACGGGATTCTCTTCCCAGTACGAAGGAAAACAAGACTCATCGTTTTTATCCATAAAGAAAGGCCGGATCCCCTCTACAGCTCGTATTTTGAAGAAATAATTTTTGAAGTCGTGAAAGGACTCATCAAAAATAGAGAAAACCTTCCTACCTTGAACAACTCGGAAAGAAATCCAACCCAATTTTTTGGAAGAACAAAAGTGTTATGTCAACACAAAAAGATAGAAGAAATCCTTTAGAGAAGGTCAGACATCCAGCTCCCGACATAGGAGCTGGTATATCTTCAAAGGGGCCCAAGAGTTTAGTTGTCACTAGGTAGGGACAACATTACAAGACTATAAAACATTGATTTCAAAATCAGAGAAATATCTAACTTGGTAAAAAAGCAGTCATAGGCGTAAAAGAAAGGACGCTATGACTCAACCAAAGGGGAAAAACACACGCTCTCGTCATCATCAACCACTACATTCTCATAATTCCTATCGTCCTCCTGACTCACACAGAGTCTATGATGTCTACGAAAAATCTTAGCGTATTATTTATCAACTACAGAGACAACAGTAAGGATAAAGAAGTCTACCTAAGCTAAAAGGGAAAAAGAGACTTTGGTTGACATGTCGTGAATGACAAATCGAGACATAAAGCTATACCTACAATGAAACACAAAATATAATATCAAGAGACTTTTTTTCATAAAGAACGTGAAAATGGTGTCTGGTGCACGAAATTGTGATCATCAATGGTGCCATCAACATGGTACGCACAATTGCAATCTCAACTCTTTATCACAACTTCGCACTACTAACCAGCAAGTGTACTGGGTCGTCCAAGTAATAAACCTTACGCGAGTAAGGGTCGATCCCACAGAGATTGTTGGTATGAAGCAAGCTATGGTCACCTTGTAAATCTTAGTCAGGCAGACTCAAATGGGTATAGATGATGAATAAAACATAAAGATAAAGATAGAGATACTTATGTAATTCATTGGTGAGAACTTCAGATAAGCGTATGAAGATGCTTTGTCCCTTCCGTCTCTTTGCTTTCCTACTGTCTTCATCCAATCCTTCTTACTCCTTTCCATGGTAAGCTGTATGCAAGGGTTTCACCGTTGTCAGTGGCTACCTCCCATCCTCTCAGTGGAAATGTTCAACGCACCCTGTCACGACACGGCTATCCAGCTGTCGGTTCTCGATCATGTCGGAATAGAATCCAGTGATTCTTTTGCGTCTGTCACTAACGCCCCACAATCGCGAGTTTGAAGCTCGTCACAGTCATTCAATCATTGAATCCTACTCAGAATACCACAGACAAGGTTTAGACCTTCCGGATTCTCTTGAATGCCGCCATCAATTCTAGCTTATACCACGAAGATTCCGGTTAAAGAATCCAAGAGATAAACATTAGAGCCTTGTTTGCTTGTAGAATAGAAGTGGTTGTCAGTCACTTGTTCATAAGTGAGAATGATGATGAGCGTCACATAATCATCACATTCATCAAGTTCTTGAGTACGAATGAATATCTTGGAATAAGAACAAGCTGAATTGAATAGACGAACAATAGTAATTGCATTAATACTCGAGGTACAGTAGAGCTCCACACCTTAATCTATGGTGTGTAGAAACTCCACCATTGAAAATACATAAGAACAAGGTCTAGGCATGGCCGTGAGGCCAGCCCCCAAATGATCTAAGAACTAGACGTCCCAAGATGCCAAATACAATAGTAAAAGGTCCTACTTATAGGGAACTAGTAGCTTAAGAATTACAAAGATGAGTAAATGACATAAAAATCCACTTCCGGGCCCACTTGGTGTGTGTTTGGGCTGAGCATTGAAGCATTTTCGTGTAGAGACTTCTCTTGGAGTTAAACGCCAGCTTTTGTGCCAGTTTGGGCGTTTAACTCCCATTCTTGTGCCAGTTTGGGCGTTTAACGCTGGGAATTCTGAAGGTGACTTTGAACGCCGGTTTGAGCCATCAAATCTTGGGCAAGTATGGACTATCATATATTGCTGGAAAGCCCAGGATGTCTACTTTCCAACGCCGTTGAGAGCGCGCCAATTGGGCTTCTGTAGTTCCAGATAATCCACTTCGAGTGCAGGAAGGTCAGAATCCAACAGCATCTGCAGTCCATTTCAGTCTCTGAATCAGATTTTTGCTCAGGTCCCTCAATTTCAGCCAAAAAATACCTGAAATCACAGAAAAACACACAAACTCATAGTAAAGTCCAGAAAAGTGAATTTTAACTAAAAACTAATAAAAATATACTAAAAACTAACTGAAACATACTAAAAACATACTAAAAATAATGCCAAAAAGCGTACAAATTATCCGCTCATCACAACACCAAACTTAAATTGTTGCTTGTCCCCAAGCAACTGAAAATCAAATAAGATAAAAAAAGAAGAGAATATACTATAGACTCCAAATTATCAATGAAACTTAGCTCCAATTAGATGAGCGGGACTAGTAGCTTTTTGCCTCCGAACAGTTTTGGCATCTCACTTTATCCTTTGAAATTCAGAATGATTGGCTTCTTTAGGAACTCAGAATCCAGATAGTGTTATTGATTCTCCTAGTTAAGTATGATGATTCTTGAACACAGCTACTTTATGAGTCTTGGCCGTGGCCCAAAGCACTCTGTCTTCCAGTATTACCACCGGATACATACATGCCACAGACACATAATTGGGTGAACCTTTTCAGATTGTGATTCAGCTTTGCTAGAGTCCCCAATTAGAGGTGTCCAGGGTTCTTAAGCACACTCTTTTTGCCTTGGATCACAACTTTATTTCTTTCTTTTTCTTTCTTTTTCTCTTTCTTTTTTCGTCTCTATTTTTTTCGCTTCTGCTCCCCTTTTTTTTTGTATTCACTGCTTTTTCTTGCTTCAAGAATCATTTTTATGATTTTTCAGATCCTCAGTAACATGTCTCCTTTTTCATCATTCTTTCAAGAGCCAACAATTTTAACATTCATGAACAACAAATTCAAAAGACATATGCACTGTTCAAGCATACATTCAGAAAACAAAAAGTATTGTCACCACATCAAAATAATTAAGCTAGTTTTAAGGATAAATTTGAAATCATGTACTTCTTGTTCTTTTGTAATAAAAACATTTTTCATTTAAGAAAGGTGATGGATTCATAGGACATTCATAACTTTAAGGCATAGACACTAAGACACTAATGATCACAAGACACAAACATAGATAAACATAAGCATAATTTTCAAAAAACAGGAAAATAAAGAACAAGGAGATTAAAGAACGGGTCCACCTTAGTGATGGTGGCTTGTTCTTCCTCTTGAAGGTCTTATGGAGTGCTTGAGCTCTTCAATATCTCTTCCTTGCCTTTGTTGCTCCTCTCTCATGATTCTTTGATCTTCTCTAATTTCATGGAGGAGGATGGAATGTTCTTGATGCTCCACCCTTAGTTGTCCCATGTTGGAACTCAGTTCTCCTAGGGAGGTGTTGATTTGCTCCCAATAGTTTTGTGGAGGAAAGTGCATCCCTTGAGGCATCTCAGGGATTTCATGATGAGTAGGATCTCTTTTTGTTCCATCCTTTTCTTAGTGATGGGCTTGAGGTCATGCCTTCTCAGTTGAAACGGCTTCCCTCTTGAGTTTCTCTTCCATTGAGCGCCCTCTTCACAAATGTTTATGAGGACTTGGTCCAACCTTTGATCAAAGTTGACCCTTTTTGAGTTTGAAAGGGATCTCGGGGATCACCTTCTTCAAGGCCACAACTTCATAGAGGTGGTCTTGATGCACCCTTGAGATGAATCTCTCCATCTCCAATGACTCGGAGGTGGAAGCTTTTGCCTTCCCTTTCCTCTTTCTAGAGGTTTCTCTGGCCTTGGATGCCATAAATGGTTATGGAAAAACAAAAAGCAATGCTTTTACCACACCAAACTTAAAAGGTTTGCTCGTCCTCGAGCAAAAGAAGAAAGAAGAGAGTAGAAGAAGAAGAAATGGAGGAGATGGAGGTGGCTTTGTGGTTCGGCCAAAGGGGGGAGAAGTAGTGTTTAGGGTGTGTGAAAATGAAGGAGTGAAGATGGGTATATATAGGGGTGAAGAGAGGGATAGGGTTCGGCCATTATGGGTGGGTTTGGGTGGGAAAGTGGTTTGAATTTTGAATGGTGAGGTAGGTGGGGTTTTATGAAGGATGGATGTGAGTGGTAAAGAGAAGGATGGGATTTGATAGGTGAGGGGTTGAGGTGATTGGTGAATGGGTGAAGAAAAGAGAGGGTGGTGGGGTAGGTGGGGATCCTGTGGGGTCCACAGATCCTGAGGTGTCAAGGAAAATTCAACCCTGCACCAGGTGGCGTGCAAAAATGCACCCTTTGCCAATTCTGGCGTTAAACGCCGGGCTGGTGCCCATTTCCGGCATTTAACGCCATGTTCTTGCCCTTTCCTGGCGTTTAACGCCAGTCTGGTGCCCCTTTCTGGCGTTAAACGCCGGGCTGGTGCCCATTTCCGGCATTTAACGCCATGTTCTTGCCCTTTCCTGGCGTTTAACGCCAGTCTGGTGCCCCTTTCTGGCGTTAAACGCCCAGAATGGTGCTAGACTGGGCGTTAAACGCCCAACTGCTACCCTTACTGGCGTTTAAACGCCAGCAGGATCTTCCTCCAGGGTGTGCTATTTTTCTTCCTGTTTTTCATTCTATTTTTGCTTTTTCAATTGATTTTGTGACTTCCCATGATCATCAACCTACAGAAAACATAAAATAACAAAGAAAAATAGATAAAATATAACATTGGGTTGCCTCCCAACAAGCGCTTTTTTAATGTCAGTAGCTTGACAGAGGGCTCTCATGGAGCCTCACAGATGCTCAGAGCAATGTTGGAACCTCCCAACACCAAACTTAGAGTTTGACTGTGGGGGTTCAACACCAAACTTAGAGTTTGACTGTGGGGGCTCTGTTTGGCTCTGATTTGAGAGAAGCTCTTCATGCTTCCTCTCCATGGTGACAGAGGGATATCCTTGAGCCTTAAACACAAAGGATTCTTCATTCACTTGAATGATCAGTTCACCTCTATCAACATCAATCACAGCCTTTGTTGTGGCTAGGAAGGATCTGCCAAGGATGATGGATTCATCCATGCACTTCCCAGTCTCTAGGAATATGAAATCAGCAGGGATGTAATGGTCTTCAATTTTTACCAAAACATCCTCTACAAGTCCATAAGCTTGTTTTCTTGAATTGTCTGCCATCTCTAGTGAGATTCTTGCAGCTTGCACCTCAAAGATCCCTAGCTTCTCCATTACAGAGAGAGGCATGAGGTTTATACTTGACCCTAAGTCACACAGAGCCTTCTTGAAGGTCATGGTGCCTATGGTACAAGGTATTGAAAACTTCCCAGGATCTTGTCTCTTTTGAGGTAATTTCTGCCTAGACAAGCCATCTAGTTCTTTGGTGAGCAAAGGGGGTTCATCTTCCCAAGTCCCATTACCAAATAACTTGTCATTTAGCTTCATGATTGCTCCAAGGTATTTAGCAACTTGCTCTTCAGTGACATACTCATCCTCTTCAGAGGAAGAATACTCATCAGAGCTCATGAATGGCAGAAATAAATCCATTGGAATCTCTATGGTCTCAGTGTGAGCCTCAGATTCCCATGGTTCCTCATTGGAGAACTCATTGGAGGCCAGTGGATGTCCATTGAGGTCTTCCTCAGTGGCGCTCACTGCCTCTTCATCCTCTCCAAATTCGGCCATGTTGATGGCCTTGCACTCTCCTTTTGGATTTTCTTCTGTATTACTTAGAAGAGTACTAGGAGGGTGTTCAGTAATTCTCTTGCTCAGCTGACCCACTTGTGCCTCCAAGTTCCTAATGGAGGACCTTGTTTCAGTCATGAAACTTTGAGTGGTTTTGATTAGATCAGAGACTATGGTTGCTAAGTCAGAGTGGTTCTGCTTAGAATTCTCTGTCTGTTGCTGAGAAGATGATGGAAACGGCTTGCTATTGCTAAACCTGTTTCTTCCACCATTATTGTTGTTGAAACCTTGTTGAGGTCTCTGTTGATCCTTCCATGAGATATTTGGATGATTTCTCCATGAAGAATTATAGGTGTTTCCATAGGGTTCTCCCATGCAATTCACCTCTTCCATTGAAGGGTTCTCAGGATCATAAGCTTCTTCTTCAGATGAAGCATCCTTAGTACTGCTTGGTGCATTTTGCATTCCAGACAGACTTTGAGAAATCAAATTGACTTGCTGAGTCAATATTTTGTTCTGAGCCAGTATAGCACTCAGAGTATCAATCTCAAGAACTCCTTTCTTCTGATTTGCCCCATTGTTCACAGGATTCCTTTCAGAAGTGTACATGAATTGGTTATTTGCAACCATTTCAATGAGCTCTTGAGCTTCTGTAGGCATCTTCTTCAGATGAAGAGATCCTCCAGCAGAGCTATCCAAAGACATCTTGGACAGTTCAGAGAGACCATCATAGAAAATACCTATGATGCTCCATTCAGAAAGCATGTCTGAGGGACATTTTCTGATCAATTGTTTGTATCTATCCCAAGCTTCATAGAGGGATTCTCCTTCCTTCTGTCTGAAGGTTTGGACTTCCACTCTAAGCTTACTCAACTTTTGAGGTGGAAAGAACTTTGCCAAGAAGGCATTGACTAGCTTTTCCCAAGAGTTCAGCCTTTCTTTAGGTTGTGAATCTAACCATATTCTAGCTCTGTCTCTTACAGCAAAGGGGAATAGCATAAGTCTATAGACCTCAGGGTTGATGGTTGGAAAACGATCCAACACAAAACTCACCGGCAAGTGTACCGGGTCGCATCAAGTAATAATAACTCACCTGAGTGAGGTCGATCCCACAGGGATTGAAGGATTGAGCAATTTTAGTTTAGTGGGTGATTTAGTCAAGCGAATCAAGTTTTGGTTGAGTGATTTGTGTTTAACAGAAATTAAATGACAGTAAATGTAAAGGGGGAAGGGAGAAGTGCAGTAAAATAAAGAACAGAAAAGTAAAAGTGCAGAAACTTAAAGATCAAGAAAGTAAATGACTGAAACTTAAAGTGCAAGAAACTTAAATTGCAGTAACTTAAATGGCAAGTAATGTAAATTGCTTGAATGTAAAAGGGAATTGAGGAATGGGATTGCAGGATCTAAACGAAGGAAAAGTAAATTGCAGTAATGAAGGTAGCAGAAATTGAATTGGAAGCAAACAGAAATTTAAACAGCAAGGAAATTAAAGTGCAGTAAAGGTTCACAGAAGAACCAATAGTGATCTCAGGATCCCAAGGGCTTAGGTAGCAGAGCCTAAAACCCAATTTCCTTCCCAGATCTAAATGAACTAAGCAATTGACAGAAAATGAAAGAAGAAGCAATAGAAGAACAGAATTGGAATTCAATTATGCAGAAATCAAAGAGCAAAGAGTTTGAATGGGAATTGGGACAGAATTTCCCCAATTTCACACACCCAATACTCAGAAAACAGAAGAGTAGAATTGCCCAAGGGAATTGAGGAAGGAGATCAATCAATTCTCCCTTGATCCTCTTGAGTCTCGGCCAATTCTCTCAAGAACAATTCCAAGAGAGTCAAAGCTCCAAAGGAATGTGAAAGTGAAAATTCTAAAGCCAAGGTAAAAGTAAAAATTCAAAAGTGAGCATAAAGGTAGCTAAAGGTCCTAATTACATCAAACTAAGTCCTATTTATACACTTTCTATTCTTGGATAATGGGATTTGGATGGGCTTTTGGATTGGTGAAGAAATGAATTCAAATGAATTTTTAAATTGAATTTTTGGCCCAAAAACCACTCCTAGGAGGCTGCCCTGCCCTTGTGGAGGGCAGGGCAGAAAATTGATGCTTGGTGCTTGGAGTTGGTGCGGCCATGATGCGTCTTGGTGCTGCGTGGTGCGCGTTTAGCACGAGGTTGGTGCGCCAGAGGCTGCCCTGCCCGCGCCAAGGGCGGGGCAGAAAATATTGATGCGCGCGCTTGGTGCGCCATGCTTGAGGAGCGCGCGTGCGCGTGCTGCACGTTGATGCGCGGGATGCTGCCCTGCCCGCGCCAAGGGCAGGGCAGGAATGGTTTTGGTGCGCCAGGGGGCGTTTGTGCGCGCGGATGGTGCTGCCAGGGGGCGTTGTGCGTGCGGTTGGTGCTTCTTGATGCGCACACTCACGATTCTGCCCTGCCCGCGCCAAGGGCAGGGCAATGATCCTTCCTTCATGGCCCGTGTTCGAGACTGGGCGGAGGCATGCACGCTAATTATTTTCTTGGTTTCTTGGCACGCTAGTCACCCTTAGTCTTTGGCTTCCTCATGGTTCTTTGTTCGAACCTTGTGGCTTGCATTGTCGACATTTTTTCCTTGATTTTCTTCCTCATGGAGCCCGATCCTGCTCTCCACAAGGGTAGGGCAGAGTTTGCTTCTCTTGGCTCCAAGGCACCATTTTGTGCTCTGCCCTTAGAGTGGGCAGGGCAGGGTTGCCTTTGCTTGCTTGGTCACTTAATGCTGCCCTCCTAGAGGGCATTCTGCCCTTGTGGAGGGCAAGGTTGCTTCCTCCATTGTGATGCGGCACGCTTCTTTCCCCTTTGGCCACGCTTTCCTTTTCTTGTGTCACGCTTCTTAGGCCACGCTTTTCATTTTCTTTTCTTTTCTTCACCTAAAATAAACCAAACAACCACTCAAAGTATCACTAAATTCAAGAGGCTTATAAGTCAATTAAAATTCAATTAAAATGAGCTCAAACCTCAATGATTAACATTAAATTCATGGTGGTTGCTTGATTTAAAGAAGTTGTGCATTTTCACTCCAAATCACTTACTTAGGATGTAAGAAAGTGCATAAATGCTAGCAAAACAAGTGAAATTAGCTTGAAAAATGGGTATATGATGACTTGTCATCACAACACCAAACTTAAATCTTGCTTGTCCCCAAGCAAGCATCTAAACTAAGAGTAAATGATATGAATAAGAAAAGAACACAAATCCTTATTATGCAGATAGCAGAACTTCAATTTATGGGGCATTTATGCAGACAATGATACTCACTTATTGTTACTGCTGCATAATACATATCTTTCTTCAAAGGCTTGCTAAACTTGCTGTTATAAGACTCACCTTTTACTCACTCCCTTGCTAACTCTTCTTGGCTTATAATGCTTTAACAAGCTTTTTATTCTTTAAGAGGTTTGGTGTTAAATGTTGCAGCTTAGCCTTTGGCTTCATTTTCTTTTATTTTGCTCAACATCTTTCCACCACAGACACTTAGCTTGCTAATTCTTCCTAGGATCATTGATGCCCAGCATCTCTTTGGATCACTAAGTGCTTTGTATCTAAGTTGCTCTTTATTGTGGATTTTCAATTGGCCATCCCAAATCAGTTGATCTAAGTGACCGGGTTTCAAAATACCCCTTAGAATTTACTCATCCAAGCAGATCTCAGTACAAGAACACCACAGGCATTTGTCCTAAGGTTCAAACCATTGGTGTCCAACCTTTATTCTTTGTTTTTCTTGCCATTTTGGCTTTTTCTTTCCCTTTTCTTTCTATTTTTGTTACCAAGGGTTGTTTCATTATTGATAGGAGTCTTTGTAACAGCAAGCTAACTTACAATTGAATGGGAATGATATTATGCAACATTTATTTCATGAGTTATGCATTTAATCAAACACATGTGCCACCACCAACTTCCATTCATACTCATGCAACATTGGATTTTTTTTTACTTTTCAATTCAAACCAAACTCTTTTATTCAAGCATATGGGAAACAAAGCAATATTTAAAGCTAAGTGATGGATACAAGCATTATGCAGACTCATCATTTTTCACAAACAATTTCACTTGTAGCTAAATGAACACTTTAGCAAGAAATACAATGGCTTCCAGAATTGAAACATCACACAGCAGCAAGGATTAAGTTCAGATACAACCTTTGAAGTTGCAGCCCTTTGATTTTTCTTGCTGCTGTCTTTTCTTTGAGTTAAGATGCTTAGTGTCTTCAATTGTTGACTCATGTCCTGCATAATCCTCAAAGTTGCTTGCTTCTCAAGCCCTATTATATGGTTAGTGAGCATAATACTGAGTGTGGTTCCATGATTTGTTTTGGTGTGTGAACACCAAACTTAATTGTTTTGCCACTGTCTCAGATGTACCAAGTTAACCATATTTGAAACCATGTATCCTTGCTAAAGGTTAATGGAATTAAAGCTAGAAAATAATTCAACAGTTGAACAATATGTTTGATTGCTTGGAGCTAGAATCATGCAAGAGGTGAGGATGTGTTTTTTAAATGATATTTTTGGCGGAACACCAAACTTAGAAGTTTTCATTCTCCCTCAAATTGTTTTGGTGTGCAACACCAAACTTAGCTCCTTGCAATGCATACCAATTATTCAACATTTTTATTGAAAAGCTATGAAAAAGAAACTACCTCAGGTTGGGTTACCTCCCAACAAGCGCTCTTTTATTGTCATTAGCTTGACATCTTCGTTTTTGCTTCAAGAGGGATTCAGGTTCTGGACCTCCTTCTCTTTGTTCCATTGCCCTCCTAGGTATAACTTTGCTCTATGACCATTTGCTGTAAATTGATTCTTTGTTGCTTCATCTAGTAATTCGATGCTCCCATAAGGAAAAACCTTAGTCACCAAGTATGGACCAATCCATTTAGACTTAAGCTTGCCAGGGAATATCTTGAGCCGTGAATTATACAAGAGTACTTGTTGTCCTGGTTTGAACTCTTTCTTCAAAATCTTCCTGTCATGCTTTCTCCTTGTATATCTTGGTATTTTCATAGGCTTCTAGCCTAAACTCATCTAGCTCATTCAGCTGCAACAATCTTTTCTCTCCTGCTGCTTCAGAATCCAAATTTAGAAGTTTAGTGGCCCAAAAGGCTTTGTGCTCAAGTTCTACAGGGAGATGACAAGCTTTGCCATATAACAGTTGAAATGGAGACTTCCCAATAGGAGTTTTAAAAGCTGTTCTATATGCCCAAAGTGCATCTTCCAACTTCCGAGCCCAATCCTTTCTTGTGCTACCAACTGTTTTCTCTAGGATCTTCTTTAGTTCCCTGTTTGCTAATTCTGCTTGACCATTGGTTTGGGGATGATATGGTGTGGCTACTTTGTGAATAACTCCATATTTGTGGAGAAGTTTCTCCATTTGTCTATTACAAAAATGGCCACCACCATCACTAATGAGACCCTTGGGCACTCCATATCTAGTAAAAATGTTTTTTTTAGGAATTGAAGGACAACTTGTGCATCACAGGTAGTTGTGGCTATGGCTTCCACCCATTTTGAAACATATTCTACTGCTACCAAGATGTATCTAAATGAATAGGAGGGAGGAAAGGGTCCCATGAAATCAATGCCCCAAAGATCAAACAATTCTACTTCCAAAATGAAGTTTTGTGGCATTTCGTTCCTTCTTGTTAGTCCTCCTGCTCTTTGACATTCATTACATTGGTGGACAAACTCCCTTGCATCTTTGAAGATGGTTGGCCAATAGAAACCACTTTGTAGAATCTTTGCTGCTGTTCTTTCTGGACCAAAGTGTCCACCATAAGCTGAGCCATGGCAATGCCATAATATATCTTTTGTTTCACTTTCAGGAATACATCTCCTGATTATTCCATCAGAGCATCTTCTGAACAAATAGGGTTCATCCCACAAGAACTTCTTTGCTTCATTGATTAGTTTCCTCACTTGTTGCTTAGTGAATTCTTGTGGTATCTTTCTCCCTACTTTGTAGTTTGCTATATCAGCAAACCATGGTGTTTGTTGGATTTGCATGAGATGTTCATCTGGGAAGCTTTCATTCACAGGTAATGTAGCCTTTTGAATTGTCTCTGGTGGCAGCCTTGACAAATGATCAGCAACTAGATTTTCAGTGCCTTTCCTGTCCCTCACCTCAATATCAAACTCTTGTAAGAGTAAAATCCATCTGATAAGCCTTGGTTTAGCATCCTGCTTTGACATCAAATACTTGAGAGCAGCATGATCAGTATAAACCACAATTTTAGATCCTATCAAGTACGATCTAAACTTATCAAATGCATAAACCACAGCTAACAATTCCTTCTCTGTTGTAGTGTAATTTTTTTGAGCTTCATTTAATACTTTACTTGCATAATATATGACATGATGCAAGTTTCCCTTTTTCTGTCCAAGTACAGCACCAATTGCAATTTCACTTGCATCACACATGAGTTCAAATGGTAAGTTCCAATCAGGAGGTGTGATAATTGGTGCTGTTGTGAGTTTCTGTTTTAAAGTTTCAAAAGCATGCTGGCACTCTTTATCAAAAACAAAAGGTTGATCAATCATCAAAAGATTACTCAAAGGTTTGGCTATTTTAGAAAAATCTTTGATAAACCTTCTATAAAAACCTGCATGCCCCAAGAAACTTCTGACAGATTTCACATTAGTTGGTGGAGGGAGTTTCTCTATTATTTCCACTTTTGCCTTGTCAACCTCTATTCCTCTTCTTGAAACTTTATGACCAAGAACAATCCCCTCAGGTACCATGAAATGGCACTTCTCCCAATTCAAAACCAAATTAGTTTCTTGGCACCGTTTCAAAACAAGAGTTAGATGGTTTAAGCAAGTCTTGAAATTATCACCAAAAACAGAGAAGTCATCCATGAAAACCTCTAAAAATTTTTCAACCATATCTGAGAAAATGGAAAGCATACACCTTTGAAAAGTGGCTGGGGCATTGCATAATCCGAATGGCATTCTTCTATAAGCAAAGACTCCAACAGGGCATGTGAATGAAGTCTTCTCCTGGTCTTTTGGATCCACCACTATCTGATTATACCCAGAATAGCCATCAAGGAAGCAATAGTAAGCATGGCCAGCCAACCTCTCAAGCATTTGATCAATGAAAGGAAGTGGGAAGTGATCTTTGCGTGTGGCATCATTCAATCTTCTATAGTCAATACACATCCTCCATCCTGTCACTGTTCTGGTGGGAATGAGTTCATTCTTCTCATTAGTAATGACTGTCATCCCTCCTTTCTTTGGTACCACTTGGACTGGGCTTATCCATGAGCTATCGGAAATGGGATATATGATTCCTGCATTCCATAACTTCATCACTTCCTTTTGGACAACTTCCTTCATTGCAGGATTTAGTCTTCTTTGAGGTTGAATTACTGCCTTAGAACTGTCTTCCAGAAGAATCTTATGCATGCATACTGTGGGGCTGATGCCTTTCAAGTCGTCAATAGTCCACCCTAAGGCATCCTTGTGAGCTCTGAGAACATCAAGAAGCTCTCCTTCTTCTTTCTTTGTCAAGGATGAATTGATGATTACCGGGAGGCTTTCTGAAGTCCCAAGAAATGCATATTTGAGATGAGAAGGTAGTGGCTTCAGTTCTTGCTTTTGCACCTCTTCTTTCTTGCTTGGTTCCACTTCTTTATTTATGAAAGTCTCAGCCACATATTCCTCTATTGTTTCTTGATTGTCCTTTCCTTGCTCATGCTGATCACTGTCTAGCATTTCTTCCATCAAGTTCTCTATCATATCCACCCTCAAATGATCTTCCTGCTCTGGAGGGTGTTGCATTGACTTAAAAACATTGATGATCATCTGCTCATTGTGTACTCTGAAAATCATTTCTCCTTTTTCCACATCTATGATGGCTCTTGCAGTTGCTAGAAATGGTCTGCCCAAGATGATTGAATTGTTCCCTTCCTCATCAGTATCTAGGATTACAAAATCTGCAGGGAAGATAAACTTTCCAACCTTTACTAGCAAATTTTCCACAATTCCATTTGGCATCTTGATTGATCTGTCTGCCATAACTAGTGACATCTTGGTGGGTTTGAGTTCTTCTATTGCCAACTTCTTCATCATGGACAAAGGCATTAAGTTGATACTAGCTCCTAGATCACAAAGAGCTTTATCCAAGGATAGTTTGCCTATAGTGCATGACACTACAAAACTCCCTGGATCCTTGAGTTTTGGTGGAATTCCCTTTTGGAGCACGGCACTATATTCCTCATTAAGCATCATTGTTTCCTTCTCATTCCAATCCCTTTTCTTGTTGATGAGCTCTTTTAGAAACTTAGCATACAGGGGCATTTGCTCCAAAGCCTCTGCCAAAGGTATGTTGATTTCCAACTTCTTGAAAGTCTCAAGAAATTTGTGGAAGTGCTGGTCCTTTGTTTCCTTGTGAAATCTTTGTGGATAAGGTAGTGGTGGTGTTGAGCTCTTCACCACTTGTTGCTGTTTTGGAATTGGTTCCTCCATGATTTTCTTTCCTTTCTTCAGATTCTGTGGCTTGTTATCCTCCTCTGTGAGTTTTTCTGGAGCATTCTTGCTTATATTATCCTTGTTAATGGCTTCATCCTTCTTTGTTGGCTCAGTGTCATTCTCCATAAGCTTCTTTGTTGTTCCTTGGTTACCCTCTGTTAACACCCTTCCACTTCTCAGTTGCACCACCTTGCATTCTTCCTTTGGGTTGGGAATGGTATCACTAGGTAGTGAACTTGATGGTTTCTCAACAGAGATCTTCTTAGAGATTTGGCCAATTTGCCTCTCTAAGTTCTTCATGGTAGCTTCTTGATTCTTGGTGGTCAGTTCTTGGTTTTTCATCAGTTTTTCCATGAGCTGTTCTAGATGGGTGATTCTATGTGAGTCTTGTGAGGTGGGTTGATTTTGGGGTGTTGATGGGTGAGGATAAGTGTTTTGGTTGGTTGGGTGGTTATTGGGTGGGTATTGGTTAGAATTTGGGTAGTTGTTTTGTGGTTTTCTGTATGAATTTTGGTTAGTGTTTGGCTGGGGGTTATGGTTTGTGTTTTTCCAATTGTTTTGGCCTGTGTTTCTTTGCCATGGTTGTTGGTTTTGAGTATGATTGTCTCCCCATCTGAGGTTAGGATGGTTCTTCCAAGATGGATTGTAGGTGTCACCATAGACTTCATTTGTTCCAGGATTTTGGTTGTGCATGTATTGGACTTGCTCTTGTTGTTGTTCCTCTTGGGTTTCTTCACTTTGCACCCAAGTGGTTGGAGGTTGGTTTGTGGTGCTCACTGCTGCCACTTGCAAGCCATCAATTCTCTTGGCCATTTGCTCAAATTGTTGTTGAATCTGTTGCTGCATCATCTTGTTTTGAGCCAAGATTGAGTCAACTCCTTCCAACTCCATGACTCCTCTTCTTTGTGATGGTTGGCATTGTCTTTGATGAGCAAAAAAATATTGATTGGTGGCCACCATCTCAATAAGGTTTTGAGCTTCCTCTGTGGTCTTCATGAGTTGCAAGGATCCTCCTGCAGAATGATCAAGAGCCTCTTGAGCTTTAAGAGTGAGTCCTTCATAGAAGTTTTGCAACTTATCCCATTCAGTAAACATTTCTGGGGGACATTTCCTCAATAGAGCCTTGTATCTTTCCCATGCTTCATATAAGTTCTCGGCCTCCAATTGAGTGAATGTTTGAACCTCTGTCTTCAACCTTAGGACTCTTTGAGGGGGGTAGAATTTGGCAAGAAACTTGCTCACCAAGTCATCCCAAGTGTTGATACTTTCTTTTGGAAAGGTCTCTAACCATTGAGTTGCTTTATCCCTGAGAGAGAATGGGAAGAGTAGCAACTTGTAGCTATCAGGGGGCACACCATTTGTTTTCACTGTGTCACAGATTCTCAAGAAGGTAGACAAGTGTTGGTTTGGATCCTCCAAAGGCCCTCCTCCAAAAGAACAATTGTTCTGCACCAGAGTGATGAGTTGTGGCTTGAGTTCAAAGTTGTTTGCATTGACATTGGGAGGAAGAATGCTACTCCCACAATGCTTGGCATTTGCAAATGTGTATGAGGCCAAGACTCTTCTCTGATGTTGATTATTATTAGCTCCTCCTTCAGGTTGATTGGTATCTCTTTCCATGTCTTGGAATTCCTCCTCAGATTCTTCTTCTTCTCCAACAATGTTCTTCCCTCTTTCAGCTCTTCTTATTCTCCGAAGAGTTCTTTGATCAATTTCAGAGAGGATGGGAGAAGATCTTCCTATACCTGACATGCAAACACACAACAATAAACACACAAACCCAGAAATACAATGGAACTTCAATCTGTAATCTTAGAATGAAGTTTTAGTTAGTTTAAGCAAAAATTCAAACAGTTAGTGTGTTAGTAAGAATTAGAATGACAGAAAAGAAAAAGTGCTTAATCTAGACCTCCACTTCACTTAATCATTGTCAATCTATTTCAATCCCCGGCAACGGCGCCAAAAACTTGATGGTTGGAAAACGATCCAACACAAAACTCACCGGCAAGTGTACCGGGTCGCATCAAGTAATAATAACTCACATGAGTGAGGTCGATCCCACAGGGATTGAAGGATTGAGCAATTTTAGTTTAGTGGGTGATTTAGTCAAGCGAATCAAGTTTTGGTTGAGTGATTTGTGTTTAACAGAAATTAAATGACAGTAAATGTAAAGGGGGAAGGGAGAAGTGCGGTAAAATAAAGAACAGAAAAGTAAAAGTGCAGAAACTTAAAGATCAAGAAAGTAAATGACTGAAACTTAAAGTGCAAGAAACTTAAATTGCAGTAACTTAAATGGCAAGTAATGTAAATTGCTTGAATGTAAAAGGGAATTGAGGAATGGGATTGCAGGATCTAAACGAAGGAAAAGTAAATTGCAGTAATGAAGGTAGCAGAAATTGAATTGGAAGCAAACAGAAATTTAAACAGCAAGGAAATTAAAGTGCAGTAAAGGTTCACAGAAGAACCAATAGTGATCTCAGGATCCCAAGGGCTTAGGTAGCAGAGCCTAAAACCCAATTTCCTTCCCAGATCTAAATGAACTAAGCAATTGACAGAAAATGAAAGAAGAAGCAATAGAAGAACAGAATTGGAATTCAATTATGCAGAAATCAAAGAGCAAAGAGTTTGAATGGGAATTGGGACAGAATTTCCCCAATTTCACACACCCAATACTCAGAAAAAAGAAGAGTAGAATTGCCCAAGGGAATTGAGGAAGGAGATCAATCAATTCTCCCTTGATCCTCTTGAGTCTCGGCCAATTCTCTCAAGAACAATTCCAAGAGAGTCAAAGCTCCAAAGGAATGTGAAAGTGAAAATTCTAAAGCCAAGGTAAAAGTAAAAATTCAAAAGTGAGCATAAAGGTAGCTAAAGGTCCTAATTACATCAAACTAAGTCCTATTTATACACTTTTCTATTCTTGGATAATGGGATTTGGATGGGCTTTTGGATTGGTGAAGAAATGAATTCAAATGAATTTTTAAATTGAATTTTTGGCCCAAAAACCACTCCCAGGAGGCTGCCCTGCCCTTGTGGAGGGCAGGGCAGAAAATTGATGCTTGGTGCTTGGAGTTGGTGCGGCCATGATGCGTCTTGGTGCTGCGTGGTGCGCGTTTGGCACGAGGTTGGTGCGCCAGAGGCTGCCCTGCCCGCGCCAAGGGCGGGGCAGAAAATGTTGATGCGCGCGCTTGGTGCGCCATGCTTGAGGAGCGCGCGTGCGCGTGCTGCACGTTGATGCGCGGGATGCTGCCCTGCTCGCGCCAAGGGCAGGGCAGGAATGGTTTTGGTGCGCCAGGGGGCGTTTGTGCGCGCGGATGGTGCTGCCAGGGGGCGTTGTGCGTGCGGTTGGTGCTTCTTGATGCGCACACTCACGATTCTGCCCTGCCCGCGCCAAGGGCAGGGCAATGATCCTTCCTTCATGGCCCGTGTTCGAGACTGGGCGGAGGCATGCACGCTAATTATTTTCTTGGTTTCTTGGCACGCTAGTCACCCTTAGTCTTTGGCTTCCTCATGGTTCTTTGTTCGAACCTTGTGGCTTGCATTGTCGACATTTTTTCCTTGATTTTCTTCCTCATGGAGCCCGATCCTGCTCTCCACAAGGGCAGGGCAGAGTTTGCTTCTCTTGGCTCCAAGGCACCATTTTGTGCTCTGCCCTTAGAGTGGGCAGGGCAGGGTTGCCTTTGCTTGCTTGGTCACTTAATGCTGCCCTCCTAGAGGGCATTCTGCCCTTGTGGAGGGCAAGGTTGCTTCCTCCATTGTGATGCGGCACGCTTCTTTCCCCTTTGGCCACGCTTTCCTTTTCTTGTGTCACGCTTCTTAGGCCACGCTTTTCATTTTCTTTTCTTTTCTTCACCTAAAATAAACCAAACAACCACTCAAAGTATCACTAAATTCAAGAGGCTTATAAGTCAATTAAAATTCAATTAAAATGAGCTCAAACCTCAATGATTAACATTAAATTCATGGTGGTTGCTTGATTTAAAGAAGTTGTGCATTTTCACTCCAAATCACTTACTTAGGATGTAAGAAAGTGCATAAATGCTAGCAAAACAAGTGAAATTAGCTTGAAAAATGGGTATATGATGACTTGTCATCAAGGGTCAACCCCATTAGTCTTGACAGTGTCACAGATTTGCAAGAACTCAGCTAAAAACTGATGAGGATCTTCCAATGGAAGTCCATGGAACTTGCAATTCTGTTGCATTAGAGAAACTAATTGAGGCTTAAGCTCAAAGTTGTTTGCTTCAATGGCAGGGATAGAGATGCTTCTCCCATAGAAGTCGGGAGTAGGTGCAGTAAAGTCACCCAGCACCTTCCTTGCATTGTTGACATTATTGTTGTTTTCGGCTGCCATGGGTTCTTCTTCTTTGAAGATTTCTGTTAGGTCCTCTACAGAGAGTTGTGCTTTAGCGTCTCTTAGCTTTCGCTTCAAGGTCCTTTTAGGTTCAGGGTCAGCCTCAACAAGAATGCTTTTGTCTTTGCTCCTGCTCATATGAAAGAGAAGAGAACAAGAAAATGTGGAATCCTCTATGTCACAGTATAGAGATTCCTTGAGGTGTCAGAGGAACAGAAAAATAGAAGGAAGAGGTAGAAGAATTCGAACTTAGTGAGATAGAGTTCGAATTGTGCATTGAGGAGGAGTGTTACTCCATAAATAGAAGGATGTGAGAAGAGGGGAAGAAATTTTCGAAAATTAAGTAAGAGATTTTAAAAACATTTTGAAAAAACACTAATTGATTTTCGAAAACCAAGAGTGGAAAAGAAATCAAGTGATTTTTGAAAAAGATTTTGAAATTAGAAATTAAAAAGATATGATTGAAAACTATTTTTGAAAAAGATATGATTTGAAAAACAATTTAAAAAGATTTGATTTTGAAAGTTAATGACTTGGCTAACAAGAAAAGATATGATTCAAACATTAAACCTTTCTCAACAAAAAAAAGGCAACATACTTGAGATGTTCAATCAAATCATTAATTGTTAGCAAGTATCTTTGAAAAAGGAAAGAAATTGATTTTGAAAAAGATTTTATTGAAAAGATATGATTTGAAAAAGATTTGATTTTGAAAAACTTTGAAAACTTGAAAAATTTGCATTAAAAACAGAATCTTCCCTCTTGTGCCATCCTGGCGTTAAACGCCCAGAATGGTATCCATTTTGGCGTTTAACGCCCAAAATGCTACCTTTTTGGGCGTTAAACGCCCTGCCTGGCTGGCGTTTAAATGCCAGTTTATCCTTCTTCACTGGGCGTTTTGAACGCCCAGCTTTTTCCGTATAATTCCTCTGTTGCATGTACTGAATCTTCAGTTCCCTGTATTATTGACTTGAAAATAGAACCAAGATCAAATAAACAATGCATGCAAGACACCAAACTTAAAATAAGACACTGGACTCAAACAAGAAACATAAAATATTTTTGGTTTTTATGATTTTGTAATTTTTTTTTGGTTTTTTTCGAAAATTAAGTGGCAAAGAAAATAAAGGTATCAAAATTCTTAATGAGAATTCCAGGAATCATGCAATGTTAGTCTAAAGCTTCAGTCTAAAGGAATTAGACATGGATAGCCAAGCTTCAGCAGGTGGTGCACGAAATTGTGATCACTACTTTTACACAAACAATCCCCGGTAATGGCTCCAAAGACTTGGTGCTCAATACCATGGCATAAACACAACTTCGCACAACTAACCAGCAAGTGCACTGGGTCGTCCAAGTAATAAACCTTACGCGAGTAAGGGTCGATCCCACGGAGATTGTTGCTATGAAGCAAGCTATGGTCACCTTGTAAATCTCAGTCAGGCAGACTCAAATGGGTATAGTGATAAACGAATAAAGCATAAAGATAAAGATAGAGGTACTTATGTATATCATTGGTGAGAGCTTCAGACAAGCGAATGAAGATGCCTTCCCTTCCGTCTCTCTGCTTTCCTACAGTCTTCATCCAATCCTTCTTACTCCTTTCCATGGCAAGCTCATGTAGGGTTTCACCGTTGTCAGTGGCTACCTCCCATCCTCTCAGTGAAAATGTTCCCATGCTCTGTCACAGCATATGGCTAATCAGCTGTCGGTTCTCGGTCAGGCCGGAATAAAATCCATTGATCCTTTTGCGTCTGTCACTAACGCCCGCCTGCTAGGAGTTTGAAGCACGTCACAGTCATTCAATCATTGAATCCTACTCAGAATACCACAGACAAGGTTAGACCTTCCGGATTCTCTTGAATGCCGCCATCAGTTCTCGCCTATACCACGAAGACTCTGATCTCACGGAATGGCTGGCTCGTTTGTCAGGCGAGCACTCGGTTGTCAGGCGATCAACCATGCATCGTGTTATCAGGAATCCAAGAGATATTCACTAAGCCTCATATGCTTGTAGAACAAGAGTGGTTGTCAGTCACCTTGCTCATGAGTGAGAATGATGATGAGTGTCACGGATCATCACCTTCATCAAGTTGAAGAACAAGTGATATCTTGGACAAAGAACAAGCGGAATTGAATGGAAGAACAATAGTAATTGCATTAATACTCGAGGTACAGCAGAGCTCCACACCTTAATCTATGGTGTGTAGAAACTCCACCGTTGAAAATACATAAGAACAAGGTCTAGGCATGGCCGTGAGGCCAGCCTCCCAAATGATCAAAGGATTCAAAGACCTAAAGATGATCTAAGATCCCAAGATCCCAAGATGAAAATACAATAGTAAAAGGTCCTACTTATAGAAAACTAGTAGCCTAGGGTGTACAGAGATGAGTAAATGACATAAAAATCCACTTCCGGGCCCACTTGGTGTGTGCTTGGGCTGAGCAATGAAGCATTTTTCGTGTAGAGACTCCTCTTGGAGTTAAACGCCAGCTTTGGTGCCAGTTTGGGCGTTTAACTCCCATTTTGGTGCCAGTTCCGGCGTTTAACGCAGGAATTTCTTGAGGTGACTTTGAACGCCGGTTTGGGCCATCAAATCTTGAGCAAAGTATAGACTATCATATATTGCTGGAAAGCCCAGGATGTCTACTTTCCAACACCGTTGAGAGCGCGCCAATTGGGCTTCTGTAGCTCCAGAAAATCTACTTCGAGTGCAGGGAGGTCAGAATCCAACAGCATCTGCAGTCCTTTTGAGTCTCTGGATCAGATTTTTGCTCAGATCCCTCAATTTCAGCCAGAAAATACCTGAAATCACAGAAAAACACACAAACTCATAGTAAAGTCCAGAAAAGTGAATTTTAACTAAAAACTAATAAAAATATACTAAGAACTTAACTAAAACTACTAAAAACATACTAAAAACAATGCCAAAAAGCGTACAAATTATCCGCTCATCACAACACCAAACTTAAATTGTTGCTTGTCCCCAAGCAACTGAAGATCAAATAAGATAAAAAGAAGAGAATATGCAATGAACTCCAAAAACATCTATGAAGATCAGTATTAATTAGATGAGCGGGGCTTTTAGCTTTTTGCCTCTGAATAGTTTTGGCATCTCACTCTATCCTTTGGAATTCAGAATGATTGGCTTCTTTAGGAACTCAGAATCCAGATAGTGTTATTGATTCTCCTAGTTAAGTATGATGATTCTTGAACACAGCTACTTATTGAGTCTTGGCCGTGGCCCAAAGCACTCTGTCTTCCAGTATTACCACCGGATACATACATGCCACAGACACATAATTGGGTGAACCTTTTTAGATTGTGACTCAGCTTTGCTAAAGTCCCCAATTAGAGGTGTCCAGGGTTCTTAAGCACACTCTTTTTGCCTTGGATCACAACTTTATTTCTTTCTTTTTCTTTCCTTTTTTTTTCTTCTCTTTTTTTCGGTTTTTTTTTTCGCTTGCTTCTCTCTTTTTTTTTTTGTATTCACTGCTTTTTCTTGCTTCAAGAATCATTTTTATGATTTTTCAGATCCTCAGTAACATGTCTCCTTTTTCATCATTTTTTCAAGAGCCAACATTCATGAACCACAAATTCAAAAGACATATGCACCGTTTAAGCATACATTCAGAAGACAAAAGTGTTGCCACCACATCAAAATAATTAAACTGTTATAAAATTCAAAATTCATGCAATTCTCATCTTTTTCAATTAAGAACAATTCTTAAGAAAGGAGATGGATTCATAGGACATTCATAACTTTAAGGCATAGATACTAAGACACTAATGATCATAAGACACAAACATGGACAAACATAAAGCATAAGTTTTCGAAAAACAAGAAAATAAAGAACAAGGAGATTAAAGAACGGGTCCACCTTAGTGATGGCGGCTTGTTCTTCCTCTTGAAGGTCTTATGGAGTGCTTGAGCTCCTCAATGTCTCTTCCTTGTCTTTGTTGCTCCTCTCTCATGATTCTTTGATCTTCTCTAATTTCATGGAGGAGGATGGAATGTTCTTGGTGCTCCACCCTTAGTTGTCCCATGTTGGAACTCAATTCTCCTAGGGAGGTGTTTACTTGCTCCCAATAGTCTTGTGGAGGAAAGTGCATCCCTTGAGGTATCTCAGGGATCTCATGATGAGAGGGGTCTCTTGTTTGCTCCATCCTTTTCTTGGTGATGGGCTTGTCCTCATCAATGGGGATATCTCATTCTATATCAACTCCAACTGAATAACAGAGGTGACAAATGAGATGAGGAAAGGCTAGCCTTGCCAAGGTGGAAGACTTGTCTGCCATTTTATAGAGTTCTTGGGCTATAACCTCATGAACTTCCACTTCTTCTCCAATCATGATGCTATGAATCATGATGGCCCGGTCTAGAGTAACTTCGGACCGGTTGCTAGTGGGAATGATTGAGCGTTGGATAAACTCCAACCATCTTCTAGCCATGGGCTTGAGGTCATGCCTTCTCAATTGAACCGGCTTGCCTCTTGAATCTCTCTTCCATTGTGCGCCCTCTTCACATATGACTGTGAGGACTTGGTCCAACCTTTGATCAAAGTTGACCCTTCTAGTGTAAGGATGTTCATCTCCTTGCATCATGGGCAAGTTGAATGCTAACCTTACATTTTCTGGACTAAAATCCAAGTATTTCCCCCGAACCATAGTAAGCCAATTCTTTGGATCCGGGTTCACACTTTGATCATGGTTCTTGGTGATCCATGCATTGGCATAGAACTCTTGAACCATCAAGATTCCGACTTGTTGAATGGGGTTGGTAAGAACTTCCCAACCTCTTCTTCGGATCTCATGGCGGATCTCCGGATATTCACCCTTTTTGAGTGAAAAGGGGACCTCGGGGATCACCTTCTTCAAGGCCACAACATCATAGAAGTGGTCTTGATGCACCCTTGAGATGAATCTATCCATCTCCCATGACTCGGAGGTGGAAGCTTTTGCCTTCCCTTTCCTCTTTCTAGAGGTTTCTCCGACCTTGGATGCCATAAATGGTTATGGAAAAACGAAAAAGCAACGCTTTTACCACACCAAACTTAAAGGTTTGCTCGTCCTCGAGCAAAAGAAGAAAGAAGAGAGTAGAAGAAGAAGAAATGAGGAAGAGGGGAATGGCTTAGTGTATTCGGCCAAAGAGGGGGAGAAGTGGTGTTTAGTTTGTGTGAAAATGAAGGGGTGAAGAAGGGTTTATATAGGAGAGGGGGGAGATGGGGTTCGGCCATTATGGGTGGGTTTGGGAGGAAAAGTGGTTTGAATTTGAAGGGTGAGGTTGGTGGGGTTTTATGAAGGATGGATGTGAGTGGTGACGAGAAAGAAGGGATTTGATAGGTGAAGGGTTTTTGGGGAAGAGGTATTGAGGTGATTGGTGAATGGGTGAAGACGATAGAGAGAGTGGTGGGGTTGGTGGGGATCCTGTGGGATCCACAGATCCTGTGGTGTCAAGGAAAAGTCATCCCTGCACCAAATGGCATTCAAAATCACGTTTTGAGCCATTTCTGGCGTTAAACGCCGGGCTGGTGCCCATTCCTGGCGTTTAACGCCAGGTTCTTGCCCTTTTCTGGCGTTTAACGCCAGTCTGGTGCCCCTTTCTGGCGTTAAACGCCCAGAATGGTGCCAGACTGGGCATTAAACGCCCAACTGCTAACCTTACTGGCGTTTAAACGCCAGCAACATTTTCCTCCAGGGTGTGCTATTTTTCTTCCTGTTTTTCATTCTGTTTTTGCTTTTTCAATTGATTTTGTGTTTTCTTATGATCATCAACCTACAAAAAACATAAAATAACAAAAGAGAATATATAAAATATAACATTGGGTTGCCTCCCAACAAGCGCTTCTTTAATGTCAGTAGCTTGACAGAGGGCTCTCATGGAGCCTCACAGATACTCAGAGCAATGTTGGAACCTCCCAACACCAAACTTAGAGTTTGAATGTGAGGGTTCAACACCAAACTTAGAGTTTGGTTGTGGCCTCCCAACACCAAACTTAGAGTTTGACTGTGGGGGCTCTGCTTGTCTCTGAATTGAGAGAAGCTCTTCATGCTTCCTCTCCATGGTGACAGAGGGATATCCTTGAGCCTTAAACACAAAGGATTCTTCATTCACTTGAATGATCAGTTCACCTCCATCAACATCAATCACAGCCTTTGCTGTGGCTAGGAAGGGTCTTCCAAGGATGATGTTTTCATCCATGCACTTCCCAGTTTCTAGGACTATGAAATCAGTAGGGATGTAATGGTCTTCAATCTTAACCAAAACATTCTCTACAAGTCCATAAGCTTGTTTTCTTGAGTTGTCTGCCATCTCTAGTGAGATTCTTGCAGCTTGTACCTCAAAGATCCCTAGCTTCTCCATTACAGAGAGAGGCATGAGGTTTACACTTGACCCTAAGTCACACAGAGCCTTCTTGAAGGTCATGGTGCCTATGGTACAAGGTATTGAAAACTTCCCAGGATCTTGTTTCTTTTGAGGTAATTTCTGCCTAGACAAGTCATCCAGTTCTTTGGTGAGCAAAGGAGGTTCATCCTCCCAAGTCTCATTTCCAAATAACTTGTCATTTAGCTTCATGATTGCTCCAAGGTACTTAGCAACTTGCTCTTTAGTGACATACTCATCCTCTTCAGAGGAAGAATACTCATCAGAGCTCATGAAAGGCAGAAGTAAGTCCAGTGGAATCTCTATGATCTCATTTTGAACCTCAGATTCCCATGGTTCCTCATTTGGGAACTTTGTGGAGGTCAGTGCACGCCCATTGAGGTCTTCCTCAGTGGCGTTCACTTCCTCCCTTTCCTCTCCAAATTCGGCCATGTTTATGGCTTTGCACTCTTCTTTTGGATTTTCTTCTGTATTGCTTGGAAGAGTACTTGGAGGGAGTTCAGTAATTTTCTTACTCAGCTGTCCTACTTGTGCCTCCAAATTTCTAATGGAGGACCTTGTTTCAGTCATGAAACTTTGAGTGGTTTTGATTAGATCAGAGACCATGGTTGCTAAGTCAGAGGGGTTCTGCTTAGAATTCTCTGTCTGTTGCTGAGAAGATGATGGAAAAGGCTTACCATTGCTAAACCTGTTTCTTCCACCATTATTGTTATTGAAACCTTGTTGAGGTCTCTCTTGATTCTTCCATGAGAAATTTGGGTGATTTCTCCATGAAGAATTATAGGTGTTTCCATAGGGTTCTCCTAGGTAATTCACCTCTTCCATTGAAGGGTTTTCAGGATCATAAGCTTCTTCCTCAGATGAAGCATCCTTAGTACTGCCAGGTGCATTTTGCATTCCAGACAGACTTTGAGAAATCAAATTGACTTGTTGAGTCAATATCTTATTCTGAGCCAGTATGGCATTCAGAGCATCAATCTCAAGAACTCCTTTCTTCTGACTTGTCCCATTGTTCACAAGATTCCTTTCAGAAGTGTACATGAATTGGTTATTTGCAACCATCTCAATTAGTTCCTGAGCCTCTGTAGGCGTCTTCTTCAGATGAAGAGATCCTCCAGCAGAGCTATCCAAGGACATCTTGGATAGTTCAGAGAGACTATCATAGAAAATACCTATGATGCTCCATTCAGAAAGCATGTCTGAGGGACATTTTCTGATTAATTGTTTGTATCTTTCCCAAGCTTCATAGAGGGATTCTCCATCCTTCTGTCTGAAGGTTTGGACTTCCACTCTAAGCTTACTCCATTTTTGAGGTGGAAAAAACTTTGCCAAGAAGGCATTGACTAGCTTTTCCCAAGAGTCCAGGCTATCTTTAGGTTGTGAGTCCAACCATATTCTAGCTCTGTCTCTTACAGCAAAAGGGAATAGCATCAGTCTGTAGACCTCAGGGTCAACCCCATTAGTCTTGACTGTGCCACAGATTTGCAAGAACTCAGCTAAAAACTGATGAGGATCTTCCATTGGAAGTCCATGGAACTTGCAATTCTGTTGCATTAGAGAAACTAATTGAGGCTTAAGCTCAAAGTTGTTTGCTCCAATGGCAGGGATAGAGATGCTTCTCCCATAGAAATTGGGAGTAGGTGCAGTAAAGTCACCCAGCACCTTCCTTGCATTGTTGGCATTGTTGTTGTTTTCGGCTGCCATGGGTTCTTCTTCTTTGAAGAATTCGGTTAGGTCCTCTACAGAGAGTTGTGCCTTAGCTCCTCTTAGCTTTCGCTTCAAGGTCCTTTCAGGTTCAGGGTCAGCTTCAACAAGAATGCCTTTGTCTCTGCTCCTGCTCATATGAAAGAGAAGAGAACAAGAAAATGTGGACTCCTCTATGTCACAGTTATAGAGATTCCTTGAGGTGTCAGAGGAAAAGAAAAATAGAAGAAGGAGGTAGAAGAATTCGAACTTGATTATACAGAGTTCGAATTGTGCATTAAGAAGGAGTAGTACTCCATAAATAGAAGGATGTGGGAGGAAGGGAAGAGAATTTTCGAAAATTAATTAAAAAGATGTCAAAAACATTTTGAAAAAATGATTGATAATTTTCGAAAATTCAAAGTGGAAAAGAAATCAAGTGATTTTTGAAAAAGATTTTGAAATTAGAAGTTAAAAAGATTTGATTGAAAACTTATTTTGAAAAAGATGTGATTAAAAAGATATGATTGGTTTTTTAAAAAATGTGATTGAGAAGATATGATTTGAAAAAAATTTTAAAAAGATTTGATTTGAAAACAATTTTAAAAGATATGATTTTAAAATTAATGACTTGCCTAACAAGAAAAGATATGATTCAAACATTAAACCTTCCTCAACAGAAAAGGCAACATACTTGAAATGTTCAATCAAATCATTAATTGTTAGTAAGTATCTTTGAAAAAGGAAAGAAATTGATTTTGAAAACATTTGATTGAAAAGATATGATTTGAAAAAGATTTGATTTTGAAAAACTTTGAAAACTTGAAAAAAATTGATTTGAAAAACAAAATCTTCCCCTTTGTGCCATCCTGGCGTTAAACGCCCAGAATGGTATCCATTCTGGCGTTTAACGCCCAAAATGCTACCTTTTTGGGCGTTAAACGCCCAACCAGGTACCCTGGCTGGCGTTTAAACGCCAGTCTGTCCTTCTTCACTGGCGTTTTGTACGCCCAGCTTTTTCTGTATAATTCCTCTGTAGTATGTTCTGAGTCTTCAATTCTTTGTATTATTGACTTGAAAAGACACAAATTAAAAATATTTTTGGATTTTTAATAATCAAAATGCAACCAGAATCAAATAACAATGCATGCAAGACACCAAACTTAGCAGTTTGTATACTACTGACACTATATGAGACACATAAACACTCAAGTCAAAAGAATTCAAAGATCAGAGTAAGAAATCATCAAGAATTACTTGAAGATCCTTAAGACAATGAATGAATGTATGCAATTGACACCAAACTTAAGATGAGACACTAGACTCAAGCAAGAAACATCAAATATTTTTGGTTTTTATGATTTTGTGAAATTTTTTTGTGCTTTTTTTTTTCGAAAATTATATGAAAAGAAAAATAAAGGTTTCAGAATTCTCAATTCGATTTCCAGGAATCATTGCAATGTTAGTCTAAGACTCCGGTCCAGGAATTAGACATGGCTTCACAGCCAGCCAAGCTTTCAAAGAAAGCTTCGGTCCAAAACACTAGACATGGCCAATGGCCAGCCAAGCCTTAGCAGATCATTGCTCAAATAGCAAGATTGATAGATCAACAAGCTCTTGTGGTGATAAGTTGAAAACTCGGTCCAATAAGATTAGACATGGCTTCACAGCCAGCCAGATTTCAACAGATCACCATGAAACACTAGAATTCATTCTTAAGAACTCTGAAGAAAAATACCTAATCTAAGCAACAAGATGAACTGTCAGTTGTCCATACACAAACAATCCCCGGCAACGGCGCCAAAAACTTGGTGCACGAAATTGTGATCACTACTTTTACACAAACAATCCCCGGTAATGGCTCCAAAGACTTGGTGCTCAATACCATGGCATAAACACAACTTCGCACAACTAACCAGCAAGTGCACTGGGTCGTCCAAGTAATAAACCTTACGCGAGTAAGGGTCGATCCCACGGAGATTGTTGCTATGAAGCAAGCTATGGTCACCTTGTAAATCTCAGTCAGGCAGACTCAAATGGGTATAGTGATAAACGAATAAAGCATAAAGATAAAGATAGAGGTACTTATGTATATCATTGGTGAGAGCTTCAGACAAGCGAATGAAGATGCCTTCCCTTCCGTCTCTCTGCTTTCCTACAGTCTTCATCCAATCCTTCTTACTCCTTTCCATGGCAAGCTCATGTAGGGTTTCACCGTTGTCAGTGGCTACCTCCCATCCTCTCAGTGAAAATGTTCCCATGCTCTGTCACAGCATATGGCTAATCAGCTGTCGGTTCTCGGTCAGGCCGGAATAAAATCCATTGATCCTTTTGCGTCTGTCACTAACGCCCCGCCTGCTAGGAGTTTGAAGCACGTCACAGTCATTCAATCATTGAATCCTACTCAGAATACCACAGACAAGGTTAGACCTTCCGGATTCTCTTGAATGCCGCCATCAGTTCTCGCCTATACCACGAAGACTCTGATCTCACGGAATGGCTGGCTCGTTTGTCAGGCGAGCACTCGGTTGTCAGGCGATCAACCATGCATCGTGTTATCAGGAATCCAAGAGATATTCACTAAGCCTCATATGCTTGTAGAACAAGAGTGGTTGTCAGTCACCTTGCTCATGAGTGAGAATGATGATGAGTGTCACGGATCATCACCTTCATCAAGTTGAAGAACAAGTGATATCTTGGACAAAGAACAAGCGGAATTGAATGGAAGAACAATAGTAATTGCATTAATACTCGAGGTACAGCAGAGCTCCACACCTTAATCTATGGTGTGTAGAAACTCCACCGTTGAAAATACATAAGAACAAGGTCTAGGCATGGCCGTGAGGCCAGCCTCCCAAATGATCAAAGGATTCAAAGACCTAAAGATGATCTAAGATCCCAAGATCCCAAGATGAAAATACAATAGTAAAAGGTCCTACTTATAGAAAACTAGTAGCCTAGGGTGTACAGAGATGAGTAAATGACATAAAAATCCACTTCCGGGCCCACTTGGTGTGTGCTTGGGCTGAGCAATGAAGCATTTTTCGTGTAGAGACTCCTCTTGGAGTTAAACGCCAGCTTTGGTGCCAGTTTGGGCGTTTAACTCCCATTTTGGTGCCAGTTCCGGCGTTTAACGCTGGAATTTCTTGAGGTGACTTTGAACGCCGGTTTGGGCCATCAAATCTTGAGCAAAGTATAGACTATCATATATTTCTGGAAAGCCCAGGATGTCTACTTTCCAACACCGTTGAGAGCGCGCCAATTGGGCTTCTGTAGCTCCAGAAAATCCACTTCGAGTGCAGGGAGGTCAGAATCCAACAGCATCTGCAGTCCTTTTGAGTCTCTGGATCAGATTTTTGCTCAGATCCCTCAATTTCAGCCAGAAAATACCTGAAATCACAGAAAAACACACAAACTCATAGTAAAGTCCAGAAAAGTGAATTTTAACTAAAAACTAATAAAAATATACTAAGAACTTAACTAAAACTACTAAAAACATACTAAAAACAATGCCAAAAAGCGTACAAATTATCCGCTCATCAGTGTCCCTCTTATGCCACTGACAGCAACACCATTAGGGGGAAACACGATTGTGTTCTACAGCAATAAAATAGCAACAAGTTTCTCAAAATTACAGAAACATAGCCAAGTGTTCGTAATAGTAACATCAGGTGACAAAGACATTTTCAAAAAGGGTTTTTAGTAGAAAAAGTGGCAACATTCAACAACTTCTCCCAAAGAAGTTTTAAGATACAAATAAAACCAACTATGTAAGAGTTTTCGCTACTACTTAACATGTCACCCAAATACAATAAATGAATTCAAAAAGCCCAGAACAGATACGCAAAAAAAGTCAAGAGTACCAACCTTGAGGAGATTCGAAGAATGAAGGGGCACGCTGATGAGCAGATATTTTATATGCTTTTTGACATCATTTTCATATAGTTTTTAGTAGTTTTTGTTTAGTTTTTATTAAGTTTTTATAGTTTTTAGTGTTAAATTCACATTTTTGGATTCTACTATGAGTTTTTGTATTTTTGTACAATTTCAAGTAATTTCTGGCTGAAACTGAGGAGCTGAAGCAGAAGTCTGATTCAGAGACAAAGAAAGCATTGGAGATGCTGTCTGGATCTGACCTCCTTGCACTCGGAAGAGCTTTTCTGGAGACACAGTAGTCTAAATGGAGCACTCTTAATGGCTATGGAAAGCTGACTTTCAAAGCTTTCCAGAAATATATAATAGTTCATACTTTGCTTTGGAGTAGAAGGCCTAAAACTGGGGTCCAACGCTAGCTTCCTGCCCCTTTCGAAACGTCCAGTGCCCAAAGAGCAGAGACCAATGTACAAATGCCCAAAGAGGACCCCCTAGCTAGAGTTTCATGCCCAAGAAACCTCATAGCACATGAATCTCATCAAATCTCAGCCCAAACACTCACCAAGTGGGCCCCAAAAGTGGATTTTAGCACTAAATAGACTACTTTACCCTTACTAGTCACCTGTTTAGTATTTAAAGTGTATTTTACATAATCATTAGACATCTACGCACATCATTCAGCCCTATCTTCATTTTTGCTTTGTAGTTTAATTTCAGTATGAGTTTCAAAACCTCCTTGGTTGAGGAGAGGAGCCCTGCTGAGTCCTATGAATTAATAAAAGTATTATTGTTTCATCTTCGATCCGTGTTTGATCTATCTCTAAGATGTATATTCGATCTTCATCGTGGTGAATAGGATGATCTGACAAATTAGCTCTGTTCATCACATTAAGACGAACGTGCCTGACAAACACCTATGTCTACTTGGGTTCGTGTGAATACTTGGAAGGAAAGCACGAGCCAACAGCTATGTTTATATATCTCTCAGAAGGCTAATCCACGACTTCATTGGAGACTTCTCAAGACATCAGTTCAGCCAATTTCTGGGGAGATTAGGGTCTCCATGGTATAGGCTAGAATCTATAGAAGCAGCATTCTCTAATTTGGAAGATTCGGCCTTGTCTGTGGCATTTTGAATAACCACGGGTAATGGTGTTCGATCTGTAGCAGAGGAGATCAATGATCACGGGCAATGGCTTTGATCACAAACAGCCTGCCATAGAAGAAGATCATTCACAATCAAAGAAGACAGTAATACCAGAGTTATTTCAGAAAGGCAAAGCAACTTCAATCCTTAACTCTATTCCTCTCACTGATTTAATCCAATTGGTTTTACCCCTTTCACGTCAACTATATTCCTATTTTTTAACTTATAATCCTAATACAATTCCGTATCCAACAACCAAGTCTTCTGATCCGCCTGACTAAGACCTACAAGATAACCACAGCTTGCTTCAAACCATAATCCCCGTGGGATCGACCCTGACTCGCTCAGGTATTACTTGAACGACCCAGTGCACTTGCTAGTACAACAGTACGAAGGTGTGGGGAATCGTGCTACCAAGTTTTTGGCACTGTTGCGGGGAATTTTTGAGTTTGGACAAATTGAAGGATTGTCTTGCTCCCTAGATCAGGTAATTTATTTTATTTTATTTTATTTGAGTCTTTTAATTTTATTTTCTTCTTCTTCAATTTTTTTCGAAAATTTTAAAACTTTTTCCAAAAACCTTTTTCAAAAAGTTTGTTTTCAAGCATCCTTAGCTTTCTGTTTGAGAGTCTTTATTTGTATTCTTGTTGAGTCTTTTATTTTTATTTTTTTCTTCTACAAAATTTTTGAAAAAAAAAACAAAAAGCTTTTCAAAAATATTTTTATTTTCTTTGTTTAATCTTTGTTCTTTGTTTGAGTCTTTTGTTTTTGTTCATGTTGTGTTTTTTTATTTTTATGAGTCTTTCTTTCAAAAAAAATTTTAAAAATAGTCTCTTTGGTTAAATCTTGTTTCAAATCTTTACGTTTGGTGTCTTCTTGTTATTTTTTTTTATTTTCGAAAATTTATGTTTGGTTTTCAAAAAAAAGTTTAAGTTTGGTGTTCTTTATATGTTTTTGTGTTCTTTGAGTCTTTGAATCTTGTTCTTGTTAGTCTTCAAAGTGTTCTTGAGTCCTTGTGTGTTTTGATCTTAAAATATTTAAGTTTGGTATCCCTTAGTATTTTCCTCCAAAAGTTTTCGAAAATAACGGGTGTTAGATCTAAAACTTTTAAGTTTTATGTCTTTTGTGTGTTTTTCTCTATCATCGTTAAATTCAAAAATAAAAAAAAATATCTTATTAGTTTTTATTTTAACTATATTTTTCAAAATTTTTAAAATAAAATTCAGATTTTGATTTTAAATTTTTATCTTATCATATCTTAGTTGTCAAGTTTTCAAAAATCAAATCTTTTTAAAAAATAAAAATCATATCATTTTCAAAAATCTTATCTTTTTCAAAATCTTATCATATCTTTTTCAAATTTTAAAATCTTATCTTATCTTTTTCAAATTTCAAACTTTAAAACTAAATATTTTTCAAATTCAACTTTCAAAATCTTATCTTTTAAAAAAATATTTTTCAAATCTTTTTTTATTTCTTATCTTATCTTTTTTCCAATTTCACATTTTAATTTCAAATCTTTTCTTATCTTATCTTCTATTTTATTTTTAAATTAAAAATCTTTTCTTAATTAATATCTTATCTTCTCTCTCTTCTTTTCATAACCTCCTAACTAACTCCTTCTTCTTTTCTCTCTCTTCTTTTTCAAAACTACCTAACTAACTCTCATCTCTCTTAATTTTAAAAAACTTCTCCCTCTTTTCTCTCTTCCATTTTCAAAAATTTAATATTTAAATTTTAAATTCTTTTTAAATTAATTAACTAACTTTCAAAAATCAATTAATTAAATAAAATAAATAAAAACAAAAATATTTTAATTCTTATTTACTTTTTCTATTTATACTTCTTTACTCATATCCCCTATTGCCACAGTATTCTTGTTCTCTTTCATCTTCCATCTTCACTTCTATACTTTTCTTCTTTCTTCACATTTCACTTGGAGCTTCTTGCCAATTGGCATAAAAATCTTTCTTGTGATTCCCTTTCCATCTTCCTTCTTCTTCTTTCTTCACATCTGACTCTAAGGAGGAGCTTCTTGTCTATTGGCATACAAAGTCTTCTTCTTTTCTTTTCTTTTATTTTTTTCTTGTTTATGACCAGGAAAAGGGATAAAAAACTCCTCTTGACTCCTGATCTTGAGCTTGAGAAGACTCTAAGGAGGCGTTTACAACAAGCTAAAGCACAACACTCCGAAAGAGACCTTTCAAAAAGTTTTGAACAAGAAAGAAGAGACATGGTTGAACCTCAATAGGAGCCAAGAAAGGTCCTTGGTGACTTCACCATGCCTACCTCTGACTTTTATGGCAAAAGCATTGCTGTACCTGCCATTGGAGCTAACAATTTTGAGTTTAAGCCTCAATTAGTCTCTCTTCTACAACAGAACTACAAATTCCATGGACTTTCAATGGAAGATCCACATCATTTCCTGGCATAATTCTTACAGATCTGTGATACTGTAAAGAATAATGGAGTTAATCCTGAAGTCTACAAGCTGATGCTCTTTCCCTTTGCTTTAAGAGACAGAGCTAAGTTCTGGTTAGATGCCCAACCTAGAGAGAGTATTGACTCTTGGGAAAAGCTAGTTAATGCTATTCTGGCTAAGTTCTTTCCCTCCTCAAAGGATGAACAAAATTAGAGTGGAAGTTCAAACCTTCAAACAAAGAGAAGGTGAATCCATCTATAAAGCTTGGGAAAGATACAAGCAACTGATCAGGAAATGTCCTCCTGACATGCTCTCAGAGTGGTCCATCATAGGCTTGTTCTATAATGGCTTGTCTGAAATATCCAAGATTTCATTGGATAGCTCTGTAGGTGGATTCCTCCACTTGAAGAAAATACCTGCAGAAGCAAGAGAGCTCATTGAAATAGTTGCTAACAACCAGTTCATGTACACTTCTAAAAGGAATCCTGATCATGGAACCTTTCAGAGGAAAGGAGTTCATGAAGTTGAGACTCTGAATGCCATCATGGCTCTGAATAAGATCCTGACCCAACAGGTCAACATGATCTATCAACATCTGACTGGGATGCAAACTGCAAATGGCAGTATTCAGGAAGCTTCTCTTGAAGAAGAACCTTATGATCCTGATCAACCCACCATGGAGGAGGTGAATTACATGGGAGAACCCTATGGAAACACTTACAACCCTTCATGGAGGAATCATCCTAACCTCTCATGGAAGGATCAACAGAAACCTCAGCAAGGTTTCAATAACAATCAAGGTGGTAGGAACCAAAATAGGTTCAATAACAGACCACCATTCCCATCATCTCAAAGGAACATGAAGACTTCTAAGTAGAGCTTTTTTGACTTAGCCATTATAGTCTCCAGCCTCACTAAGACTACCCACAGTTTCATTAATGAAACAAGGTCCTCCATTAGAAACTTGGAGGTACAGGTTGGTCAACTAAGCAAGAGGATCCCTGAGACTCCTCTTGACACTCTTCTCAACAACACTGAGGTGAATCCAATAGAAGAGTGCAAGGCCATAACCATGGAGGTAGAGGCCGAAATTGAGGAGAGTGGGAAGGCGTTGAACGCTAGTGAAGAAGCTTTCACTGGGTAGTTCAACGCCCACAATGACAGCAAGCTTGGCGTTAAACACCAGTGAGGAACCCCTCACTGGGCATATAACACCCATCCTGGCAGAAAAGCTAGCGTTGAACGCCAGCCAAGGAGCATTGGCTGGGCGTTCAACGCCCAAACAAGAAGGCTTTCTAGTGTTGAACGCCAGTGAGGGGACTGGGCGTTCAACGCCCACTCACCCAGAGAAGCTGGCGTTAAACGCCAGCAAGGGCATCCTTGCTGGGCGTTCAATGCCCAGAATGCTAGAGGAGACTGCCGTTTAACGCCAATCAGGGTGGACAGCAAGGGCGTTCAATGCCCAATAAGCTGACAGAGCTGGCGTTGAACACCAATCAAAGCACACCCTTTACGTGCTCAAATCCCACTCAAGAACACTCTAGCCCAAAACCAAAGGAAACCATAAAGACCATAGAGGTTCCTTTGAATGCACTTTTGCATTGCATGAGTTCTGATGACTACTCATCTTCAGATGAGGATGAAGACACTAGGGAGGAGCAAGTTGCTTGATACCTAGGAGCTCTAATGAAGCTAAATACCAAGTTATTTGGTACAAATCCTCTGGAGGAAGAACCTTCACTGCTCACCAAAGAACTCCATGCTTTGGTTCAGCAAGAGCTACCTCAGAAGCTTCCAGATCCTGGACGCTTTCTGATTCCTTGCACCATAGGCACCATGACCTTTAAAAAGGCTCTGTGTGACCTAAGGTCAAGCATTAACCTCATGCCACTCTTTGTAATGGAGAAGTTGGGAATTCTTGAGGTACAAGCTGTACACATCTTATTAGAGATGGCAGACAAAACCATGAAGAAGTCATATGGCTTAGTGGAGGATGTCTTGGTTAAAGTTGAAAACCACTACATCCCTGTAAACTTCATTGTCTTGGACATAGGAGAGGATGAGGATGACTGTGTCATCCTTGGAAGACCTTTCCTAGCCACAACAATGCTATCATTGATGTGGCTAAGGGAGAACTAACCCTAAAGTTAGGGGAGGACTACATCTTTTTCAATATGTCTCATCCCAATTCTCCTTCTAAAAGAGAGATAACAGTACAACACCTAGTGTGCCAACCCTCTCTTTCTGTGCAGAGCTTTGTAGAGCCCCCAGACATCAATTCTAAGTTTGGTGTTGAGTAGCCATCAACAAGCTCCAAGCACAAAGGTACTAAAAAGAAAGTACTTAAAGGCTATAAGGACAAGAAATTTCCTACTGAAGGCCTCTCACCTGGCATGAGAGTTGTCTTCAATAAGAAGCCAGTCTTAACACACACAGTGAGTCGTATCCTATCTCTAGAGCATGTAGAGCTCATTCATGAGAAGACAGGGAGAAAATTTACTGTCAGGGGCAAAAATCTGAGCCCATACTCACCTCCATAAGGAGCTAAAGGTCAAGCTAGTGACGTTAAAAGAGTGCTTATTGGGAGGCAACCCAACCTTACTCAACCATATTCATTTTCTTTTATTTTGTTTTTCCTTTTCAGTAGTCAGAGTCATGATCATATGCATCAGTCAAGAGACAGAACTCACAGTAGTAAAAACAGAGCACTCTGGATGGAGTGTTAAAGTTGAACGCCAGTAAGGAAGCCTTCATTGGGCGTTCAACGCCCCAAGAGGGGAGCATTGCTGGCATTGAACGCCAGCCAGGGAGCAGCCCCTGGGTGTTCAAACGCCTATGCGGAAAAGTAGGGAATCTGAATTCCCTAGCCTCTTAGGACAAAAGGTCCCACGAAAGCTACACCTACCCCACCTTCTTCTTTCCCATTGATCATAGTTGCTCGAGGACGAGTAAAACTCTTAAGTTTGGTATTGCAAAAGCCTTGCTTTGTGGCTTCTACCACTCTTAAGTATAGAAGAAGAGGATGAAGCAAACTAGAGAGCATGCACATGAACCTATGCATCCGCCTCAACAAAGACAAAGGAGTGATATTGAAGAGATCAAGCATCACATTGGATCCTCAAGGAGGAGTAGTAGCCATCATCATCAATTTGTTTTCTATTACCTCCTTTCCTGTTTTATTTTTTTATTTTCTGTTATGCTTATCTGTTCTCTTGTTCTAGTTGCATGATCATTTGCATTGATGTCTTAAAGTTGTAAAATATTCTATATATCTCTCACCTTGCTTAAAATGAAATTTTTTTAAAAAGAATTGAGAGATGGATGAATTTCAAGTTTAAAATAAGATTAGTTTAATTAGTTTGATGTGGTGTCATTTGATTTTATTTTCTGAATGTATGATTAAATAGTGCGTATTTGAAGTTGTGACTTTAGAATGTTGGCTCTTGAAAGAATAAGAAAAAAGGAAAAATATTATTGATAATCTAAAAAATCTAAAAATTGATTCTTTAAGCAAGAAAAGCAGCAAAAAGAAAAAGAAAAAGCATGTTGCAAAAGAAAAAAATATATATGCATGCAAAAAAAATATAGCGAAAAAGAAAAAGAAAAAAAAACAAAAAGCAGAAAAATCCATTACTGCCTAAAAATGCAGGAAAAGGAGGGCAGATTGAAAAAGCCAATAACCCTTTAAACCAAAAGACAAGGATAAAACGGCCCAAGGCTTTGAGCATCAGTGGTTAGGAGGGCCCAAAGGAATAAAATCCTAGCCTAAGCGGCTAAACAAAGTTGTCCCTAACCAAGTGCTTGTGGCATGAAAGTGTCAAGTGAAAAGCTTAAGACTGAGTGGATATTTTATATGCTTTTTGACAACATTTTCATATAGTTTTTAGTAGTTTTTGTTTAGTTTTTATTAAGTTTTTATGAGTTTTAGTGTTAAATTCATATTTTTGGATTCTACTATGATTTTTTGTGTTGTTTTACAATTTCAGGTAATTTCTGGCTAAAATTGAGGAGTTGGAGAAGAAGTCTGATTCAGAGACAGAGAAAGCACTGCAGATGCTGTCCGGATCTGACCTCCTTGCACTCGGAAGCGCTTCTCTGGAGCTACAGAAGTCTAAATAGATCGCTCTCAATGGCTATGGAAAGCTGACTTTCAGAACTTTCCATCAATATATAATAGTCCATACTTTGCTTCAGATTAGAAGGCCCAAAACTGGCGTCCAACATCAGCTACCTACCCCCTTCCAGGCGTCCAACGCCCAAAAAGCAGAGACCAATGTACAAACGCCCAAAGAGGACCTCATAGCTGGTGTTCCATGCCCAAGAGACATCATATCACGTGGATCTCATCAAAACTCAGCCCAAACACTCACCAAGTGGGCCCTAGAAGTGGATTTTAGCATTAAATAGACTATTTTACCCTTACTAGTCACCTGTTTAGTATTTAAAGTGTATTTTACATAATCAATAGACATATACGCACATCAGTCAGCCCTATTTTCAATTTTGCTTTGTATTTTAATTTCAGTATGAGTTTCTAAACCTCATAGGTTGAGGGGAGGAGCCCTGCTGAGTCCTATGAATTAATAAAAGTACTATTGTTTCTTCTTTGATCTTTGTTTGATCTATCTCTAAGATGTATATTTGATCTTCATCATGGTGAATAGGATGATCTGACAAATTAGCTATGTTCATCACATTAAGACGAACGTGTCTGACAAACACCCGTGTCTACTTGGGTTCATATGAATACTTGAAAGGAAAGCACGAGCCAACAGCTATGTTTATACATCTCTCAAACGGCTAATCCACGATTTCGTTGGGGACTTCTTGAGACATCAGTTCAGTTAATTTCTGGGGGATTAGGGTCTTCGTGGTATAGGCTAGAATCCATAGAAGCAGCATTCTCTGATCCGGAAGATTCGACCTTATCTGTGGCGTTTTGAGTAGGATCGCCAAGAGAATGGACTGCTAGAGCTTCACCCTCCGTCAGATTGAATGACGACGGGCAATGGCGTTTGATCTGTAACAGAGGAGATCAATGACCATGGGCAATGGCTTTGATCACATATAGCCTGCCATAGAAGAAGATCATTCACAAGCAAAGAAGACAGTAATACCAGAGTTATTTTAGAAAGGCAAAGCAATTCCAATCCTTAACTCTATTCCTCTCACTGATTTAATGCAATTAGTTTTACCCCTTTCATGTCAATTTTATTCCTATTATTTAACCCATAATCCTAATACAATTCCATATTCAACAACCAAGTCTTCTGATCCGTCTGACTAAGACCTGCAAGATCACCATAACTTACTTCAAACCACAATCCTCGTGGGATCGACCCTGACTCACTCAGGTATTACTTGGATGACCCAGTGCATTTGTTGGTACAATAGTACGAAGGTGTGGGGAATCGTGCTACCACACTCCAAACAGCAAAAAACACAAACGTTCCTCTCTGTACAGCAAAATGATGAGCGGATAATTTATACGCTTTTTGGCATTGTTTTTATATAGTTTTTAGTAAGTTTGAGCTACTTTTAGGGATGTTTTCATTAGTTTTTATGTTAAATTCACATTTCTGGACTTTACTATGAGTTTGTGTGTTTTTCTGTGATTTCAGGTAAATTCTGACTGAAATTGAGGGATTTGAGCAAAACTCTGAAAAAGGCTGACAAAAGGACTGCTGATGCTGCTGGATTCTGACCTCCCTGCACTCGAAATGGATTTTCTGGAGCTACAGAACTCTAAATGGCGCGCTCTCAACGGCGTTGGAAAGTAGACATCCAGGGCTTTCCAGAAATATATAATAGTCCATACTTTATTCGAAGAATGACGACGCAACTTGGCGTTGAACGCCAAGTACACGCTCCTTTCTGGAGTTAAACGCCAGAAAAACGTCATAATCCGGAGTTGAACGCCCAAAGCACATCATAACTCGAAATTCAACTCCAAGAGAAGCCTCAGCTCGTGGATAGATCAAGCTTAGCCCAAGCACACACCAAGTGGGCCCCGGAAGTGGATTTATGCATCAATTACTTACTCATGTAAACCCTAGTAGCTAGTCTAGTATATATAGGATATTTATCTATTGTATTAGACATCTTTTGACCATCTTTTGACCACTTTAAACTCTTTATTCATTCGGTCACTTGATCATGGAGAGGGCTGGCCATTCGGCCATGCCTGAACCTTCTTTTGCTTATGTATTTTCAACGGTGGAGTTTCTGCACACCATAGATTAAGGGTGTGGAGCTCTGCTGTACCTCAAAGATTAATGAAGTTCTATTTTCTTTTATTCAATGCTCTATCTTATTCTTATTCCAAGATATTCATTCGTACCCAAGAACATGATGAATGTGATGAGCTAATAACTCTCATCATCATTCTCACTTATGAGCGTGCGTGACTGACAACCACTTCCGTTCTACATGCAACAAAGCTTGAATGTGTATCTCTTAGATTCCCCAACAGAATCTTCGTGGTATAAGCTAGATAGATGGCGGCATTCATCTGGATCCGGAAAGTCCAACCTTGTCTGTGGTGTTCCGAGTAGGATCCTGGGAATCCGGAAAGTCTCACCTTGTCTGTGGTATTCCGAGTAGGATTCTGTTCATGAATGACTGTGACGTGCTTCAAACTTTAACCTGCTGGGCGTTAGTGACAAACGCAAAAGAGGGATTCTATTCCAGTAGGAGCGGGAACCAACCGGTGATTGGCCGTACTGTGACAGAGTGCGTGCATTAGCTTTCACTGCGAGGATGGGATGTAGCTATCAACCATGGGTGATGCCTCCAGACTGGTTAGCTGTGCGAGTGACAGCCGTACAGGTTATTTCCCCGAGAGGAATGAAAGTAGCCACAGCTGATAGTGAACCCCTATACAAAGCTTGCCATGGAAAGGAGTAAGAAGGATTGGGTAGAAGGAATAGGAGAGCAGGCGTCTTAGAGCTCTACAGCATCTCCATTCCGCTTATCTGAAATTCCTACCAATGGATCTACATAAGTATTTCTATCCCTTTTATTATTCCTTTTTATTTAATGATAATCACAATTACTCTTTAATCTCCCTAACTGAGATTTACAAGGTGACCATAGCTTGCTTCATACCAACAATCTCTGTGGATTCGACCCTTACTCACGTAAGGTTATTACTTGGACGACCCAGTACACTTGCTGGTTAGTTGAACGGAGTTGTGACTTCAAATAAGGACAATTATTGAATAAATCCAATTACAATGAATCAGATCAAAGAACAGTGATCACAATTTCGTCCACCAAGTTTTTGGCGCCGTTGCCGGGGATTGTTCGAGTATGGACAACTGACGGTTCATCTTGTTGCTCAGATTAGGTAATTTTCTTTTCAAAAATCTTTTTCAAAAATTTTTTTTTCTTTTTTTTTCGTTTTTACAAACTTTATTTTCGAAAATAATTAATAAAAATCCAAAAAAATTAGAAAATCATAAAAATTAAAAATATTTTGTGTTTCTTGTTTGAGTCTTGAGTCAATTTTTAAGTTTGGTGTCAATTGCATGCTTTAAAAATTTTTCTTGCATTTTTTTCGAAAATCTCATGCATTCATAGTGTTCTTCATGATCTTCAAGTTGTTCTTGATAAGTCTTCTTGTTTGATCTTGATGATTTCTTGTTTTGTGTCTTTTCTTGTTTTTCATGTGCATTTTTGCATTCATATTTTCCATGCATTAAAAATTTCTAAGTTTGGTGTCTTGCATGTTTCCTTTGCATCAAAAATTTTTCAAAAATTATGTTCTTGATGTTCATCATGATCTTCAAAATGTTCTTGGTGTTCATCTTGACATTCATAGCATTCTTGCATGCATCTTGTGTCTTGATCCAAAATTTTCATGTTTTGGGTCATTTTTGTGTTTTTCTTTAAAAATTTAAAAATCAAAAATATCTTTTCCTTATTTCCCTCCAAAATTTCGAAATTTTGGGTTGACTTGGTCAAAAATTTTCAAAATTAGTTGTTTCTTACAAGTCAAGTCAAAATTTCAATTTTAAAAATCTTATCTTTTCAAAATCTTTTTCAAAAATCATATCTTTTTCATTTTTTATATAATTTTCGAAAATTTCAAAAATTATTTTTCAAAATATTTTCAAAATCTTTTTCTTATCTTTTTATCAAATTTTCGAAAATTAAGCTAACAATTAATGTGATTGGTTCAAAAATTTGAAAGTTTGTTACTTTCTTGTTAAGAAAGGTTCAATCTTTAAGTTCTAGAATCTTATCTTGTGGTTTCTTGTTAGTTAAGTAATTTTAAAAAAAATTAAATCTTTTTCAAAATATCTTTTCTTAAAACTTTTATTTTATTTTTATCTTATCCTTTTCAAAAATTTTATCTTTTTTTCAATTTTTGATTTCAAAATATCTTATCTAACCTCTTATCTTCTTATCTTTTTCAATTTTTGATTTTAAATCTTTTTCAATCAACTAACTAACTTTTTGTTTGTTTCTTATCTTTTTCAAAACCACCTAACTACTTTTCCCTCTCTAATTTTCGAAAATACCTACCTCTTTTTCAAAAATTCTTTTTAATTAATTAATTGTTTCATGTTTTAATTTTAATTACATTTTATCTCTAATTTTCGAAAATCACTAACTCCTTTTCAAAATTATTTTCGAAATTTCTCTTCTCTCTTCCTCTTCTATTTAATTATTTAATTACTAACACTTCTCTTCACCCCTCTTCATCAAAAATCCGAATCCATTCTTCTTCTTCTACCCCTTTCTTTTTCTACTAACATAAAGGAATCTCTATACTGTGACATAGAGGATTCCTTCTTTCTTTTTTTTGTGTTCCCTTTTCTTTCATATGAGTAGGAACAGGGACAAAGGCACTCTTGTTGAAGTTGATCCAGAACCTGAAAGGACTCTGAAGAGAAAATTAAGAGAAGCTAAAATACAACAATCCAGAAACAACCTTTCAGAAACATTAGCACAAGAGGTGATGGCCGAAAATAATAATAATGATGCAAGGAGAATGCTTGGTGACTTCACTAAGCCAACATCCAAATTTGATGGAAGAAGCATCTCCATTCCTGCCATTGGAGCCAATAACTTTGAGCTTAAGCCTCAACTAGTTGCTTTAATGCAACAAAACTGCAAGTTTTATGGACTTCCATCTGAAGATCCTTACCAGTTTTTAACTGAGTTCTTGCAGATCTGTGACACTGTAAAGACAAATGGAGTTAATCCTGAAGTCTACAGACTCTTGCTTTTCCCTTTTGCTGTAAGAGACAGAGCTAGAGTATGGTTGGATTCACAACCCAAAGACAGCCTGGACTCCTGGGATAAGCTTGTCACTGCATTCTTAGATAAGTTCTTTCCTCCTCAAAAGCTGAGCAAGCTGAGAGTGGATGTTCAAACCTTCAAACAAAAAGATGGTGAATCCCTCTATGAAGCTTGGGAAAGATATAAGCAGCTGACCAAGAGATGTCCATCTGACATGTTTTCAGAATGGACCATATTAGATATATTCTATTATGGTCTCTCTGAATTTTCGAAAATGTCATCGGATCATTCTGCAGGTGGATCTATTCACCTGAAGAAAACGCCTGAAGAGGCTCAAGAACTCATTGACATGGTTGCAAACAACCAGTTCATGTATACTTCTGAAAGGAATTCCGTGAATAATGGGGTCCCTCAGAAGAAAGGAGTTCTTGAAATTGATGCTCTGAATGCCATATTGGCTCAGAACAAAGTGTTGACTCAACAGGTCAACATGATCTCTCAGAATCTGAATGGATTGCAACATGCATCCAACAGTAATAGAGAGGTAGCTTCTGAAGAAGCTTATGATCCTGAAAACCCTGCCATGGCAGAAGTTAATTACTTAGGTGAACCTTATGGAAACACCTATAACTCATCATGGAGAAATCATCCGAATTTCTCCTGGAAGGATCAACAAAAACCCCATCAAGGTTTTAACAATGGTGGACGTGCAAGGCTAAATAATAGTAAGCCATATCCATCATCTTCTCAGCAACAGACAGAGAACTCTGAACAAAACAATTCTAATCTAGCCAACATAGTCTCTGATCTGTCAAAGGCCACTTTCAGTTTCATGAATGAAACCAGATCTTCCATTAGAAATCTGGAAGCACAAGTGGGCCAGCTGAGTAAGAAAGTTATTGAAACTCCTCCCAGTATTCTCCCAAGCAATACAGAAGAGAATCCAAAAGGAGAGTGCAAGGCCATTGATATAATCAAAGAGGCCAAATGCACCAAGGAGGAGGAGGACGAAAATCCTAGTGAGGAATACCTCCTGGGACGTCCCTTAAGCAAGAAGGAGTTTCCTATTAAGGATCCAAAGGAATCTGAGGCTCATCTAGAGACCATAGAGATTCCATTAAACCTCCTTCTGCCATTCATGAGCTCTGAAGAATATTCATCCTCTGAAGAGGATGAAGATGTGATTGGAGAGCAAGCTGCTCTATATTTAGGAGCTATCATGAAGCTGAATGCCAAACTATTTGGTAATGAGACTTGGGAAAGTAAACCTCCCTTACTCATTAGTGAACTAGACACTTGGATTCAGCAAACTCTACCTCAAAAGAAACAAGATCCTGGCAAGTTCTTAATACCTTGTACCATTGGCACCATGAGCTTTGAAAAGGCTCTATGTGATCTGGGGTCAGGAATAAATCTTATGCCACTCTCTGTGATGGAGAAGCTGGGAATCATTGAGGTACAACCTGCCTTGTTCTCATTACAACTGGCAGACAAGTCAGTGAGACAAGCTTATGGATTAGTAGAGGACGTGCTAGTAAAGGTTGAAGGCCTTTACATCCCTACTGATTTCATAATCCTAGATACTAGGAAGGAAGATGATGAATGCATCATCCTAGGAAGACCTTTCCTAGCCACAGCAGGAGCTGTGATAGATGTCAACAGAGGTGAGTTAGTCCTTCAATTGAATGGGGACTACCTTGTGTTTCAAGCACATGGCCATCCCTCTATGACAAAAGAGAGTAAGCATGAAGAGCTTCTCTCAGTTCAGAGTCAAGAAGAGCCCACACAGTCAAACTCTAAGTTTGGTGTTGTGAGGCCACAACCAAACTCTAAGTTTGGTGTCCAAACCCCATATCCAAACTCTAAGTTTGGTGTTGGGAATACCACACTTAAATTGACCTGATCACCTTGTGGCTCCATGAGAGCCACTGTCAAGCTATTGACATTAAAGAAGCGCTTGTTGGGAGGCAACCCAATTTTATTCATCTAATTTTATTTTATTTTGTTTCTTTGTTATTTTTGTGTTTTATTAGGTACATGATCATGAGGAGTCACGAAAAAATCAAAAAAAAAAATTAAAAACAGAGTCAAAAACAGAAGAAAAAAATTTTTCACCCTGGAGGCGCACGGGCTGGCGTTCAACGCCCAGAAGGAGCATCTTTCTGGCGTTCAACGCCAGAACAGAGCATCTTTCTGGCGTTCAACGCCAGAACAGAGCATCTTTCTGGCGTTGAACGCCCAAAACAAGCAACAACCTGGCGTTTAACGCCAGGATGCGCACACAGAGGACAATCTGGCGCTGAACGCCAGAAACAAGCATGAAACTGGCGTTCAACGCCAGAAACGTGCATAACATGGGCGTTTAACGCCCAGAACTAGCATCAATGGGCGTTTGAACGCCAGAATGATGCATCAAGGCATGTTACATGCCTATATGGTGAAAGAATGGTATTTGTTTTCACCTCAGGATCTGTGGACCCCACAGGATCCTCACCTCAGGATCTGTGGACCCCACAGGATCCCCACCTACCACATTCCTTTTAATCCTAATCACACTCTTCTAATCCAAATCTCATTCTCAATGTCACACTTCCCAAAAACCTTCACCTATCACCTCAATTCCTCTTCCCAATTACCCCATTCACCATTCACATCAACCCCTCTTCCCCATACACCCCACCTACCCCCACTACTTTCAAATTCAATTTCCCACCCTTTCCCACCCAACATGGCCGAACCTATACCCTCCCCCCCTCCCTATAAATACCCTTCTTTTCTTTTATATTTTCACACAACACAAACCCACATTCTCCCACATAACCGAACCCTCTCTTCTCCCTCTCTCCATATTTTCTTCTTCTTCTTCTACTCTTCTTTTCTTTTTGCTTGGGGACAAGCAAATTTTAAGTTTGGTGTGGTAAAAAGCCTAAGCTTTTTATTTTTCATTCACCATCAATGGCACCCAAGGCCGGAGTTTCCTCAAGAAAAGGAAAAGGGAAGGCAAAAGCTTCCACTTCCGAGTCATGGGAGAAGGAGAGATTCATCTCCAAGAGCCACCAAGACCACTTCTATGATGTTGTGGCAAAGAAGAAAGTGATCCATGAGGTCCCTTTCAAACTCAAGAAGAATGAGTATCCGGAAATCCGACTTGAAATTCAAAGAAGAGGTTGGGAAGTCATAGCCAACCCCATACAACAAGTTGGAATTTTAATGGTTCAAGAGTTCTATGCCAATGCATGGATCACTAGAAACCATAACCAAGGTATGAACCCAAGTCCGAAAAACTATATCACCATGGTTAGGGGGAAATACTTGGATTTTAGTCCGGAGAATGTGAGGTTGGCATTTCATTTGCCTATGATGCAAGGTGATGAACACCCCTACACTAGAAGGGTCAACTTTGATCAAAGGTTGGACCAAGTCCTTAGGGACATTTGTGTGGAAGGCACCCAATGGAGAGTTGACTCCAAAGGTAAGCCAGTCCAACTAAGAAGACTGGACCTCAAGCCTGTAGCTAGAGGATGGTTGGAGTTCATTCAAAGATCCATCATCCCCACAAGCAACCGATCTGAAGTTACTGTGGATCGGGCCATCATGGTTCATAGCATCATGATTGGTGAAGAAGTAGAGGTTCATGAAGTCATAGCCAATGAACTCTACAAAATAGCTGACAAACCTTCATACATGGCACGGCTAGCATTCCCTCACCTCATATGCCATCTATGTTATTCAGCCGGAGTTATCATAGATGGAGATGCCTCCATAGAAGAAGACAAGCCCATCACCAAGAAAAGGATGGAGCAAACAAGGGAAGTTCCTCACGGCCCTCAAGGAGAACAAGAGGAGGTTCACCATCAACAAATGCCTCATGGAATGCACTTTCCTCCCAACAACTATTGGGAGCAACTTAATACCTCCTTGGAAGATTTGAGCCATAATGTGGAACAACTAAGGGTGGAACACCATGAACACGCCCTCACTCTCCAAGAAATAAGAGAAGATCAAAGAGCAATGAGGGAGGAGCAACAAAGGCAAGGAAGGGACATAGAAGAGTTGAAGAACATCATTGGTCCTTCAAGAAGAAGACGCCACTAGAGGTGGATTCATTCCTTGTTCTTTATTTCTTTCTGTTTTCGGTTTTTAATTATTATGTTTATCTATGTTTTGTGTCTTTATTTCATGATCATTAGTATGTAACCATGCCTTAAAGCTATAAATAAATTCCATTAGTCCTTCACCTCTCTTAAAAGAAAAATGTTTTAAATCAAAAGAACAAGAAGTACATAATTTTCGAAATTATTATTGAATTTAGTTTAATTATTTTGATGTGGTGACAATGCTTTTGTTTTCTGAATGAATGAATGAACAGTGCATATATCTTTGGATCTTGTTGAGTGTTAAAATTGTTGGTTCTTGAAAGAATGAGGAACAAAGAGAAATGTTATTGATGATCTGAAAAATATCATGAAATTGATTCTTGAAGCAAGAAAAAGCAGTGAAAAAAAAAAAAAAAAAAAAAAAAAAAAAAGAGGCGAAAATTCCAAAGCAAGGATCCAAGGCTTTGAGCATCAATGGGTAGGAGGGCCCAAGGAAATTTAATCCGGGCCTAAGCGGCTAAATCAAGCTGTCCCTAACCATGTGCTTGTGTCATGAAGGTCCAAGTGAAAAGCTTGAGACTGAGTGGTTAAAGTCGTGATCTAAAGCAAAGAGTGTGCTTAAGAGCTCTGGACACCACTAATTGGGGACTTTAGCAAAGCTAAGTCACAATCTGAAAAGGTTCACCCAGTTATGTGTCTGTGGCATTTGTGTATCCGGTGGTAATACTGGAAGACAAAGTGCTTAGGGCCACGGCCAAGACTCAAAAGTAGCTGTGTTCAAGAATCAACATGCTTAACTAGGAAAGTCAATAACACTATCTGAAATTCTAAGTTCCTAAAGATGCCAATCACTCTGAACTTCAAAGGAAAAAGTGAGATGCCAAAACTGTTCAGAAGCAAAAAGCTACAAGTCCCGCTCATGTAATTAAATTAATATTCATTGATATTTTGGACTTTGTAGTATATTCTCTTCTTTTTATCCTATTTGATTTTCAGTTGCTTGGGGACAAGCAACAATTTAAGTTTGGTGTTGTGATGAGCGGATAATTTATACGCTTTTTGGCATTGTTTTTATATAGTTTTTAGTAAGTTTGAGCTACTTTTAGGGATGTTTTCATTAGTTTTTATGTTAAATTCACATTTCTGGACTTTACTATGAGTTTGTGTGTTTTTCTGTGATTTCAGGTAAATTCTGACTGAAATTGAGGGATTTGAGCAAAACTCTGAAAAAGGCTGACAAAAGGACTGCTGATGCTGCTGGATTCTGACCTCCCTGCACTCGAAATGGATTTTCTGGAGCTACAGAACTCTAAATGGCGCGCTCTCAACGGCGTTGGAAAGTAGACATCCAGGGCTTTCCAGCAATATATAATAGTCCATACTTTATTCGAAGAATGACGACGCAACTTGGCGTTGAACGCCAAGTACACGCTCCTTTCTGGAGTTAAACGCCAGAAAAACGTCATAATCCGGAGTTGAACGCCCAAAGCACATCATAACTCGAAATTCAACTCCAAGAGAAGCCTCAGCTCGTGGATAGATCAAGCTTAGCCCAAGCACACACCAAGTGGGCCCCGGAAGTGGATTTATGCATCAATTACTTACTCATGTAAATCCTAGTAGCTAGTCTAGTATATATAGGATATTTATCTATTGTATTAGACATCTTTTGACCATCTTTTGACCACTTTAAACTCTTTATTCATTCGGTCACTTGATCATGGAGAGGGCTGGCCATTCGGCCATGCCTGAACCTTCTTTTGCTTATGTATTTTCAACGGTGGAGTTTCTGCACACCATAGATTAAGGGTGTGGAGCTCTGCTGTACCTCAAAGATTAATGAAGTTCTATTTCTTTTATTCAATGCTCTATCTTATTCTTATTCCAAGATATTCATTCGTACCCAAGAACATGATGAATGTGATGAGCTAATAACTCTCATCATCATTCTCACTTATGAGCGTGCGTGACTGACAACCACTTCCGTTCTACATGCAACAAAGCTTGAATGTGTATCTCTTAGATTCCCCAACAGAATCTTCGTGGTATAAGCTAGATAGATGGCGGCATTCATCTGGATCCGGAAAGTCCAACCTTGTCTGTGGTGTTCCGAGTAGGATCCTGGGAATCCGGAAAGTCTCACCTTGTCTGTGGTATTCCGAGTAGGATTCTGTTCATGAATGACTGTGACGTGCTTCAAACTTTAACCTGCTGGGCGTTAGTGACAAACGCAAAAGAGGGATTCTATTCCAGTAGGAGCGGGAACCAACCGGTGATTGGCCGTACTGTGACAGAGTGCGTGCATTAGCTTTCACTGCGAGGATGGGATGTAGCTATCAACCATGGGTGATGCCTCCAGACTGGTTAGCTGTGCGAGTGACAGCCGTACAGGTTATTTCCCCGAGAGGAATGAAAGTAGCCACAGCTGATAGTGAACCCCTATACAAAGCTTGCCATGGAAAGGAGTAAGAAGGATTGGGTAGAAGGAATAGGAGAGCAGGCGTCTTAGAGCTCTACAGCATCTCCATTCCGCTTATCTGAAATTCCTACCAATGGATCTACATAAGTATTTCTATCCCTTTTATTATTCCTTTTTATTTAATGATAATCACAATTACTCTTTAATCTCCCTAACTGAGATTTACAAGGTGACCATAGCTTGCTTCATACCAACAATCTCTGTGGATTCGACCCTTACTCACGTAAGGTTATTACTTGGACGACCCAGTACACTTGCTGGTTAGTTGAACGGAGTTGTGACTTCAAATAAGGACAATTATTGAATAAATCCAATTACAATGAATCAGATCAAAGAACAGTGATCACAATTTCGTCCACCACAAAACAAGATCTTTAAAGGATCCAAGATGGAGAAATCTTGGAATTGAAAATAGTTAGGGGTCAAACAGTCATTTCATAACCCTCTTTAAAGCCATGCGCAGATTCCAATGAAACTGACGTGTAACGTTAGCCCCTCATTTAAAGAGGCAACGTTTAAAATTTTCAAAACACGTCGAGTACCTTACCTCTTGAAGGTGGTGTGCCCGTCATCAAAACTGAAGCTGCAAAGTGCTTGGGCCCGACCTCTTGAAAGCTCAGACTCAAGCAGGGACGCTATTCATATCCTAGCCCAAAACATAAAAGTCAGGCCCAATAAGGTAAAAGGGCCAACCCAAAAAGGTGGCCTCCACTATATACCCAACCTCTTTAAGAAAGTCAGACACAATGAAGGGAGCCCAACCCTACCTGTCCAAACAAGTAACTGCCTTCTCGAATCTCTCCAACTATCTCTATCTTTTCTGAAAGATAGATCCTAACAAACTCCCAAGGTAAAGGAACGATTATCCATCAATAAAGGTGGAACTACTCTAACAAAGGTGATTATCAGCTCTACTATAAATACACTAACACTCCTCAAGTATAAACACGTTCTAATCTACTACAACCTGTCCAAAGTCTTTTCTAACTTAAGCATCAGAGTCTCTTGCAGGTACCATCCCCACCTCCTCATGAAGAACTCAGATGGCGACACCTCGGCACCAAACAAGTCGGACGCTGCCTCAGAAGGTTTTTGGGCCTCACGTCCAGGCCCAAATCAATATTTCAGGTAACCCTCGAAACAAATGTCATCCATGGAGGGGGTCTAAACAAAATGGGTAACCACTGCATTTATAAGAAGTTAAAATAAAAAATTGTAAATAAATGTTTAATAATACAATCTTGACAGAAATAACAATATATAATTCATTTATATATTTGTAAATGTCGGTCTCTGTTCCTTCGGTAAGGATGTCAATTAATACAAATGAATACTTTTGTGTGTGTTTCTAGTATGAACTTTTTTTCACAACCAGATTTCATACGTAATTCCTTTGGTAAGAGCATCTTTATTGACAATTGTAACTCTTTTTGGAGCTGATTGCCATGATAAGAGTACTCCAATAACAAATAAAAGTAATAGTTATATTAAAGTATAATAATGCATTGTGATTTATATAGCTCGTCATCAAGGATATTATATTTTGATTGGATAAAAAATGCAGAATTTGTGTAAACATGATTGATCATGGAGTAGTGGAAGAGCCGTTGACATATATATTTTAGGCTTAGAGATGAAATAGGTGAGAGAAAAATGCCTTCTTTTACTTATCCGCTAAGTTTTTTTAAAAATGGTAGACATAAGTTTTGTTTATCCTTTTTAGATTTTTAAAAATAATATATTTTAATTTTTCTTCGTTTAAACTATAACACCCTATCACCCTAAGCCTTACCTCTAGCCGTAAAGTGAAGGATAACAAAGTGCAATGACAGTTCTAAAGCTCATACAGTAATATATATGGATCAAAATAATAATACTAGAAACCCGATGAAGAAATAAAGCTCAAAGACATAAAAAACAGAGATACAAAAGTGCGAAGCATTACACACGAACTAACTACAAGCCTAAAGGTATAAGAAATACATAATACATATAGTAATATATATATATATATATATATATATATATATATATATATATATATATATATGATATACAAAAGAAAACTAGTCACAGCCTGCGGAGTTTAAGCCGGCTAGCTCAACCGAATACAACAGAGTTTTTGAAATAAAACAACAACATCTTGTCTCTCAAAGTAAGCCTCTAAGGCAAAAAGATACAATAAACAAAAGTAAGAGAATTTACATCAATATAACCAAAATACAAAAGATAGAAGCGACTTCTCCACTCTATCACCATTCCGCAAACTCACCGAGGTGGGTTGCAACTTGCATCTGAAAAATAACAACAACATATGGTATGCGAACTAGAGATTCTCAGTATGGTAACAGTGCTCAATAGATAAGATATAAATTTTTGGGATGCCAAAGGCAATACTAGAACTTTACATCAAGCATAAGATTCAAACTTAAAGTAACTTAAACCATAAAAGGGTTATCTATCTTAAGGGATTTCTAACTAAGATAAGTACCACTGTCCCACAGCCTTTGCCTGTGTAACCTCCATACAATCCCATTGCCACTGCCTACCAGCCTCTTCAATCCCAGTAGAAAGCACAAGTAAATGCAAGCAAGTATACACAGGTAATATTCGTTTACAGCAAGTAATTCAAGAAATAAGTAAGCGTGTTATACATTTAGACAATAGATACAAGTAAGCAAAGCAAACAAACACATAGAAGATGCACATGATGAATGCCTGCCCTATTGGCCGTGATATCACTTGTCGGTTCAACTGCCAACCCGACATATCCCCTTGGGATATTGCCTCTACCAGGCCCCCCCACCCATTGACATCACTCAATCATGCCTTTCCAACTCCACCAACCTCACCACCACCATCACCACCACTCTCCTCCTCCTCTTTAATAGTGGAACAGAAACTTATGTAGCTTTGTCATTCAAAGCTTCTTCTTTGCTGAAGATGGTAGAAGTGCAGTACTGTCTAAAATTGGAGAGATTGTGTTGTGTGTCTGGTTCATACTCATTCCACCAATATCTTCAAAACCTTCAATATTTGGTTCCATATGGCTTGGAAAGACTAGACATCATCTGGAGAGAAGAAGACGAATTCATATGTTTGCGCAATTTGAGGAAATTGAGGATCTTGTATTGCAATAGGATAGAAAGGTTGATGAGAGCTGCGGCATTTACAAAATTTCTGAAACTAGAGAGTATTAAACTATTTTGTTGAAGAAGAAGGTGGTAGTGGTGGTAGTGGTGGTGGTGGTGGTGGTGGTGGTGAGGATGATAGGGCTGGGAAGGTATGATTGAGGGTGATGGCAATGGGATGGTGAGAGGTTCAAATAAGAAAAGGGAGTAAAACGATGTCGTATAGGCGTAAACTGCAAAATGACATCGTTTAATTGTGCCACATCATTTTTCCGTGTCAAAAATGGGTGTTAGGGCCAACTTGAGTCACGTCTTAAAGTTTAAGGGTACAATTTGGGTCAATTAAAAACTAGAAGACTAAATTAAGTTAGAGGTCAAATGTCAGGGGCCATTTTGAATATTAACTCGATAAACAATATATATTTGATAGTTTTACATACATATAAGTTATAATTTTTTATATAACTTATATAGTAAGTTGATTTACAAAAAGATTCAATTTATCACAAGTCAATATGTGAGACAGTTTTCATTATCGTGGGTTGAATTTGAACTTAAGCTAATTACATATTTAACTTGATTCGCTTTTATGTTTGATTAAAGATAAAGTCTATTCTTGCAATCCTACAAACATAATGTTATAATTCTAAGTCACGCCAACTCGCATCTAATAATATTTACAAAAATCATTATCCAAACATAAATATAAAAATTTTTGACACTCGTATAGGAGAAATATATATTTTGCGTATTAAAGTGTTTACACAATTAATATTTATAAAAAATATAATAAAATTACATAAATAATGTAATAAAACTTATTCAAACTTATAATGAAATTTCACAATTAACATCATGACATACATAAATAGTGTGAGGTTATTCTTGGCCGCCCTAAAGCTATTATGTACGAAACTCTAAGTTTTTTTTTAAATATTGTAATCTCCCGTTTGATACCATTAGTTATAACTAAAATATTATAAATTATATTCATTTCATTTTTACGTTTTTCATTTTCCAAGTGAATCTTAATATCTATATAGGAGACTAAGTTATTAACTTACAATAGAAATATTACTTCGCATTAGGGCCGGATGGGAGTCGAGCTGAGCCGAGTATACTAAACTTAAGTTCGGCTCACGAAAATTGAACTCGGCTCACGGCTCGACTCATTAACAATCGAGCATATTTCTTAAGCTCAAACTTGACTCACCAAAATCTCATGAGCTGGCTCAAATAACAAGAACATAATCTATAATTCTATTTCAATAAAAACTTATGCATATATTAAAAATTATTTAAAAAAGATAAATTTTATATATTGTCTATCTATTTATTATCACAATTTTTTTTTATTTATGTCATACATCGAAAGTATAGCTTAAATTCATATAGGATATATGTATTAGTAATATACGTGTATATATATGTATGTATGTATGTAATATGTTATATGTAATATTATACATGTAATCGAGCCCATTTACGAGCTAATGAGCTGAATTTATCCAAGGTCAAGCTTGGTTATTTAATTTATGAGCGCAATTCCTTGTTCAAGCTCAGCTCACCAGCTCACGAGTTTAGCTTATTAAGCAATTAACAAGTCAAGTTTAAGCTGGTTTATGAGTTGGCTTGACTCACTTTTAGCCCTACTTGACATGCATGATTATCATTACTATGTTGTATGTCTCTTATTTCTTTTTGCTTTTTCATTTTCTCTTAATCTTTATTATACTAACACCTTATTCAACTTATTTGCTACACTATACACTATAAATAAAATACCTTATAACCAGTTTAAAAACTTAAAGCATTTGCAAAACAAACAATTAATGGAGGAATAACAGAATAACTTACAACATGCATGTAACAACCACACACAATACCTAATAAAAAGAGTCTACAAGGATTATAATTAGTATAAAAAAAGTGTGTTTTTTTCTAGCTAAATAGTATCTTTTAGTTAGTAAACTAATGGCAATACATACAAAATGATATGGTTGAGATACATACATTTAGATACTAATCTCAACTCTCATCCGTCTAATGGTATATAAAATGTAGTGAAGTTATTAGTAGGAGCAGAAGACAACCTCTAATAAAATTAATGTAACTATGAATGTAAGGAGAAGAAAATCATTGAATTTTAATATATTAATCAGAATATCTTAACTCGTAAAGAAATACTAATAAGGTAATTGAGTATTTTGTGAAATCAATTAAATTAATCCAATAATTTTTTATAGAGTTTTTTTTTTGTATTTGTTATATATAGAGTTGAATCTAATATAATGATTTTTATATTAATCTAATATAATAGAATTATCCAATATAACAATGTCAAAATTAATAAACTAATGAGGATAAATAAATAATATTATTATATATTACTACATAATTTTTTAAATTTTAATAGAAGCATTTGGTTGTACTATTTTGTTAGCAGATTGATCCTACGTGAAAGGTACTTATAGTTCTAAAAAAATAACATAAAATAAATGACTAAAAAGAACTATCTTATAGTATAATTACTTGGGTCAATGGGAGAATTCGTGAGATATTTCAATGTTTTCTTTTGTAAAAATGAACCCGTGAGATATTTTAGTTTTTAAAACTAAATTCAAATATTTTATAATTAATAAAATTAAATAATATTCTTTCTAATAATAATATTTTAGTCTTTTGTCACTCTTTAAAATGACCTAAATAAATAATTATTTTGTAAAACTAAAACTCTAATTCATATTGGAATTAAATAAACTAACTCATTATAATGAAATTAAATATGTTTTTTAACATTAACATTGATGTGTTAGTTACTAAAATTCAATTAGCTAGCAAATTTAGTCCTTTTAAAATCAGTTTATAATTTTTAATTTCTAATAGATTCAGGTAATCTTTTATATAACTTATTATTATTTAGCACAAATAGTAAATTTATTATATTATTGAGTATAAATCATGATTTTTCAATTGTGAGTATCAGAATAAAGATATGCTACTTTTAATTCTTTTTTAGTTGAGGTTAAAAAATTTAATTTTAATGTAACAAATTTATTTTATAGTTATATTATATCTTAAAGAAATATATAAATAGTTTATGTACTCTCTGTCACCTTTCCACATGAACGAAAAAAAAAAATATAACAACATAAGAAGTTAAGGTAAAGTAAAAATTTACATAATATAATTTAATTAATATTAAATTAAAAAATGAAACTGATAAATATAAATAATTAATTTTATTTACTCTCTAAAATTAGTGAATGTTTGGAATAAAAAAATATATTTTTGTGTAAATTTAAGTATGTCAATTTTTTTCTTATTTTTAAATAAATAATAAGCGCAAACTCAATTTATTAAACAACATATATGGTAATATCTATCTACAAGTGTATACGAAAAAAAATATATTACGTACATATTGCACTACCTGTTTCTCTTTCAAATTTTTCTTTTTCATTATCACAGAATTCTAAGACAATGTAAAGTGGTCAGCGGTTATTTAGTTGTTCAAGATCTTTCTATAAGTGAAAAAGTAGTGGGACATTTATGTAACTAACTTGTTTTAAAAAACACAATCTATATATACATGCTTTACTTCACAGCTAAAGAAAATATTCAACACATTTTTATATTTTAAGTGAAGAGGTAGTTAATGGATGCTTCAAAGTTAAAGACTCAGTCCACAAGTATAGATTCGTTACACCTTATGATACTAAGTGGACAGACACGAATTTCCAACTTGTTTTCATAATGGTAACCATAAATTCTTTTTTATCCATTTTCATTAAGCAACTCATTTCTATTTCCTAATTGGTTTGATTGTTTCATTCTTGTTTTTATGATAGTCTAATGTTGAAGTAAGTCTAATTCTCATAAAAATTTTACAAGAACTAGTTGAGCAACTACAGTTGTTGAACAACAAGGTGGACGAATTATTATCATGAACCAATTAACTCAATGCCTTCTTAATAAATTAATGAACAATAATCAGTTATATTACTTATTTTTTTACAATACATTGTGTAGTGTTTTTCGGTTTCATTTCAAGCAACAAAGAATTTGAGGCTTAGAGAAACAAATCTTGCCATTGCGTTATGTATTTTTTGTTTTAACACTACAAGAATAATTAGTTTTAGCGATAAATTTTTAGTGGTAATAAAAAAATAGCTACTATTTTTGTAATTTAAGTTATGTTTTTGTGGCCATTATATATTTGCCATTAATATTATATATTGTAATGGCAATTATTATTATTGCCACTAAAAATATTAAAAAAATTATGTTTTAGTGAAAATTTTTAGTGGCCATAGTATTATGGCTAGTATTATTTTTATTAAAATAAATTTTTTTAATAATTGTTGGTCAATTGCAAATTTGCAATAGAGGAAAAATGCAATCAGCGGGTGTGTGTGCGAGAAAGGGAAAGGAGAGCTCACCGCGAAAACCCTAAGTTCACTGTCACTATTGCCACCATTGCCACTGTCGTCGCTGCCTTAGGTCATCTCCACCTTTCGAATCGGCGCCTCCGTCTCCTCTGACATCTTCCTCTACCTTGTCCCCTTCCGCTTCATCAATCTCCGCAACCTCTACATCGACGAGCGCCTCTCCATTCCCCTTCCCCTCGCTCTTCCCGTTTCCACCGGAAGGCGCTCTCTAGTCATAAGGTACAAGTTCCTTAATCTTCCTCTCATTTATGTTCTTGTGCTCCAATTTGTGTTCTGCTGCAACATTTTACCATATCTCTTATCAATTTATGATTTTATCTGAGTTAATTGTTCTTCCAGATTGGATTCCACTTTTCTTAGTTCTCTATTGCATGAACTTATTGCAGGCTAAACCGGTAATTCAGCGATTCAGAAATTCGTCATCAAAATTTTAGTTTTTTCTTCTCTTAGTGATTTAGCAATGCTTTATCAGTTTCTGATTCCAATAATTCGTTTTTTTTTTTTCACTTTGCCCTTCGATTTTCCAAACTTCCTTCAAATTCATTGTAGTTGTGGTATTCGCCATCAGTGATGAGCACACCGAGCTCATCAAGGTCTGCACATCTTCGGCCGTTTCCTCTGATGGCTACTCTTTAGTTGAGAGTAACCAGCATCAATCTCAAGGTTACACTACACACTCTTCATTATCTGTTGAGAAATGTGTTTTTAGACCAAATACTCGTGTACATCATAGGAACAAATGCAACAAGAAACCCCTGAAAAATTGTGGAAGTTAAAGCCATTGAGTACTTGCTTTCTTCTTTAAAAAACGTGAGGACTGAAATGAAGGCCTAAAACTCCAAATATGAACAAATTAAGCCTTCACTGGTTGCAAGATTTGGCAAGATTCTCTTCCACGGGTAAGCAATCCATGTTTGGTTTCCTTTGAGTAATAGATAAAGTTCACATAAGCTAACAGTAGTTATATTTATATCTTGATATGAGTGGTAAATGTTACAATATATGTCAATACACGTTTTGGAATTTCAGTTTGTGGAGTGTGGAGTGTAAAACAATTAATTTGTGCTAATATATATTGATCCTAATAGTATCATTGGTGGTGATGCAGAACAATCTCAATTAATGTTACCTGGTGGTGATGTTGATCTTGATAGCAGTACTCATTAGTTTGACTATGTTTGGTTTTGGTGTGACAAGCAAGGGTGGTGGTGTTGAAGTTCCTGATAGGGTGAGACAGAGAATCAAGGATCCTATATACTGGAACACTATTAGGAGTTGCATTTTTGGCTCTAACACTTGTTCTAATGTTATTAATTGGACCCCTTTGGATTACATGAAGAGAGATATGTCACCAATACAGGTACAATTCATCATTTCATCATTTCATTTATTTCACTCTTGTCAATATTTGTTAGATACAATAATATTTTTTATATTTTTACACTTGATCTTTGGTTCACATGCTAAGTGAAGCTTTTAATAGCTAATTAAAGTTATGAGTTAGTGAAGTAAAAAGCTAAATTATAAAGTTTATTTATTATTATAACCCAAATAAGAAGAAGAAGAAGAAGAAGAAGAAGAAGAAGAAGAAGAAGAAGAAGAAGAAGAAGCTAATTTAAAAAGTTCATGTCTCATCGTCAGGTTTTGCACCTTTCTCCCTCACTCTGTCAATTGTGATAATTTGATAACTATATTTACTGTAATTCATTACTCAAATGTGAAATAAAAATTTAGTTTATGTTTGTTTTGTTTGGATAGTGAGTTTTCTAAGCACTAGGAGGATGGGAACATGAACTCGATTATTTTAGCCAACTTCTTGAACAAGATATTTTTAACAATTCTGTCTGGAATCAGGTATGTCCCTACCATTGACACATTTTGAAATGAATAGGTCCCTACCTAGTAATATATATCTTTCTTGAACCAAACTTGAATCAATAGAGAGCTTAAAATCACCTTTTAAGGGTGTTTTAAACAACATTCGTGCAAGATATGTTCACTATAAACATGATTGGTCTTCTACTATACACTCAAGATTTGGACAAGTTGATTTCTTAGTTATCTTTTCAGAAAATTATAAATAAATAAATAACTATGTAGTTAATGACCACTTTGCTTTTTATTTTGATTAACTTTAGGATATTGGCTCCAACTACCTATATTTTCTTTATTTTTGCACTTTTTGTTATTACATTTGGAGAGTAAATCAGTAGAGACACAGGTACCTACTTCATCTTATTCCCCTGCATGCATGTCTCTCTTATTTATATACCATACAAGATATGCAAATTTGTAATCAAGTTTAATTTGAATATAGATGGAAGTTTGAGTACAGTAGAAACACTGGCTTCTATAGCCATAAGTGGAATCATACACTCAATATTTGGTGGTCAACCTCTTCTCATACTTGGAGTTGCTAAGACAACCATCATCATGTATACTTACTTGAACAGCTTTGCCAAAGATAAAGATGATTTTGGACAACAACTCTTTTTTGGCTTGCTGCATTATGTGTAATTTTTGACCTCCTGTACTTTATTAAATTATATGAAGAAGGGTTATTGAATACTTTCTAGTTTAGGATTGGTTGTTACTGTGAATTATGTGAATTATGGGGATAGTAGTGGTATTTGCAATGATCATGATATAAAACACTCACTTAATTTTGATCATTAGCTATGTGCTAATCATTGATGTAACATAAATTTGTAGTATTTGTGTTGTTTAAATTTGTATTATGCTTTATTACTTTTCAAGAGAAGTATTTATGTTTTTTAAATTTGTATTATGCTTTATTACTTTTCAAGAGAAATTTGTGTATAAATATTTTAAATTTAATAAAATATTTTATTTTGTAATAATTAATTTTAGTATATTCATATTATGTACAATAATAATAATTGTTGCTAAAAATAATTTAAAATTTAAAAAAAAGGATAGGATGTTATTTTTAAAAGAGTGAGTATAATTAAAAAAGTTTTAAGATTTTAGCGACAATAGTAATGGCAACTAAAAGTGAATAATATTATAATTTAGAATTATTTTTAGTGGCCATATAAATTGCCGGTAAAATAGGTTTTGCCGACAAAAGTAATGGCCACTAAAAGTGAATGATATTGCAATCTTAAAACTATTTTGGTGGCATATAAATTGCCAAGAAAATGGCCGCTGAAAGTTATATACTTTTTGTAGCCATTAAAAAGGTCTTTACCGGCAAATATTATAATTGTTGTTAAAACCTTTTAGCGACAAAGCATAAGACGGCTAATATCTATTTGCCGGTAAATGTATTAGCGACTATTTTTATTGTCGCTAAAAGCAAAATAAATGACCGTTAAAAGTGATTTTTCTTGTAGTGTAATTATGACCCAAAGTACTGTACAATCTTCTTAAGAAGGTATATGGTGATTTTTTAAAAAATGACACAAAATAATGATTTTGCTTTTTATAAGAAAGAATTAGTTTCTGATGATCATTGTTTAGGCACAAGAGAAGCCTTGATAACACTAAAACCTGGACAACCTATTGTTGATGATGTATGGTTTTTTTTTTTTTTTTGCTTTGTTAATATTCCTCCAAGATGTACTCAAATGACTTTATTTTGCAGTAAAATTTATTGAATTATTTGTTTTATATAATTGTGGACCTTATAATTTGATATAACTATAAGTCCTTATCCTTTGTTGCTTCCATGCTAACTCATAATGATGGCCACAAGTGGTTTCTTCCTACAACATTTGCGATATGTTTATTTTTTTCGCATTAATATAGGTATGTATGCTCAATTCTAATTGACATATCTTTTACAGCAAATTATAATGTATCTAAAAAATATTTTCATGGGAACTTGGAATTACATTAAGGCTAATTTTATGAGAGAAGCAGATAATTTTAAAAAGGTAAACATGTATGATAGAAAAATTTACTATCAAAGTATGGTGCTAATAGTGATTTATTATAACATAATCTTATAATCTAATGTCATCTGTTATTGTAGATTTATGTTCCAATTTATATGGATTTTCACTAGTTGTTGATGGTTGCTAACCTATCTGATCAAAAAATTGAATATATTGACTCTAAAAAATCTAAGATATAGAAAAAAGTCAAGGATGATATTTAAACAAAACGGATTATATTTGAAAAATAATTTTTCATCATATTTGGATTACCATTTATTGTTGATGACTATCTTTCAGGTGTCTTTTCTAAAAAGTCTTTTAGGTGACGAAACATATAAATTGCCTATTGAGATATTATCTACCATTTCTACTTATAAATTGGTAAATCCCGAAGTTATACAACAAGAAGATGGCTCGTAAGTAAATAAAAATTTCGTAGCTGATTTACTTACTAATTTTAATCTAAATTAATAAGTGAAAAATTATAATAGTTATTACATAAACTTATATTATTAAGAAACAATATTATTAAAATTTAAAAATACCTAATATTATCTTTTTTGTTGCACAACAAATAATACTATTTGATTTTTTAGGATCATTTGATGGGGTACTATAACAATATATTTAATTTATTAAATTGATAAGCTAGTTTCTAATCTAATATAACATTATAAATTTATTCTGTAATAGAGGATGCATTATCTTACAAGAATGTGCCTTGCAATTGATTTGGTTAGTGAAGATCATAACATCTAAAAAGGAGAAATATAATATCTGGCTATAAAAAATTAGAACAACCATTCAAGACCAATTTAATTTTAGAATAATTTAAATTAGGAATAATTTCAATTTTTTTCATTTGAAGAAAGTGTTTTGATTATCTATATTTTATGGAGTAGTATAGTCTTGTTATGATTCTATATTAGAATTATTAGTTTATTTCTTTAAAAAATTTCATTACTTTTTTTTTGCAGTAAATTATAAGTCTATGAAGTTTAGATTATTAAAAATAGAGCTTATTAGTTATAATGTATTTACATAAAATAATTATTATTTTATTTTTATTTTTTTAATACGTAATATTCTACTGCATTACATTCATATTAAAAACCGGCCAGCACTATTATAAAATCAATGAATTTTTATAAAAAGTATTGAAATACTTTAGATTTTAACCTAATTAACATAATATAACCTAAAAAATAAAGTAAGTGAATAAAATTTATAATATCTATCTTAAAATTAAATTTATTTTATTTTTCACATTTTTATTATTTACATATAATTCAGATAGTAATAGTACATTTGACTTGTGTAGATGTAACTTTTAAAAAATTGTTAAAATAATTTTTTTAAAAGAATCTTATAAAAAATACAAGTAATTTAATATTTAAATATATCACCTTAAAAAATATTTTTAAGTATGAGTACTAGGATATAAAAATATACTTTGTTTATTTATTATGTTTCATGAAAAATATTTTTTATCTATTAAATATGTTTGAGCACAATAATATAAAATATTTTTTATTTATTTATTATGTTTTGTTTAAAAGTAATTTTTTTAATTCGACAAAATTTATCGTACACACTAAAATTTGTTAAAAGAAATAAATTTTAATTAAAAAAATATTTTTCAAACGACATAATTACATCTAAACATGCATTAAATTTATTATTAATTAAAAAATCTACTTTGTATTGATCTATAACTATAATGGACTTTTAAAGGATTAGAATTTAGGTACCATATTAATGGATAATAATAAAATCGTATTCTAAAATTTTTGTTACAAAATTTCTCCAAAAATGTTTAGAATTGTAAGTAGGATTCCTTTTCTCTTTCTTTTGCTTTGGCCGGCTCTTCATTGAGACCGCAATTGGAAAAAGAGATACGAACGAGCAAGTTGCTCCATCGAGAACGCGTTTTCGTCCCTCTTATCTCTTGCCGATTCCGAACTCCAGGAGGGGTTTCCAATGGCACCAGCACAGAGAATAACCTCAGCATAACATGCTATTGAAGACGTTGCAACATATGTCGGGGAGGCCTCTCTTTAGCCTCTGACTGCCTAATCACCGGAGGCCTGTCAGGAATTTCCTGCCTTGCCCTCTTGCTGTATATCAGTTCTCGCTTATCCAGCCGCTGTCAGCGGTATGAGAATATATTAACGGAAGAGATTTGGCCATTCCTCATCCTCTGGAAAAGGAACTTAAGCTCACTAATATGTACTAGTATTAGCAATAGCAAGTGCATCTTTGATGCTTTCCCATGTCTTTCTTTTTTGGTAAACCCAACGTCTGATTAGAAATTTTTTTAAGATTATATTTATTATTTATTTAATTATTTTATTATGTAATGATATTATTTTTTATAAAAATTAAATTCTTTTTGGTGTCTATAAGAAATAAATGTTATTATATAAATATATTTTCATATAAAAATAATATCTAGGATACAAAACATGTTATAAAAATAATTAAATCAAATATAAAAAATTTAATTATTATTGACTCTTATGTATTTGTATAGTTCACCTATTGAAAACGAGTTTTTTTTTTTTTTGTTTTACTATTGTATTTGACTATGTATCATTCTATTTTAAACTTTTTTTCTATAAAATTAAAAATGTACTTGTGTAGTTTTTTTTTTCCTCCTACAACCTAAATTATATAAATAATATTTTTAGTTATCTATATACTTACATCTATCGGATTATAGGGCTGACAATGGGTATGGTAAGGTAGGGTTTGGACCCTACCCTAACCCTACCTACGAGTTAAAATTTTTATTAAAATTCTATCATACCCTATCCGCGGGTTGAAAATCTCTTAACCCTAATCCTACCCATATCCTAAAGTTCTAAACCCCACCCTACCCTATCCTACCCTACTCGCAGAAATATCAAATTTTTTTAAAATAAATATAAAATTCAATCATTTCAAATTTCATACATATTAATAAAACAAAAAAATAAAAACTAATGATCCAAATTACTAAATTAACTAACTAATTTAATGGTTGCTCACTTATTGCAAATCATTACATGAGAGAAGTTGTGGATTCAACTTTGGATTAGATACCAGCAGGTAGGATATATATTACCAACCCTATCAGATTATGTATTTTTATCTAATATCGACTCAGTTTTAGCAAAGTTTATTCAATGGAATATTGTCCTTGATGTAACTCTTTCATTTTTAGAAATGAATTACATTAATTATAAAAAAGTTATACTAATGCGGAGTACTATTAAATTGTTAGCATTAATTATTTAATATAGTCCTAATTTATAATTTTTTGTTTAATAATAATATGTGTTTTACTATGTATATAATGTGCTTAATAAAAAATTATGAAGCATAAAAACATAGATTTATTGGTCAAAATAATAATAATAATAATAATAATAATAATAATAATAATAATAATAATAATAATAATAATAATAAAATTGGAGTAATTTAATAATATTCATAAACAGTTAGTTACAAATATAGACTTGCATTATTTTTTTTATCAATGTGTCTAAATAAAAAGTTTCTACAAACAACTAACAATTATAAAACATTTCTACATTTTTTTAGTATCCATGTCTTTAGTCTCAAATATACTTTTTTTTTTCGTGATACAAAGATGTCTATTACATGATATTAATCTAAAAAATAACTCCTTATCTGACTATTGTGCATTTTGCATGGCCTATCAAAATGAAAAACCAAACCATTCACATGCTATTAAATTCCAAAGGATATAAATTCATGAGAAAATATTATTTGAAAACTAAATATAAGATGGATAAATGACAACAAATCTTAATTATCTATAACAACCATCTATGACTGAGAATGGGACCATATAAGAAAGTTTCATAGCTAACAGAAATATGGTTGTTATCTCCTCCAAAAAATGTAGAACTTGAACCTTCACAAAGAAATTATCCATAGTAGTATAATTTCAGAATGATTGAATTAGAAATATACTAAATTGAATAATATGCATACCAGAATTTTAGACTTTACTTATATCTTCTTGAGGCAATTGTGGATTCTTTTTCTCACTCCAAAAGTATATATCTTTAACATTCACGTCCACAGAAGAAGCAATTGGAATCTGTTCATATAAAATTACTAAAAGTTAGTTTAAAATTAACAAAGGTATAAATTTTATATAAAAAAAAACCAAAGTTACAACATACATATTAACTCAAAATATCATGATATTAGTTGTTTAGTCTAGTAAGTAATAATAAATTTTGTGAGTAATAATAAGTTCTGGTGTTATCTAATCATTTGGAATACCAACAGATTCAACAAGATCTTTAAATTCATCTTCGCTAGCCATTCAATCGTTATGTTAAACATATTTTTCAGCCGTTCTCTTTATGCATTTCCTTTTTGTGTGGCCACTTTGATTGCACTTAAAACATTGTCGTCTCATCTTTTTAGGCTCTTGGTGCACCTTTGGATTTTGCAACACAAGGATCACCAACTTTCTTGCCTTTTTTCCTGTGAAATAGTCTGCTCTAATTTTGCTTCCAAATCTTTTGTCACTCTAGAAATTTCATTCATTATGTAGTGAAAATAAGACAATTTTTTGCCTTCTAAGTATACATACGAGAACTAGCAACTGATAATGCACCTATCTACATCAGAATGCTCCTTTCTTCATTCTGTTCTCTGTTTATGTTACCTTGATCATCGTCAATTTTTTTAACGTCTTCAGTCCATCTTTTCCATAGAAGAGTTTTTGGCAATTCATTAATATGTTTTCATTTCATCACACAAAACATATGAGAACATGGAATGCCATAACTATCCCATCTTTGACATGGACACACCATTTTCTGAGTATATTGATCATATAAAACAATGTACTCATGATCAGGTCTTCCATACTTGATGATCTTGTACTCTAAGTTGTGAACGACTACCATACCACACAATATCCAAAGCTGTCACACCTTTAATCTTCTCTAGTATTTTTTAAAATATCTCCCTAGTATACACTGACGTAGCATGATGCACAAGAGAATGTAAATCGATTGTGGGCACATGTTTTCCATTTATTATTTTGAGTTCAGCAACAATCTCATTATTTCTATTTCTATTGTCCTTTAAAGCACGTTCTAGGTTTTGCGCCAGTATACTATTCCTTGAGTCTAACAAAGTTTTTTTATGAAAGAATGTATGCTTTCACATCTGGATGTAATTCTAAATCCAGCAGAAAACTTGCTACTCAAATAAGCAGTAGTCCATTGTTCTTTCCTTCTATATTATTTCTCCATCCAGTCGTTTTCCACGAGATTAAACCTTTCAACCATGTGATGCCAATCCTCTTTAAATTCATCACATTTAAACTTGGCATACAAGCATTTCTTAAATTCCTCACGAAATTCTGGGTCCTTGATATGAGATACTACATTTTTATACAGATGCCAAGCACACAATCTAAGGGTAGCATTTAGAAAAACTTCTTCAATTGTACTCTTTATGGCATTATCACCAGCCGTTATGACAAGATTGGGATGCTTATTCATCATCGCTTCTGAAAAGTATCTAGTAATCACTTGTATGATTTTGTTTGTTTATCTGCTATCAAACCGAAGTCAAAAATACAAGTTTGGTGGTGATGGTTTGTGCCTAAAAAGATCAATAGCAGCCTATTATACTTATTTTTTTTGTAGGTAGAATCAAAGGCTAAGACATCACCAAAATACTGGTAGTCAAATCGACATAAGTCATTTGTAAAATTCAAAAAATTAGTAAATAATTATTGAATAAATTAATTATTATTTAAAGAAATTATAAAATAGAATTTTATAGTTTAATAAGATAGAGCTAATAAAAATAAGAATTTCAACACTAATTTTAAAGAATTTGGCCCAAGATTGGGCCAAACGAGCCAAATCAGTCGAATCGGGCCCAAAACAGGCCCATAGTCCAACCCAATGACTCTTTAATGAAGGGCAACAACCCTTCCTTCCCCTATCAAACACAACAACATGCTGAAACTCATAGAAAAGGGGAAGAGAGTGGTTAAATTCCAAAACCTTGTCTGTATTGTTTGTGTTTATATAAAGTTGAATTACTTGAGGGATGGATTGGTTCTTGGATTATTTGGTTGGGAAGGTAGTGAAAGTATGAAGGATATTCGGTTAGTATTAGAATCCTCTAAGGTAGTTGCCAAGTTATGGATTAGTGAGAACTTAGGATGGATATGACGAGATAAGAAGTTTAAGATGCTTAGTGAATTTATATTATAGTACATTGTATTTATTTAGCAATTTTACTGTACTGGAAACCTATGGGTCGGGGGTTCTCATTCTGTATATATCTCTTGTTTTTCAGATGCAGGTCCAGGTGCTCAACAGTGAGCTGTGGTTTATCTAAAAGATGGTGAAGACCTTTGAAATTCTCTAATTTACATTTTCTTAGATTCTCTCCGCTTTTATTTTGAAAAATTATACTATGTATTTAATCCTTTGAAACATGTCTATAGAGGCTATGATATATTTTGGGAGAGATAGGAATTCCTGTTGTCAAACTAGTTTTCATTCTGTAACCCTAGCCGGCCTAAACTTCACATGTTGTGACTAGCGGCTATTTGCATATATTATACCATTATATGATGTCATTATCTCATTCTGCTTTACTGTTTTATCCTTACCTTCATTTTCTGATTGCGCCTCATTTATATGTTATCGATACATAAGAGTTTCCATTTTTGCGATTTTATTTTTACTCCTTTTCAAGCTTCTCGTTCAATATTTTCCTTCAACATATATATAATTGCGTATTATAATCCACCTTGAAAGTCATACCACCTTAATATCATTGACTTATGACTCGAGCATAAGGATCTGTATGTTAGGGTATTACATTACGATATCAGAGCAGTTCATCCTCGTATGCATGAGGGAGAGACTGCTTATGCTTCAATGCTGACTCTGAGTCTGTGCATGTGCTAGTTAGGGTATCTAGTTGATACATCTAGCATAAAGTTCATGAGTGTACCTTTGGTAATTTGAAGCACTTAACTTGAGATATTAAGGCTGATCACCTTAATATCGCTTATTTGGTGTGGACAAGACCTGAAAGGCGTCTCATGGACATGAGTGAGGTACTCGGCAAGGAGTTCCCAAGAACGAACTAATGAGGAAATGCGGAGATAGGAATCTTAGCTGTGATATATGTGAGCTCGGTGTGTTGATTTTGGATTGTTGAGTAAAATACTTAGAAGCGGATGGTTGATTAGATGATTTGTTTAATTAGGCTTGAGTTGATTTGGAACCTGATGATTTAAAGTAGAATGGGCTTGTAATTATCATTGGCATAGTTTGGATTTGAATTGGAATGAAAGTTTGTGAAATTAAACACTTGTGTAGGAATTGGAGAATGACTAATTGCTAGGCAATGAATATTATAGGTTTTGGACAATTAGGTAATGTGAGTATGGAGATCAAGGATCTTTAAGAGATTGTGATTGAATCTTACGATGAGCATGAGCTGTGTTTCGGTCAGGTTGAGAAGACTTAGAAGTGGGTCTAGGTATTGTGATTCGATAAGGAATATGACATGGATGCATAATTGGATTCTTGGTGACTAATGATTAGAGTGACGTAGCGGAAGCTTGCGGAAGCATTAAAATAGGATAGTTGCAAATAGGAGCTGTAGAAGATGATTAGAAATACTTTAGGTTTGAAGACCTAAAAGGTTTAGCGAGTTAGTGCCAATAGCGATTCGCATGTAATTAAATTTGATTGTGGCTAAGAGATTAGATTGATCCTGAGATAGTTGTATAAATGATTAGAGGTGTAATTGGATTTGTGCTTAAATTGTGATGGATACATTATTAGTCTTTGGATGATAGATTTGGAAAACATTGAATTGAAATATTGAAGTTGTATTAAGGACAATTTGAGGGAACACGTGTAGGGTGGTGAGCTTTGATTTTAGGAAAAGTTTTAAGAAGGGTGAGATGAACATGACATTTGGTTAGTTATTGAGAGAAACATATAAGAAGCTAAGAGTGAAACGGATAAATATAGCTTAAGCTGAAATTGGGAATAGGGTGTTAAGAATTAATGTTGGAGAATGGAAAACTGAATGGTAAGAGGTCGGTTGAATATAAGAGAGCATATATGAAGATTTGAGAGCGAATTTTCGAGGACAAAAAATTTCTGTTAGGGGGTAGGATATAAAACCTGAGAAATTAGTAAATAATTATTGAATAAATTAATTATTATTTAAAGAAATTAGAAAATAGAATTTTATAATTTAATAAGATAGAGCTAATTAAAATAAGAATTTCGACATTAATTTTAAAGAATTTGGCCCAAGATTGGGCTAAACGGGCCAAACTGGGCCCATGGCCCAACCCAAGGACTCCTTTGAAGGGCAACAGCCCTTCCTTCCCCTATCGAACACAACAACATGCTGAAACTCATAGAAAAGGGAAAGAGAGTGGTGAAATTCCAAAACCTTAGTTTGATTTCAAAGCGAGATAACTTTTGATTCGAAGCTCCAATTGACGAACCGCTTACAGCCACACGTTCATCTTGAAATTCTCTACAAAGCCTGCTAATTAATTTGGTAAGAAAATATCAATCTCACTCTCATCCTCTCCTTCCTAATTTCGAAAATTTGATGTTTGAGTGTTGAGATTTTTAGTTGTTTTGATATTCTAGAGTCAAATTAACTGGAGAAAATTAGTGGGTCTTACACAATTGATGCATAAATAAGGTAAAAACCTCAAGCCCTTGTTGATTTATGGGTTAGCAAGCTTGAATGTTGATTATAGTGATATGTTGTGGGATTAAATTGAATATTGTTGATTTGGAGAACAATAATGATGTTGGGAGCTTGATTGTTGGACATTGGTGCCTGGAATTCGATTCGGTGAGGCTTTGGGACTGTGAACTCTTGAGGAACATTGACCTTGAGGTGTCTTTGGATTTTACGAGGAATCGACTAAGGTACTGTTTAAGTTTCATTTAGGTACCGTGTGATATGATGTGAATTCATAGGTTAGGTGCCCCTAGGATTAAGCTTGAATGGTATGATTGATTAGTATGATATGTGAAATGGATGATATCGATATTGCATAAGGATTGTGGATTTTGCATCGTTGATGTGTGGTTTGAAATTGATATTAGATAGTGAATTATGTGGTTATGAGTTTATTTGATGAAATATTGGGTCAGAGGCCGTGAATTTGTGTCGGAGGCCGAAAAGAGATAAGAATGGTAAGTGATGGTTGATAATGCATGTGATTTATAAATGATGATATTAATTTATATGTATGGTAGTGGATGAAATTGAGTATTGTTGGAACTTGGGATATGGAATGATGTTTAGCTATGTTGTTTGAAGTTGAATTATAGCATTTGGGATTGGTCAAAAGTGGTGGATTGAATAAGAAAGTTGAAAATATGAGTTGGGAATGGTTTGATTCTGAATAGCTAAGGTTTGGCGTTGATTTTTAAAAGGTTTGGGTTGTTTTCAAAGGATTTGGAGTTTGTATGTCTTGAAATTGGAGGTTTCTTAAATTTTGTAAAAATTATGATTTTGATCCAACTTTGGTTGAGCGTAACTTGGTCTTCGAACCTCCATTTTATTTCAAACTTATTTAGAAAGAAAATTTGGTCTGAGATGTTTACTTCGTTCGAAGAACGGATGAGTTTTAAAATGAGGAAGTTATGCTCGATCAAAGTTTGGTGTACAAAGCTGAAAATTCTGGACTAAGCAGCTTTTTGACATTTCTGCATTACATGCGTACGCGGATCCCTCCATACACAGATGGGCATTTCTGTCCAGCGTACTGTGTACGCGGACGAGGTAATGCGTACACATAATGGGCAAAACTACACTCCCACGCGTATGCGTGACCACTATTTTTAGCAAAGTGGATTTTGTGTTTTAAAACCAAATTTCAAACATCTAAACCTTTATTTTTATTCTTTTAGCCCCTAAACCTTAGTTGTATGTTGAGTGTGAGAAGAAGGTAAGGAGGAGTGGTAACTTAGAGATAAGGAAAGTTTGAAAAAAATGAATGAATGAATGAATGAATGTAAGGGAAATGAATAAAGAAGTAAGGCTGAAATATGATTGATGATTAAATGATTATGATTAATTGAGGAAACATGAAAATGTGGCGAGTATGACGGAGATGCATATATGAGTAATGACTGAATGTAGTAAATGAATCATGAATGAAAAATGTTGAATGTGAGTATGCTTGTATTTTTTCTCTGGTTGCAAGGGTGACAGGGTACAGATACCCTTTAACGGTGACAGGGTACAGATACCCTCTAACGGTGACAAGACACATATTCCCTCTAATGATATTAATGCGCAATAGAGAGACGATATCCGGGTTAGCTACTGGGTGTGTCGGGTTCTGGCAGTTAACCGACACGTGAGCTTATGATCAATAGTATAGACATACATCATATGCATATGTTTGAATTGTTTGGGTTTGCTTACTTGCCTTGGTTTGCCTAATTGTACATGTTTCATGATTATTTGCTAATTGTCATACTTGTCTTATCTGTGCATTACTTGTCTGTATTGTTTGTGTTTGTATAAAGTTGAATTACTTGAGGGATGGATTGGGAATGTAGTGAAAGTATGAAGGATATTGGGTTAGTATTAGAATCCCCTAAGATAGTTGCCAAGTTATGGATTAGTGAGAACTTAGGATGGATATGACGAAATAAGAAGTTTAAGATGCTTAGTGAATTTATATTATAGTACATTGTATTTATTTGGCATTTTTACCGTACTGGAAACTCATAGGTCAGGGGGTTCTCATTCCGTATATATCTCTTATTTTTCATATGCAGGTCCAGGAGTTCAGCAGTGAGCTGTGGTTTATCTGAAAGACGGTGAAGACCTTGAAATTCTCTTATTTACATTTTCTTAGATTCTCTCCGCTTTTGTTTTGAAAACTTATGCAATGTATTTAATCCTTTGAAACTTGTCTATAGAGACTGTGATGTATTTTGGGAGAGATAGGAATTTCTGTTGTCAAACTGGTTTTCATTCTGTAACCCTAGCCGGCCTAAGTTTCGCAGGTCATGACTAGCGGCTATTTGCATATATTATACCATTATATTATGTCTTTATCTCATTCTGCTCTACTATTTTATACTTACCTTCACTTTTTGATCGCGCCTCATTTATATGTTATCGATACGTAAGAGTTCCCATTTTTGCGATTTTACTTTTACTCCTTTTCAGGCTTCTCATTTAATATTTCCCTTCAACATATATAATTACGTATTATAATCCACCTTGAGAGTTGTACCACCTTAATATCATTGACTTATGACTCGAGTATAAGGATCTGTATGTTAGGGTGTTACATCATCTGCCCAAAATAAATGCTCCAATTTATCGTCATCTGTTAAACTGTGTCTCACAATCATCATAGGTTCATCCTCTGCTTTCCCACATAAATAATTAAGAGTTCTATTTACATATCCTTCAATGATCTTTGTAGATTTCTTTCAATATAGTTCATCCAAATCTTTTTTTTTTTTTGTAAAACCAGCAAATTCATAACCAGCAGCTTGTCTAACAATAGGACCCATGATCTTCGAAGGTGGGAGGCCATGTCTATGCATGTTATCCACTTGCGATTTGTCTACATCTGTCATTGTACGATGATTTGAAATTTGGTGAACTAATTTAAGCGGTATCAAAGGATGGTTATGATCCTCTACAATCTTTCTCACTTTTCACATTGAACAACTCTTGTTAAGATAAATTGACAAAATTGTATTACAATTTGTTCTGGTATCAGGCTTTTGCTTTCTTATCTTACTAGTAGTTGCGTAGCATTTCTTCTCTCTCACCTACTTTGTTGTACAAGAATTTACGTCGAACGTAACTGCCAGTTCTATTAGGAACCGCATCCCCCTTTCAAACTCTAAACCCCATACACTTGGCATACCTTACATAACATTCATATGCTTCTTCATAACTAGGGGTGGCAAAGCGGGCTGCTCTGCCCCAATCCGCCCTGCTAAGCCCGCACCATAAAACGGGGCGGGCCGTCAACTAAAGTGGGTTCAAAATGCTAGCCTACCTCGCTTGACTCTTTTTTTTTTTTTGAAAAATAAAATTCATTAAATTAACCAAAAAATAATAATTAAAAAAATTAAATACAAATAAAAAATAGTCAAATTATAATATAAATTCTTTCACTATTTTTTTTAATTTTTAACTTCAATAAAATTGTTCAAAATAATATTTGTCAATAAAATCATCTTTATTTTAAAAAATAAGTCAAATAATTTAAGTATATATGCTACAAAAAGTTTGGTCTTCCCCCACACTTGCAACGATTAGGCCATACGAACAACCTTCTGATAAATTGGGGTATAGGTTAATGCCTAAGCCCCCTAATAACAACTAGATCACAAAGTCATGTAGAAAAACCAAGATAACACCAACATCAACCACCATCACTACCACCACTACCACCATAAAAGATCAACAGGCCATGACTGAAGTGAATTGATTTCAACTGAAAGATTTTGAAGTTGAAAGAATATTCTCGCCTTTGCTTTCACTTTTGGTTGTTTTAGTTTGGTTTTAATGGAGATTTTCCTTGTTGCTCTTAATCTTATGCTGATAATAATGTATTTAAATGATCACTTTCTTACGTTATGTTGCAACTTAATTAAACATTATAAAGTTGAAAAATATGACATGCTTTTTTGGCATCTAAAATTTGCAATTAATAACTCAAAATTTTATGTTTAGTTGCTTAATTAAAGATTTTACTGTATTTGTCAAGTTGTTCTAAGTTTCGGGTCACATTATGATTTATAGATGTCAATATTTGAACTAAGTTTTAGAAAAATTTGACATGAAAATTAATAAATATAAAGCTCAGGAACTCATAATAAAATAAAATACACTTCTGATTAGGAAAATGTTTTTGACATTATTAAATTATAAATTTAAGTGAATTTTCAATTTTATTTTGGTAAACATTACAATAAATGCAAATACAATCTAGTCTAGAGTGGATAGCAGTTGCTCATTTTGGATATGAATTTTTTTAGTTTTGATTGAACTTTTTTTTCCTTCTAAATTTTTGGTATTACTTCAACTTTGAATATGGTAACTTTTATGAGATTTACTGGTTTGACATTTATATGCTTATAACCATATTAGATATATACAAAAAATTAATCATCTATACAATATATATATATTACAATACAAAATATATATTAAAAATGAATTAAACACCACATATATCTATATATAAATAGATAATGCTAAATTGGTTGTGTTTATATAATATTTTTTATATGCTTAAAAATAAATAAATAAATAAATAATATAACTTTTGTATTAAATCATTGAATGAATTAAGGAGACTAAATGAAGGTCTCTGTTAATACTTAATACGTTTTTCTTTTTAGTTTTTCACAATATTCTCCAACCTGACAGACTAAGGACTAATTTGTCGTAATACTGAACTCCATTAAGAATTTGGCGCTGGCCAATTACTTAATTATTATTCCCAAATCAAAAGTAGAAAACAGATACCCTCTCTTTTTTTTTGCTTTTCAGGAAAATACCTCTCTTTCAATAAAATATTTAGAACAATGTTATGAAAATCGAATCAGATCGACTGGTCGAATCAGTTCAACCAAAAACCGGTAAAGAAATTATCCAAGTCAGTGTATAAAACCGTCCAATTAAAACCGTTTGAAAACTGCTGAACCGGCCGGTCAGACCGAACCAGAACCCGGCCGGTTAAAAAAAACCAAAGTCGTTTCCTTCCTTGAAAGGGAAAAAGGGATTGCAGTTGCACACGTTATCCCCCTTCTCCACCTCTTTCCTCCACCAAAGAAAGCAATCCCTAGCCTCCACCAATCGTTGTCGCCGTCTGTCGGAGTTAGAGACTGCGCCGCCATCCGTCGCACTCAAGAACTGCCGTCTTCGTGCTCTCGGGCCTCTCGCCGGATCCTCCGCGTCGTGTGCTCGCATCTCGCCTCTCTCCTCTGTGCTCGGCTGCTCGCGCCTCCCTCCGCCAGTGAGTGCTCGATCTGTGCATGTTGGTTGCTGCGCGTCGTGTTGGCTTTGCTCGATTCTGCCTCCCAGTCTCACTCGAGTCTCGTCTCAGTCACTGGCATCTCGTGGTTCGTCTGTCTCGTCGCCGGCGGCAGAAGAAACTCGTGGGGTTGTCTCTTGCTTCGTCGCCTTCCGTGGGGTGGTAGCCGACTTGCCGTCGACCGTTGGTGAGTCCGTGCACCATCGCTTCTCTGTTCTCTCTTTTCCAGATTTCCCTTCTCCCTGTATTTTTGCATGTTGCTGAATTGCTAATCAATAAATTTGCCTTGTTGCTGATCTGAATGTCGTTGTAAATCGGGACTTTACTAGGATTTGTTAAATTTGTTGCTGTAACTTGAATTTGTTGCTTCCCAGTCACAGAATCAGAACAGAATGCTCAGTCAGTGCTTGGTTGATTGGCTTTGCTCACTGATTGTATTTGATGATAAATTTTAAATTGATAACTTTTAAATTTTAAATTTGCACTAGCTATGTTACTGACTCACTGTTCCTTTAGTGCTTTTTGTTGTCGTTAATTATTGTGATGAGCTTTGTTAAAATTGGGTTGAAAACTGTTAATTTTTCTTCATTTTTCATTGTTCTTAAATTCTGTTCTTATTAAAAAATTTGCAATTGGTGATCTTTTGATTTATTCTATGCTTCATGTTTTTAATTTCACTGATTGTTCTCGACATTAAAGTTTGTGAAGCTGTTGAAGACTTGAAGCTTGATAAATTGACTACAGAAATGATTGTATGCTTGATCACTCCCAATTGAATATTAGTTGTATTTAAAATTTTGCATAGTCAGATTTATGAGAATGTAATATTGATGAACTGAAATAGTTGTGGGAAAAGTGCTTCTGGGGATAGAATGCCACTTTATTTTACGCAAATTAAGTACATGAAGTAAACATTGAAACCATCAACTGAAAAATAAAAAATAATATAGACTAATTTGAAGTGAAATGTTGGTCTATCCTACATTATTCCTACCCAAACAAGTTTGTAGGAATTTATAATTGATAAAGTAAGAACATAAACCATGAAACTGTGGAGGGATGTGGATTGTTCCCACTCCTAACTGCTAGTATTGCTTGGGGAATAATGACTAGAGGAATAAACAAAACATTTTGATCAGATATTCAGTTTGTGCAAGAGTAACAAGTGAGTTTGGAAATCATATCATATACAACGAATTGTGGGAGTGAGTAATGGGATGTGAAAGAGAGATTAGCAAATATACATAAGCTTTGTGCTGATAGTGTTTTTAGTTTCTATAAATAAATAAGCTTTGTGCTGAACTTTCAATACATGATTTAGTGTCTTGTTGGAACCAGAATTTTGTTGCTAGGATGATGTGCAATGTCTTTAATTTATTATTATAAAGTGACCACCATTCACATGAATTTGTTTACCATCTAAGGTTCTCAATTATCTCCTTATTAAAGTTATAACTTTTTGGTTTCAAGACATTCTCTTGCCTTGTTTACTGATTAACGTTTGAGTTTGTATTTTGATAAGATCCTGTTTGGTTGATGACATTTCATGTAGTGTTTTAAATTTGGAAGATATTTTAAGATTTTTATTAGACTATAATTATATTTTAGGATGTTTATTTATAATTTATTTATTATATTATTCTAAAACAGTTTTTCCGGTTAAATCACAGTTGGACCGGTTGGACCAATAAACCAATGAACCAATGACTAGAACGGTTCGATGACTGGTCCGTTTCTCAGAACCTTGATTTAAAATAACAAAAGTCGGAAACTAGGAATTGTGCTTTAAGGTTTTTGGACATAACAAAAGTAAAGTAACCAATGAGCCCAGTATACAAAAAAGAAAATCGCCCAATTTGCGGCCCACAGGCCTTAATTCTCTGACGTTGTGTCATTCACTGAGGTTCTCTCTCTCTCTCTCTCTCTCTCCTGTTTGTGTGTTGCAAGTGACAAGGAAAACAATCATTTACCTTTTCCTTAAAAACAACATAATCCAGGTTTGGTATTTGCCCTCAAAAGCTTTAATATTAATTTGTGCTTACCAAATGTTTGATATAATGTCTCAATGAATGATATTAGCCTCAACACACAGTCCATTGAACCCAACATCACTGAATTGTAACTAACTAACTAACTAACTGATTTTTAGTTAAGACAATATAAAACATAAAATATGGAAATTAGAATTCATTCTCAAATCTAAAACCATGTCATGATGGTGTGCTATTCAAAGTTTAGGAGAATTACTATCCCAGTGTGGTGTTGAGTTGTTTGGATATCAATGAGTACAATTCACACAGCAAAAGCAAAAGAAGAAAATGGGAAGCAAAGTACGACAGCTAAGAATCCAGGTTCTTCTGGTTCCTTCAAGAGATGGGGCAGGAAAAGCCCCTTTCTGAGATATGGCCTTCCCATGATATCTCTTACTGTTCTTGGTGCTCTTGGCCTTGGTCATCTCTTGCAAGGCAGGTATGTTGATCTCTCTAAAATCCAAATCTTTTAGGTGTGAATAGTGAAAATCTATATTCTTGTGTTATGTGAAGAAGTGAAAGTGTTGGGTCTATAAAACCAAAGGTATATATGGCTATACAACGGGAAACATGTGAATATTGCATTATCAATTAGGCTTATCTTGGAAGGCACAGAAAACTCATGCTTCTTCCGGTTTTTGAAGCTCTCATTCTGAATCTATTATCTCACTTATTGAAGGCATTCAAGGTTTAAAGATTTGTGTTATTTTATAATATTGGATCAACATTATTCAATAGAATCCAATGCATGGAGAACACTGTTCACATTCTTAATTTCTTAACCATGTTTTCAAGACTGATATGCATATATATAAACATATTTATGGTGGTTTTCTAGTAATGTCACTTGTTCCTAAATGCAACTAAGAAAACACGATAAAGCCCTAGATTTTAGTTAGTTATGCTATCTACTTAGATGTTCCTTTTTTATTTGTTCTCTTATGCTTGCAGCAAGGATATTGCAAAGGTGAAGGATGATCAGGAATGGGAAATAACTGAAGTAAGAAAAGCATTGTCTAGACTTGGACCAGTAGATGCATACAATCCAAAAACCATCTCATTGGAGGATGAGCTCAAGGTGTGTTTTTTCCCCTAAATACATGAAAAATTAATATATCTCAACACATTGTATCTACTTACATGAACTTTTTTCAATAAGCACTGTATTTAATATTAAACTTAAACATGTGTTGAAAAATATGGGGCTGGCATGAAGAATTCACCATTATAGATAATGCTTTGGTGTACATTTTGACTATTGAGTATAGTGCTTTGAGAGACAATCTAGTTGCGGGGCCTAAGAAATTTTCTTCCCTTCCATTAGAAATTTCAGGGTAAAGACATGATATTGTGTGATCTATATAGCCGACTCCACTTAGTGGGATAAGGCTTTGTTGTTGTTATCTTCATTAGTAATTTCGGATAATAATGACTATCAAAGATTCACTTTTATTTGTTTTGTTGTGTAGGCCTTGCAACAAAAGGTGAACATTGACGATTACGAGTACAAGAAAATTCCTAAACCGAATGAGGGCAAGTGAGATTAGATGATAGCTGTGAACTTTAAACAACTTCGAAACTTCTCTTGTATCAAGCATAGAACCAATTTTATGGGGTCAAAGAGTCGGCTCTTACATACAAGTAGGGAAGCTGTTATTGCCGCTTATTGTGTTTTGACTATGGAAGATGAAGTTGAGATTAATTGTACGAGTCTCTTTTCTTAATGGGATTTTTAAGTTAAGAATTTGAAGCACATCGACCATCTCCAGGAAGGAACTCATTCAGTTCTTATTTATGGTCCACCTGT